>NC_059212.1:28422152-28746436 GCF_020615455.1 Coregonus clupeaformis
TCCCCTCTCTCTCTCTCTCTCTCTCTCTCTCTCTCTCTCTCTCTCTCTCTCTCTCTCTCTCTCTCTCTCTCTCTCTCTCTCTCTCTCTCTCTCTCTCTCTCTCTCTCTCTCTCTCTCTCTCTTTCTTACCCCTCTCTCTCAACCAACTCTACCTACATGTACACTACCAGTCAAAAGTTTGGACACACCTACTCATTCAAGGGTTTTTCTTTATTTGTACTATTTTCTACATAGTAGAATAATAGTGAAGACATCAAAACTATGAAATAACACATATGGAATCATGTAGTAACCAAAAAACTGTTAAACAAATCAAAATATAGTTTATATTTGAGATTCTTCAAAGTAGCCACCCTTTGCCTTGATGACAGCTTTGCACACTCTTGGCATTCTCTCAACCAGCTTCATGAGGTAGTCACCTGGAATACATTTCAATTAACAGGTGTATTTTGAATTGTTTAACACTTTTTGGGTTACTACATGATTCCATATGTGTTATTTCATAGTTTTGATGTTTTCACTATTATTCCACAATGTCGAAAATAGTAAAAATTAAGAAAAACTCTTGAATGAGTAGGTGTGTCCAAACTTTTGACTGGTACTGTACATATTACCTAAATTACCTCGACTAACCTGTGCCCCCACACATTTACTCTGTACCGGTACCCCCTGTATATTGCCTCCCTACTGTTATTCTACTGCTGCTTTTAAATTATTATTATTTATTTTTTTACTTATCTATTTTTTACTTAACATTTATTTTTCTTAAAACTGCATTGTTGGTTAAGGGCTTGTAAGTAAGCATTTCACTGAAAGTATTCGGTGCGTGTGACAAATACAATTTGATTTGATCTCTTTCCCCCTCTCCCATAATCATTAAGGCGACTCAGAGTTTGGGGAGCTTCCATATTCAGGCTTTAACTGAGGTTATTGTCAAGTGTCCATTCCAGAAGAATGATGTTCTACAATCATCAAGGGCTGGTTTCCCGGACACAGATTAAGACTAGTCCTAGACTAAGAAGCTCTTTCAATGGAGAATCAAGTAATAACCTTGATGTAACTTCACATTTATTCAGGACCATTATAACTGTAGTTATTGGGAGGGTTGTTCAATGGGCTTAAAGTGGCAATCAGCAGTTGAAACAGTAACAAAGCGTCCTCCCAGCCCCTGTTGCGGTAAAAAAGCTGAGAGATGGGGCTGGAGAAATGTAAACACTCTCAAATTCATAAACAGACATGTGGATGCAAGGACTGACCATCCATGACATCACAATATAGTTTTAACCATGTTTTGAAGCTTTATAGGGTTTGTTTACATTTACTTTGTTTACAAATATTGGAGTAAAACAGGCTTATATTTCGGGTTCTGATGGGGTACAACAGTTTAAATAAGCTCATCATGCATTTATAAGTTATATTCTTCAAGAATGAATGGGTACATACACAATATTAATTTAAAAGTCCAAAAATGGATGTAGCAACTGCAGATTGCCCCTTTAAGATGACCTACTTTAATTGGTATCTTTATTAGGAAATGTTGAGCCATAGGTGAGAGCATCCTGGTCATCTGATGAGTGTAACAATAATGTTTTATTAGCACCATTAACCTGCCTGCAGGTTTTCTATCCTGCCAATGGCTCTCTGGAGCCTATCTACTTTCTGGCCAACGGCAAATCAACTGGCTGTATGTCAGCAGGAAAAATACACCTACACAGACACTCCTAGTTGTGGAATGACCCAATAGGGGGAGGGACTGTCTCAATAACGATAATGTATTTATTTGTTAAGGGACAGATACAATTAAAACATTGACAGTCAGATGCACTGCACCATCATGCTTTAGTGTGCGCTAATTTGCACCATCAACCCCCCTAGATATGTAGCTGTAATTTTTTTTACCAAACTGTTTTACTGTTGTTCAAGTTTTGACAAAGACAACCATTTCGAGGACTTTAATAAATTCACAGCGACAGCTAACAGTGTTTTTACCAATTGTCTTTTGGAAAGTAGATGATACTATAATTTAGATGCAGATGATTCAATAAGATGAATGAATGGATGATAATGAACCATTTTAATGAAGCGTTTTATTCCAGAGAAATTGAGAACAAGAAATATTGTTGTTTTGTCTGTTTCCACTAGTGAATGGGCTCCTACATAATAGGGGGTTCAAAGTGTGTGTGGGGGCGTCTGAATAGAATAGTGTGAGTGTGAGGCAAGTGCGGGGTGTGTAGGCATGTCACAAGGCAATTATCCGGCGTTGCCGTGTGACAAAATGGCGGTTCTCTGTCTTTTGTGTGCAGATGGTGTGGGAGAACGGCTGTGTGGTCATTGTCATGCTGACGACCCTCACTGAGAGCGGAGTCAAACAGTGCTACCACTACTGGCCTGATGAGGGGTCCAACCTTTACCACATCTATGAGGTACGAGGCCTGGCTATCCAATGTCGGCTGTTTGATCAAATTGACATTTTTTACATTATTCTAGTTGTATGTATTGTCTGTTCTAAATTGAAATATGGTTATAGTCGTTTTGATTTTAAAATGCATACGCTTGTGTAACAGAGTCATCTCAGCGTAATTTGGTTGTAAATTTACTCACTTTTAATTGTATTAATCTGTTTACTTAATAGCACAGTAATACACATTTTCTGTGTTTCTATAAGGTGCACTACATGTTTAAAATGGCATGCTTAAGCGTGTATTCAGGGATAACTCTGACCATAGAATTAGACCATGTAACTCATTCTACTTCTCTGACTCTGACATCACTTCCTCTTTTTGTAGGTGAACCTGGTGTCGGAGCACATCTGGTGTGATGACTTCCTGGTTCGTAGTTTCTACCTGAAGAACATGCAGACCAACGAGACGCGCACCGTCACGCAGTTCCACTTCCTAACCTGGCTCAACCAGAACGTCCCTGAGTCCAGCAGGACGCTCCTGGACTTCCGCAGGTAGGACTTCCTAGAGTCAGGGCTATCCTCACCGCTATCTAAAATTGCCAAAATCCGTGAACTTTCCCAAAATTCCCAGATTTACCAGAAATCCTGAAGGAATTTGGGGAAAGTTACATGGGATTTTGGGGAAAGTTACCAGAGTTTTGCAACCATATTGTTGTCAGATTGATATGGTATCAATAAGGTATTTTGTGGTATTAAACTTCTGGTACTCTTTTCATATTCTCTCTTATTTTCCTCTCACTTTACGTGCCAGTCTTCATATAGTACAATGACTACTATGACTCAGTCATCTCTTTATTGCTAGCCCTGCTGCTCTCTAAGGTCCACAGAGGAACCTTTCAAATAACAGAACAAGTCTGAGTAGTGTGTTATATACAGTGCCTTGCAAAAGTATTCATCCCCCTTGGCATTTTTACAATTTTGTTGCATTACAACCTGTAATTTAAATAGATTTTTATTTGGATTTCATGTAATGGACATACACAAAATAGTCCAAATTGGTGAATTGAAATGAACAAAAATAACTTGTTTCAAAAAATTCTAACAAATAAATAACGGAAAAGTGGTGCGTGCATATGGATTCACCCCCTTTGCTATGAAGCCCCTAAATAAGATCTGGTGCAACCAATTACCTTCAGAAATCAAAATTAGTTAAATAAAGTCCACCTGTGTGCCATCTAAGTGTCACATGATCTGTCACATGATCTCAGTATATATACACCTGTGCTGAAAGGCCCCAGAGTCTGCAACACCACTAAGCAAGGGGCTCCACCAAGCAAGCGGCACCATGAAGACCAAGGAGCTCTCCAAACAGGTCAGGGACAAAGTTTTGGAGAAGTACAGATCAGGGTTGGGTTATAAAAAAATATCAGAAACGTTGAACATCCCACGGAGCACCATTAAATCCATTATTAAAAAATTGAAAGAATATGGCACCACAACAAACCTGCCAAGAGAGGGCCGCCCACCAAAACTCACGGACCAGGCAAGAAGGGCATTAATCAGAGAGGCAACAGAGACCACAGATAACCCTGAAGGAGCTGCAAAGCTCCACAGCGAAGATTGGAGTATCTGTCCATAGGACCACTTTAAGCCGTACACTCCACATAGCTGGGCTTTACGGAAGAGTGGCCAGAAAAAAGCCATTGCTTAAAGAAAAAAATAAGCAAACACGTTTGGTGTTTGCCAAATGGCATGTGGGAGACTCCCCATACATATGGAAGATGGTACTCTGGTCAGATGAGACTAAAATTGAGCTTTTTGGCCATCAAGGAAAACAATATGTCTGGCGCAAACCCAACACCTCTCATCACCCTGAGAACACCATCCCCACAGTGAAGCATGGTGTTGGCAGCATCACGCTGTGGGGATGTTTTTCATCGGCAGGGACTGGGAAACTGGTCAGAATTGAAGGAATGATGGATGGCACTAAATACAGGGAGATTCTTGAGGGAAACCTGTTTCAGTCTTCCAGAGATTTGAGACTGGGACGGAGGTTCACCTTCCAGCAGGACAATGACCCTAAGCATACTGCTAAAGCAACACTTGAGTGGTTTAAGGGGAAACATTTAAATGTCTTGGAATGGCCTAGTCAAAGCCCAGACCTCAATCCAATTGAGAATCTGTGGTATGACTTAAAGATTGCTGTACACCAGCGGAACCCATCCAACTTGAAGGAGCTGGAGCAGTTTTGCCTTGAAGAATGGGCAAAAATCCCAGTGGCTAGATGTGCCAAGCTTATAGAGACATACCCCAAGAGACTTGCAGCTGTAATTGCTGCAACAGGTGGCTCTACAAAGTATTTACTTTGGGGGGGGTGAATAGTTATGCACGCTCAAGTTTTCAGTTTTTTTGTCTTATTTCTTGTTTGTTTCACAATAAAAAATATTTTGCATCTTCAAAGTGGAAGGCATGTTGTGTAAATCAAATGATACAAACCCCCAAAACATCCATTTTTTAAATTCCAGGTTGTAAGGCAACAAAATAGGGGAAAATGCCAAGGGGGGTGAATACTTTCGCAAGCCACTGTAGCCTGGTGTTATTGTATTTGTGGTGCACACTCATGAGATGAGATCTTCTGGGAAAGACAAGGGCCAGGATATGTGGTCAAAGAAAATATACTGCCATCGAACCACCAACTGTGGTGAGTGTAGAAATGCTGTATTTTATCACAGGGTGAGGGAATGGTGAGGGGAAATACTGAGTTCTCACTCAATTTCTTATCACATACTATTGCAGTAACACTTGAATCTGAATATTGGTTTGTGGTTTCAACAACATTTATCACACTTGAGGGTTCGAGAACATAAACTGCAAGCTAATTCCTCTCTCTGTATGCCAGCATGTATTTAATTAACACAACCTACTTCTGATCGAGCAGCACACTCTTTTTGTCAGTTTCATAGCTACCTACCTGTTTTGGTTTGGTTTTTCCTTTTGTTATTTTGCCAGCTAATTAGCGGTTGCCAGTGTCATTTTTGTGATGTTGCAGCTAGTAATATGAGCCCAGTTGCATAGTCACAAAAGTGATCATTGGAAACTGTGACTCTGCAACCAGGGGCCTTGCGGAACCCCCCTCCTCCTCCTCCTACCCCTCTCTCTCCTCAGCCTCTCCTCTCTCTAACGACCTCTCGCCTTTTGCTTGCTCATGATTTGCTTGACTTCCTCTGACTGATACTCTCTATAAGCGTAACTTCTCTAAGGATCGCCTCCCTCCTTTGAATTCCCCCACTACTCCCCCAACCAACCCCCCATTGGTGATCTGCTGTTGTCCTATGGTAACTTGGTTCATGGTGGGATCTGTGGGATCGGGACTTCTGAATTGTGAAATGTTTTCTCCGTTTGTTGCGCAACATTTTCTGTCAATCTACTTTTGATCGATGAAGGAATGCTGTTAATTTAAATCCAATTTATTAAAGAGATAATCATTGGGGATTATAGCGAGAGTATGAAACAAATCCTAGGCATAAGTATTCAGTGTCCTGCCACACATACTGTACATGTAAATATATAAGTACTGTAGTATACATACAGATGGAAGTTGAATTCTTATTTAGTTTCAGTAAGATCATTAGCCTACTTAGTGTACTTTTATGGGAGTGAGTGACCCCCTAACCCCACCACCACTTCCCCTAACCCCCACCACCACTTCCCCTTTAACATTGTAGTTCTTGCGCTCCATGATCAAAAGATCTGGTCCAGCATAATTCACCCCCACAACAACAGCTAGTTAACAATGTGAGGGCCGCTGTAGGGTGCTGCTGGCAGGAGTGTGTCTCCTTGTCTTGCCACTGTGTAATGTCTTTAATTGTACAAGGTTAATGCACGGGGGACACAGGGACTGAGTCTCAAATGGCACCCTATTCCCTATGTAGTGCACTATTTTTGATCAGAGCCCTGGTCAAAAGTAGTGCACTAAATAGGGAATAGAGTGTCATTTCGGACGCAGTCAGGCCTTTTACCCAGCAGCCACCACACCTCATTACCAAAATCCAATATATCACCACTGCAATGGCATATCTTCATTAAGTCAGTCTATTAATTATGGTTGTGAAATGTGGATGTATTATTTAAATGTTTTTGATTGACAAGGGATGTATCTTTCCTCCATAGTATCATTATAATATTTTACCTTGATGTAGACTTGTTCTTGATATACAGAAATGCATTTCTATTAGGTCATTTTTAATTTGAGAAGTGTTGCCCAGTTAAAACCAAGCCTAAATGAGAATAACATTGGTTCAATCACTGGGTGTACTCTTTTATTTTATATTTCATTTTGATGTTGGGATTTGACATCATGTTTATGATGCTTTATGTCTTTTGTCTGTTCTGTTGCAGAAAGGTTAACAAGTGCTACCGGGGACGGTCTTGTCCTATAATAGTCCACTGCAGGCAAGTATAAACAGTATTCTACCTCAGTAAAGGAAGTAAATGATGTAACCACAGTATATGAGGATTGCGCCCTCTCTCTGAGCCATAAGGTCCTAAAGGCTTCTTAACAGCTTCTACCCCCAAGCCACATGACTCCTGAACAGCTAATCATGGCTACCCGGACTATTTGCATTGTCCCCCCCACCCCACCCCCTCTTTTACGCTGCTGCTACTCTGTTTATTATCTATGCATAGTCACTTTAACTCTACCCACATGTACATATCACCTCAATTACCTCAACTAACCTGTGCCCAGGCACATTGACTCTGTACCGGTACCCCCTGTATATAGCCTCCCTACTGTAATTGTATTTTACTGCTGCTCTTTAATTATTTTTTATTTATATTTTTTTACTTATCTATTTTTTACTTAACACTTTTTTTCTTAAAACTGTATTGTTGGTTAAGGGCTTGTAAGTAAGCATTTCACTGTAAGGTCGACACCTGTTGTATTCGGCGCATGTGGCAAATAACATTTGATTTTTGATTTGATACGGTTGAATAGATGTACAAAGATCTATATCACAGTTCCCAAATATATATCAAACCTGAAATAAACGGTTGGAATATAGTTTATAGTTTACAGCTTGTGTTTTCAGTTTTCATATAACCATTAGCACAAGCAACAAAATGCTAGAGGCATTGTACAATACACAGATGCACCTTGCAGACAGATCACAGAGCTCTCTCCTTCTCTCACTCTGCTCAGCTCTGAGAGACCAGCCAGTCGAGGCTAGGCAGGCAGACATCTTAAGACGTGTTTTCTGTGGTCCGAGGCTGTTTGTCCCCAGCGTTATCTTTGATCAGTCCATAATGACCTGTGCTAGACATTGCTAGGTGTAGGTACATACTGCACACTGCAGACCTCAGATCACAGACGTAGATAGCAGCATCCCCCTTGAGTTCATGTCTGTGTCCCAAATGGCAACCTATTCCCTATATAGTGGCCCTACAAGGCCCTGGTCAAAGGTAGTGCACTATAAAGGGAAAAGGGTGCCATTTGGGATGTACATCCTGTATACTGCAGTGGGATTGTGTTCAATTATCACTGCCCAGTGTGTTCAGGTACACAACAGACTGTGTGTGTATGTACACACACCACTCGTGTTTTTTTGGGGGGGGGTTTGGTTTTATTTTCACAGAGCCAACTTCAGTTGTAGATTATTTAGAAATGGAAAGACATAAGTGAAATACATAGTGAAAATAGTATTGCAACTCTATTCAACAGACAACATCTTTCTCTATACTGAGTGTTTTAGTTTTTCACCGGCAATTTGAAGGAATGTATTCTCCCTTGCATAATATTTCAGCTTTGCCACTTTTGAGGACGGTTCATTTTTTCCTGTTATTACATTTAATCTCGAAAACAATATTTTTATTCCAAAATCATTATGCTTTGATGTTGTTCAGCCCTTGAAATAACATCAGTAGTTTTATATGCTTGGATACTAAACCGTCCTCTATACTGTCACCTGTTATAAGTGCATGGAAGCAAGGCACGCTTTTAGGAAGTGAAACAATATCAAACAAATAATATCAGCATTCAAAATGAACAACTTGTTTTCATTTTTAGGGCTATAAGAACAATTGTGTTGACTAAAACGATAACACATAGTTAATGACGATCGTCTTTCTCTCTCTCTCTCTCCCTCTCTCTCTCGCCCTCTCTCTCTCGCCCTCTCTCTCTCGCCCTCTCTCTGTCTCTCTCTCTATTGCAGCGACGGCGCCGGGAGGAGTGGAACATACATTCTGATTGACATGGTTCTCAATAAGATGGCTAAAGGTGGGAGTCAGACAGCTTTTATTTTCTCTTTACGCTTGTGTGGTGGAGGCATCGCCATGGCAACATTAAAGCCTTCATTTTTCAGCCGTGGGTCTTGAAATGCATTAGAGGGTGACTGGCTGGGGTGCAGCTTTATTGAATGAATGATCAATGGAGATTGAGAGATATTTTTGGATAATATTTTCCAAAGGCAGTATTCTCAATCACAAGTAATATTTCAGATTTTAAGAGTTCCTACTCTGCCAATTTAAATCAAGCAAATTGTAAGTGTGTTATGATCAGTTCATGATGTTTATTTGAATGTTATGCAAACTATATACATAATTGTGTTCATGTAGACTCACATGCACGTTATGTTGGAATGTGCTATTCCTATTCAAATGAAAAGCACCTTACACCAATTGCTTCAGCATGACACACACACACACACACATACACACACACAGGTTCACCCCCTATTTTTTTCTTGACCTATTCTCCTCTGGTTTGTATGTGTTTGTGTGTGTGCGTGTGTGTGCATCCGTGCGTTTACATTTGTGTATTAGCGATTGCAAAATCTTCTGACCGGTGCTGTGACCTTGGCCTTAATGAAAGATCAAAGGCCAAAGCAGGCATCTTAGGCCTGCTGAGAGGGGCTTTTCCCAGGCTGTCACGCTGTGAGGCAGCCCAAAGGCTTTTTTCTCCGTGCCGGGGAGGAATCTGGGCCCGGCCAGTTAGGGCTAGGGTCCTCTTTGTCTGTCTCCTGAAAAGCAGGAGGCCCAGGTTGCAGCGACAGCGTTCCCTCAACCTGATCAAAGGACCTGTAGGCCACACAATCATTCTCTCCTCTCTTTTTTTACCCTCTCCTTTTCTCCCAAGGAATGAATTGTAAATTCGGAAGCAGAGAATTATGCAGTTTTTTTTTTTACTTACTCCCAAAGCCTGTTATTTTTTTCTCCTGCTGTAATGTTCTCTCTAACTTAAGAATCGGCAGCACAAGTGCAGGAGTGCTTTCAGCCCGGGGTCCAGCTGCCAGCCATGGCTCTGTCTCTTTCACGGCTCCCACAAGGACTTGGGGCTTTCTCCTCTTTATTCTCAGGCTCCCCTCCTTGAAGGGAATCTTGCGAGGGAAACTCAATTGAGCCGTTTATACTGTTCCTATACAGTCTGGTTTATTAGAACCAGCACAATAGTACGATTGTTAGTTCCCAGAAAATAAAGAACTTATCAGTGTGGCGCTCGTAGAACTGTGCGAGCACCATTCTTTGTAACTGTAAAGTAAAAACTGTCATATTGAAAGAGAATGGCTTGAATGAGCTATTCTAGCTTATTATTATTTGTATGTGTCAAAACAAAAAAGTTTGCTCTTATGATACACAGGAATGATTTTCTGAAGAATCTGTGGGAGGGGTTGAGGTAGTTAGCTACAGAAAACAAATAAAATCCATTTTCTTGTCATCTATTTTCATCACCACTCCTCATGAATTTAATTGTGTTGTGATTGTCTCTCCCTCGTTCTGTGAGGTTTCATGGTAGGCTTTCAGCGCCACACAGGCGATCATGTAGTCTGGCCCCAATTAGTTCAAGACCCAGATAGCCGTCTTCTTTGTGATCACAGCCGTGTTTGGTCGGCAGGGGAGCATGGAGCGGTGCCAACTGGGCACTGGGGCTGGGCCTGCTGCCAGCCTGACTGGGCACTGGTGCCGAGACAGGGAAGGGAGGCTGCTCTGCTCTCCCAGTAGCCAGCACATCTAGCTATTCACCTGGGCGGCAGCTTGCCAGGCAGGCAGCCAGACAGACACTCCCCACCCCTGGCTGCCTGACACTGAGACAGCCTATATGGCACCTTGTTTAGCTCACAAAGCAACAGGGGGGACAAAGCTTTTATCATAACAAATCCTTATTTTGAGATTTTTATGTCGTTTTTTTAAGAATCCTAGCTAAATACCTGACTCACTCTGATTCCGGTATCTTACATTTCGTGGTTTTACAAATACCTTTGTAAACATGGTCTTTTTCCCCAGACAGTTTTTTCTCCCCTCTCCTTTTTCATCCAGACAACAAGAACAATCGGAGCCTTGTTTGTAGCATCTGTGTGGAGATGGGATGAATGTAATAGTTTTCAATCGTTGCAAGGCGGAGTTCCAAAGGGAGCGAGTAAAAAAAGAGATTGACAGACGCTGCCTGGATTATCTCCTGGCTTTGAACTCGGTCCAATTTGTTGTTGGTGTTGTGTTACAGGTGCTAAGGAGATTGATATTGCTGCCACCCTGGAGCACTTGAGGGACCAGCGGCCGGCTATGGTCCAGACAAAGGTACTGTCCTCACCTCTACTGGGAACTCTAATGGACTCTTTTATTTTTGAGAGGGAGGGAGGGAGGGAGCTTACTATAGAGGCAGGTATCATTACGTAGTAAATTGGTGCACAAATGGTTCTTCACAACTGCATTTGGTGCAGGACTGATGCAATACTTTACAATGGAATGCAGTCAGAGCAGAAGTTATCTTGACATCCAATCCCCTCAATACATTTCCTCAAAGAGGATGATGTACCTCAGAGCCTTTGTACATCACCACCAGACCTCATTTAAAATAGTCTAATACATCACCCCAGCCTACAGTCTACTAGAACAGACCTATCTGCACGAGAACAAAACTACGAAATGTAGAAACGTTATGATCCCTTTTTAATCTGAAAACCTAGCTTTAAGAAGTGTCTGCAATGCAGCTCTGATAATTAGCTTCAGAGGGATTGCCTTTGCTTTAGTGCAGTGCTACGTTTGTAGTAGGTGTACGGTGCTTCCTATATACTTCTAGAGAGAGAGAGAGAGAGAGAGAGAGAGAGAGAGAGAGAGAGAGAGAGAGAGAGAGAGAGAGAGAGAGAGAGAGAGAGAGAGAGAGAGAGAGAGAGAGAGAGAGAGAGAGAGAGAGAGAGAGAGAGAGAGAGACAGGCTCAGTTAGTTCTGTGTCTTGTCTACGGTGGGATGTGTAACACAGGTACACTCAACAAATGTAGAACTTTTATGTCTGTTTCATTAAGCAGAGCTCTCTCTCCAGAGTGTCAGCTCAAATGGCACTAAAAACATAGAATGAACAATATTTATTCTGGTCAGACAATTCATAGTGCATCAACAGCCAGTTTGGAAACATGAATAATCATATTTTTGCTATTATGGTGATGAAAACATAATGTTTTATTAGTAGAAGTCTTTGTTTTCTGCAATACATTTCTGATGCAGTACTATTGATTTCAGTAGCTTAGGGTTCTACATCAGTGGTTTAGGTGCTACATACATAGTAGTATGAAAATGTATGCACTCACTAACTGTAAGTCGCTCTGGATAAGAGTGTCTGCTAAATGACTAAAATGTAAATGTTAGTTGTTTGTTTAGTTAGTAAATGCTAGTCTCACTCCCCCTAGTGGTTACTTATTGAATCACAGAGAAGTCAGGACTTTAATCTTTCACATGAATCGCTGTACTGTAGCTCCCCAGGTGTTTCGATTTCTGTAATATGAGTCTATTTCAAATTAATCTGGAAAGAACATTGGCTTTAACTTTACATTGACTATCTCTCTCTCTCTCTCTCTCTCTCTCTCTCTCTCTCTCTCTCTCTCTCTCTCTCTCTCTCTCTCTCTCTCTCTCTCTCTCTCTCTCTCTCTCTCTCTCTCTCTCTCTCTCTCTCTCTCTCTCTCTCTCTCTCTCTCTCTCTCCACCCTCAGGAGCAGTTTGAGTTTGCATTGACAGCTGTTGCAGAGGAGGTGAACGCCACACTCAAAGCTCTTCCACAGTGAGAGGAGTACCCACTACCGAGCGTCAGCCGCAGCTCTCCCCAGGGATCTCTCTCCTTCCCTCCTGTCTCCCACTCCACCTCTCCACCACTCCTCCTCTCCACCTCTCCACCTCTCAATCTCTCCATCTCTCCATCTCTCCTCCTCCTCTCCATCTCTCATCCACCTCTCCACCTCTCCATCTCTCCTCCACCTCTCCACCTCTCCATCTCTCCTCCACCTCTCCATCTCTCCTCCACCTCTCCATCTCTCCTCCTCCTCTCCATCTCTCCTCCACCTCTCCATCTCTCCTCCACCTCTCCACCTCTCCTCCATCTCTCCACCTCTCCTCCACTCCTCCTCTCCACCTCTCCGTCTTTGTGGATGTTGTGCGAGAAAGTGTGACCTGATCTTAGCCGTGTAATATAAAGCCTTCATTGTTTTGTCTATGGAGCTTGTTTCCAAACAGACAATTTAGTGCATAAAGAATTTGACTGATTGAAAATAAGTTGTATCTGTTAAATGATTGGAATATATTAATCACAGAAATCTTGTTTTTAGATCTCTATGTATGTGTGTGTAAATGATTATCTTTGTCATCACATCTGAATCATAGGACATATTGAAGTTTGATGTCTTTTTTCACTTTGGTCCTATTATACGGTGTACTAAACCATAACATGTAATGTATATCAAAAGGAAAACTGCTCAAATAGGTCAAGTGAATACTGATGCTGATGCTAACTCTAGTTACCATAGTGATAATGATACCAAGCAATATGTGTTTCTTCAGATTGTCGAGACCTGGACAAATAATTGTAAGTTGTAAGTCGTAGACAACGATTGTGAGTAAACTAACTAATGTCAGTAAACTAAACTAAGTCATGCTAATGCCTGCCTCAAGTAAAGCAGTTCTATGGATTGGTGTGTGTACTGTATGATATTGTCCTTTTGTAAATAAAGCGTGTGATTATAAACTGGGTGGTTCGAGCCCTGAATGCTGATTGGCTGAAAGCCGTGGTATATCAAAACATTTAGTTTTACTGCTCTAATTACGTTGGGAACCAGTTTATAATAGCAATACGGCACCTCTGGGGTTTGTGATATATGGCCAATATACCATGGCTAAGAGCTGTGTCCAGGCACTCTGTGTTGCGTCGTGCTTAAGAACATCCCTTAGCCGTGGTATATTGGCCATATTCCACAAACCCCCGAGGTGCCTTATTGCTATTATAAACTGCCACTGTATGTCCCTGTGTTTTATTAACAGCTGAGTCAATATCTGATTCCCTAATGGCACCCTATTCCTTATATAGTGCACTACTTTTCACCAGGGCTCTATGTAGGCCATAGGGTGCCATTGGGGCCGTAGACCAGGCAGGTTTGTCTGCACTACAGGAGTACTGTCAGCTCTACCCCAACACTTTGTGCTTTGACTAGACTCATACCATTTAAATCACAAAATCTTATGTCAATCTCCATATGTTTGTGTCCATTGGATTGCATTCTGTTTTGTACATACATTATGTTCTGAATTGCAAATGATATGACCTGGTTGTATAGCATACACTACCAATGCATGTCTATTTCAATCTATTATTCGCCAGTAGTGTGTACAGTATTTCCTTCAGCCTCAAAATATATCCTAGTGAAACCTTGGTTAACATCTTTTGCTTAGCAGATATTACTTCACTTCTGTTTGACGAAACATATGATTGTACATTATGTATCCCATACTTCATGTCACCATGAAGAAAGCCAGGGATATGACTATTTACTTTGACAAGCCAAGGATATTTAATCATGCCATTTGAGCCATTCATTTCTGAACAATAGTAGTAGTGCCAGTACAGAAGAGGAATAGTGGATTGTTATTACATATTGGCATGAACTCCTTTTCCCTATCACAGCTGTGCGTTCCAAATGGCACCCGACTCCCTTTATAGTACACTTCTTTTGACCAGAGCCCTATTGGCCCTGGTCGAAAGTAGTGCACTATAAAGGGAATAGGGTGCCATTTGAAACACATCCAGAGTTAAAGTGGGCCATGTTTAGGCTGTGTCCTATACTGTCAACCACTGCAAAAACATTTTATCTTTCAACTCATTTATTTCAAGAGATGGCTGGTCTGTTCCACTGATCTGTATGTATATATTATTAGTCAAAAACCAACAGAAAATATTTTGTTCTATCAGTGAAGATACACTATTGTGAATAAAGTCCCATTATGGATGGTGCAACCTTGTACTCCCATTCTTTCCACCACTATCTGCTTGTACAGTTCCGTACATATTTATTTTTGCATTGTCTGAGTAGGCAAGAAACCTCTGTACAGACTACACTACAATCATCATACCTATTCAAAATGAGATCTGATCCTATTTCTCAAAGAGACCTTAGCACCGTAATTGTAAGGTCTGTGAGCAACAGCAGCACTGTATACGCAGGAAAGCCTAACACTAACAAAGCATTGGTCAATGTGGCGTGAGCGCCAAGTCACATCAGCCTGACAGTTAGCTTGGCGTCCTCCTCTTACCCTGCCAATCTCACCTCATTGTCAGCCAGAATGTCTGTGATTGGCTGGTTGCTATTCTGATCTCCAATCTGCATGGTGATTCACATGGCTTGGCAGCTTCATGCTACTTCAGACTATAGATTGTGCTGTCAACACTTCCAACCAACCACACAGTAACAGGATGGAACGCTGACTGACTCATGTCTCATTGTCACACTCACACACACACACACACACAATGGAGAGAAGGAAGTCACCATAAGAAATATCAGTAATTATAAAAATATATATCAATAAACAACAAGCCTTATAGATAGAATCTATTCTGCTTTTCATAGTAAAAAGTTCAATTTACAGGTGGTATGGTAAGATAGCACACACACAAAAATAACTGCTCTAACTCTGCTCTTATGCCCAATCATCTGTGAGGATATAGAGCTCGTGGCACGTTCAGAGCTCTATTCAATCCGTATCGCGGAAGTTCAGCGTTACAGCGTGATTGAGATTTAAAGGCAATGTTCCCGCGTTAGCGGAGACTGCATTCGCGGTTAACACTGCATATGTCAGCTTAGTCAGAAATTACTGTTACATTTCTAACGCTTCAGCAATACAGATTGAATAGAGCCCATCGTCTCTCAAGTCATCGATTTGTTGTTTTATGCTTTCTAAGTCAATATCTCAGCTAGCTACAGTACAGTATGTACCAAGCTCAGTATGTACCAAGCTCAGTATGTACCACACTCAGTCAATAAGCTCTTGTTTTGCCTGGATAAGCACACTAAATAAACAGTGAAACACTATCTGAGTCCTAACCTTGCTCCTTCGGTCCCTCTAAGAACTGCCACAGAGCTAATAAAAACTACCAGCCATTCTATTCTATTCTACCCTCTACAAACAAGGCACCTTTTCAGGACCATGGTCAGCTCTCTTCCCAGCACGTGTTCCACTACTGTATGTTAAATACATTTAATTAAATGTTGTGGGGTCCAACAGGTTTGTCTCACTGGAATACTTGGAACAGGCCCTTGTTAAAAGCCTACCTGTTTACAGAAACACCAGGATTTATCACATGACAGCTAGCTAGCTACAGGTTGTGGCACCACATTGTTGACCCTGAAAATAGCCGCTCCCCCTTTTAGTGATGTCATGCCAATACTGTGAATACTTGAAACAGGCCCTTGTTCAAAGTCAACCTGTTTTTATCCCTGTCTGACCATGTGAATGATGTGAGATTCCATACACAGCGACCATGGTCTCGTTTCGCTATAGTGTAATGCAAAATGATCAAAAGTTGTAGTTTTCTATTGGTCTGAGCGCCTCAGTTGGGTTAAAGCTTCAGGGCCATGATATGGTTGGCTGTTTATGTTTTGCGGTTTTGAGTCTAATCTCTGAATGCTGCTGGCTGTGGTGACATAGGCTACAGAAGTAGAACAGGAGCCTGATGGGTCTTCAGAGAGGTCATTTGAATAAAACCACCATGGAATATTTGAATGACTGTTGCTCCAACTGCCAACATCTGGGAGAATGTCCCAAACGACACTCTATCCCCTAGTACTTTTGACCAGGGCTCTGACCAGGGCTCTGACCAGGGCTCTGACCAGGGCTCTGACCAGGGCTCTGACCAGGGCACTATATAGGGGATAAAGTGCCATTTGGGATGCACAAAAAGACTCTGCATCACTTCAATCACTATAAAAATCTTTCTCATTACATCCAATCCAATTTGATTATTAATAGGCGTCACTGTGACTCTGGCATTTCATTTTGTTTCATCTCGCCCCCCATGCGTTCATCCTGGACACTTCTGGCATTTCATCGGTGTCATACGTGTGATGACCCCAATATTGCATGCTGTCACTCATCATTAGGCCGTTTATCAGCACCCCTCCAATTGCCGCACTCTGAGGGAATTTAACCATTTGCATACAAAAATTGCTTTCCTTCTGCATGGCATGAAATGACTGCTTTGCATAATTACAAATGATACGGGGATCTCAGACAAACCGTGTACTGGGGAATCAGGATGAATAATATGACTATAATAGAATAGCTACACTACAAGGTATGATGACACCCAGTGGGGGAACATGTCATGTGTTGAATGAGGAGAGGTTGTTAAGGAATTCCTCAGATGTTATTTAGGTCTGTAAGTACCTTACATACTGCTAGTAATCAGCTTGTTATCAGCCATTAGAATGAGTGGAATGTCAGAACATTGTTTGGCTAAAAATATTAGAGCTGAGGTCAAGTTGTTTTCCTGTCAAAACGGCATCTATAGTAGAAAGTATTATTTTATAAGGGAAAGAATGTCAAATGCTCATATTGAAGGAACGAAGCTTGAATGGCTTTTTGGTTTCTGGATCTAAATGAATTTGGACCGATAAATAAAAGCTTAAAAAATAGTTTCAAAGAATGACAAAAGCCAAATATATCTTATAGTGATACCACTACTCAGAGTGATTGCCCATTGAAAGGTGACCTGTGTGTGTGTGTGTATGTTTATGTTCAAGGCTAGAGACAGCGAGGCTGGTGAAGTGCCTGGGCAGTTCTGGGCTGCTCTTCAGGTCTGGAGAAGCTTCATGCCACACAGTCACACACTATTCTGTGTATAGTGCACTACTTTTGACCAGGGCCCATAGGGATCTGGACAAAAGTAGTGTACTATGTAGTGAATAGGGTGCCATTTGGGACACCTCCCTGGTGATGAGCTTGGAGCCTTGAGCAGCCAGCCAGATCCACCCTTCAGAATGGAGTACCCTCCTCCATCCCAAAGGGCCAGGGCTCACCCCTGCTGCCAGCACACACTCAACACTGGGCTGAGGAGACAACAGGACATAAGGACATTGAGGGCTTTCCCAGGGCTCCAAGTTGTTATTTTTTATTCTGTGGTATCCGGATATCTAATGGAACCCTAACCCTAACCCTAAAACCTTAATCCTAGCTTCATGTCCACACCCCAGATCAGCCCTAACCCTAGCCATTGCCATAACCCTAACCCTAGCTTGATGTCCACACCTGGATCAACCCCAACCCTAACCCTAGCCATTGACCTAACCCTAACCCTAGCTTAATGTCCACACCTGGATCAACCCTAACCATAGCCACAACCATAACCCTAACCCTAGCCTGCCTTCTTCACCAGGAATCAAAGGGAGATACACTACCTGACCAAAAGAAACCTGCTCGTCGAACATCTCATTCCAAAATCATGGGCATTAATAAGGAGTTGGACTCCCCTTTGCTGCAACAACAGCCTCCACTCTTCTGGGAAGACTTTCTTCTAGATGTTGGAAAATTGCTGCGGGGACTTACTTTCATTAAGCCACAAGAGTATTAGTGAGGTCGGGTACTGATGTTGGGCGATTAGGCCTGGCTCGCAGTCTGCGTTCCAATTCAGCCCAAAGGTTTTCGATGGGGTTAAGGTCAGGGCTCTGTGCACGCAAGTCAAGTTCTTCCACACCGATCTTGGCAAACCAAACCATTTCTGTATGGACCTCGCTTTGTGAGCGGGGGCATTGTCATGCTAAAACTGTTGCCACAAAGTTGGAAGCACAGAATCGTCTAGAATGTCATTGTATGCTGTAGCGTAAAGATTTCCCTGTATCTGATCTCCATCACCTAGGACTTGACATGGTTAATCAAATCTCCCAATTTTTGCCAATTTTTGCTCAATTTTGCATGCCTTCTCAAACAGCTGCAACTGTATATGCATTCGTAGTCCTTTCTTGAGTTGGGCTCAGGGATGGAACAACTTTTGAGCATCTTTTGGCAGTTGATCTGCTTCTGTTCTGTGGGTGGCACTGTGTGCTCTTTTCGAAGGATGGGTCCCGGTCTCTCAGGGGCCCTGGGATCCGAGGGGATGGGGGTGGTCTGCCGGTCACTGGGATGACAACCCAACTTGGGATGGGGAGGGGTTTTAGCGGGTGGAATAGTGGGGAACAATTGGAGGTTTACTTAGTAGCAATGCAAATATCTTGGTATAGCTATAAGCAAGCAAGCAAGTTTATTTATATAGCACAATTCATACATCGAAGCAATTCAATGTGCTTTACAAAGATGTTTATCAAAAATAATGAAAACATAAAAATAAAAAATTAATTAAAAAAATCACTATGGTACTTTTTAATCTATGATAAATAGATTTGAAACTTGTATCTCATTATGGTAAATGGTGAAATAAGTATAGCCAGTTATAATTGTAATGGCTTAGCAGATAATAAGAAAAGACTATCAGTATTTACTTGGCTAAAAGAGAAAGAATATAATATCCATTGTTTACAGGAAACTCATTCAACTTCATCAATTTTAGATGAAGTTGTGTGGAAAAAGGACTTGGGAGGCAAAATATATTTCTCCCATGGGCAAAGAAATTCAAAAGGGGTGATGATATTAATTAATAGTAATTTTGAACCGAATGTGCAAATTGTCCAAACAGTTCCTCAAGGTAGATGGATGATTTTAAATATGTTATTGGATCATAAACAGATATGGCTCATTAACCTATACGGTCCAAATAATGATGATCCACGCTTCTTTGAAAAATATATATAATAATTGATCAACCCTACAAGGAATACAAGACTATATTATTCTATTATTATGGTGGGAAATTATAATACGGTTTTAAATACCTCTATGGACCGTAAAGGAAATCACACTACAAACTATCACCCTCATGCACTTTAGGAAATCATGAATGTCATGGATATATTGGAACTAGGATATATGGAGGCTTACATATCCTGACCTAGTGAGATATACAGTGGGGGGAAAAAGTATTTAGTTAGCCACCAATTGTGCAAGTTCTCCCACTTAAAAGGATGAGAGAGGCCTGTAATTTTCATCATAGGTACACGTCAACTATGACAGACAAATTGAGGGAAAAAAATCCAGAAAATCACATTGTAGGATTTTTTATGAATTTATTTGCAAATTATGGTGGAAAATAAGTATTTGGTCACCTACAAACAAGCAAGATTTCAGGCTCTCACAGACCTGTAACTTCTTCTTTAAGAGGCTCCTCTGTCCTCCACTCGTTACCTGTATTAATGGCACCTGTTTGAACTTGTTATCAGTATAAAAGACACCTGTCCACAACCTCAAACAGTCACACTCCAAACTCCACTATGGCCAAGACCAAAGAGCTGTCAAAGGACACTAGAAACAAAATTGTAGACCTGCACCAGGCTGGGAAGACTGAATCTGCAATAGGTAAGCAGCTTGGTTTGAAGAAATCAACTGTGGGAGCAATTATTAGGAAATGGAAGACATACAAGACCACTGATAATCTCCCTCGATCTGGGGCTCCACGCAAGATCTCACCCCGTGGGGTCAAAATGATCACAAGAACGGTGAGCAAAAATCCCAGAACCACACGGGGGGACCTAGTGAATGACCTGCAGAGAGCTGGGACCAAAGTAACAAAGCCTACCATCAGTAACACACTACGCCGCCAGGGACTCAAATCCTGCAGTGCCAGACGTGTCCCCCTGCTTAAGCCAGTACATGTCCAGGCCCGTCTGAAGTGCATTTGGATGATCCAGAAGAGGATTGGGAGAATGTCATATGGTCAGATGAAGCCAAAATATAACTTTTTGGTAAAAACTCAACTCGTCGTGTTTGGAGGACAAAGAATGCTGAGTTGCATCCAAAGAACACCATACCTACTGTGAAGCATGGGGGTGGAAACATCATGCTTTGGGGCAGTTTTTCTGCAAAGGGACCAGGACGACTGATCCGTGTAAAGGAAAGAATGACTGGGGCCATGTATCGTGAGATTTTGAGTGAAAACCTCCTTCCATCAGCAAGGGCATTGAAGATGAAACGTGGCTGGGTCTTTCAGCATGACAATGATCCCAAACACACCGCCCGGGCAACGAAGGAGTGCCTTCGTAAGAAGCATTTCAAGGTCCTGGAGTGGCCTAGCCAGTCTCCAGATCTCAAACCCATAGAAAATCTTTGGAGGGAGTTGAAAGTCCGTGTTGCCCAGCGACAGCCCCAAAACATAATATAATAATAATATGCCATTTAGCAGACGCTTTTATCCAAAGCGACTTACAGTCATGCGTGCATACATTTTTTTGTGTATGGGTGGTCCCGGGGATCGAACCCACTACCTTGGCGTTACAAGCGCCGTGCTCTACCAGCTGAGCTACAGAGGACCACTGCTCTAGAGGAGATCTGCATGGAGGAATGGGCCAAAATACCAGCAACAGTGTGTGAAAACCTTGTGAAGACTTACAGAAAACGTTTGATCTATGTCATTGCCAACAAAGGGTATATAACAAAGTATTGAGAAACTTTTGTTATTGACCAAATACTTATTTTCCACCATAATTTGCAAATAAATTCATTAAAAATCCTACAATGTGATTTTCTGGAGAAAAAAATTCTCATTTTGTCTGTCATAGTTGACGTGTACCTATGATGAAAATGACAGGCCTCTCTCATCTTTTTAAGTGGGAGAACTTGCACAATTGGTGGCTGACTAAATACATTTTTTCCCCACTGTACATGGTGGAGGCTCAATCAAGCTAGTCGTCTTGACTACTTTCTTATGTCATTCTCTCTGGCACCAAAAGTTTAAAAGGTGTTGATAGGGGACAAAATGCGGTAGGACCATCAAATAATTGGCATATATATTACTCTTACAGAATTTCCACGTGGGCAAGGATATTGGAAATGTAATCAAAGCCTATTGGATGATAACACGTTTTTAACTAGGACAGAAAAATTTATAACGGACTTTTTCCGACATAACATAGGTACAGCAGATCCCCTTATTGTATGTGACACTTTTAAATGTACCTTTAGAGGCCATGCAATCATCTCATCTCAAAAACAAAAGCAATTTAGGTCAAAAGAGTCCATATTAACAAAGGAAATGGAAGGACTAACAGTACAGATGGATAGCAATAAAAACTGTACCATAGAGGCTCAGAATAAGTTAGAGAAAAACTAAAAGAAATGGAGGAACTTATTCAAGAAAGATCAAGTGTAATATATTATAAAAAATAAAGCGAACTGGATGGAATATGGGGAAAAATGCACCAAATTCTTTTTAAATCTTCAACATAGAAATGCTACCAAGAAAATGTATTGAAAGTTGTTACAAATGACGGAGTCACCCATGATTCACCAAACTATATTTTGAAAGCAGAAGTAAAGTACTTTAAGCATATGTTTTCGTTTCAGTCTCCTCCATCTCCACTAACCGAAGCTAATTGTTTGGATTTGTTTTCTATGAATCATGTAAAATGAATGGCTGTACAGAAAGACTCATGTGAAGGCCAAATCATAGAGAAAGAACTTCTTAATGCAATTAAAGCCTTTAAGTTCAGGAATCTCCAGGGTTGGATGTCAAACCTTTTTTGATATACTCAGAGGACCGTTATTAGCATGTTTTAACCACTCCTATATAAATGTTATATTATCAGATACTCAACAAGAAGGTCTGATTTCATTATTACTGAAACAGGATCCAAGTGGTAAATATAAAGATCCAGTCCATAAAAAAAATTGGAGGCCTCTTACACTTCAGTGTTGTGATGCAAAAATTCTAGAATTAAAAAGGTATTGTCAGATATTATTCATCCGACAGGTTTTTTACATGGGCAATACATTGGAGATAATATAAGACAAGTACAGGAAACAATAGAACACTATGAAACATCTGGGAAACCAGGCCTGGTATTCATAGCTGACTTTGAAAAGGCTTTTGATAAAGTATTAGATCATTTATTTAGTTACTGTCCATATGTAGCTTGTTTTTGGTCACAGGTCCAGGAATGGCTGAAGAATTGCAACATTTACCTGGAGATAACTCTGCAGACAGCACTACTGGGGATTTGAAAAGTCATAGTCAATCGATCAATAATATAATAATACTTTTAGCAAAAATGTTTATCTTTAATTTACAATCTCTAGAAACTATGAGAATAGAAAGATTCAGAACGTTTGTGAAACATCACAGCACAGTTGAAATAATATATGGCAAATAGAAATCCAATATGGATGGTGTTAAGCGATAGATGGGAGGGGTTGAATGGAGCTGAAGGGTGGGACCAATAACAACAAGATAACTCATGTAAAATGTACTGTGTCCATAAAATGTATATAGGATCAGAACTTTTGTGAAACAGAACAGTTAAAAATATATGGCAAATAGAAATCAAACTGGATGGACATCAGAAATAGATGGGAGAGGTTGAGGGTAGAGGAAGGACTAAAAACAAACAAAATATAACTATTGGAGAATAGATTGTGTCCATAAAATGTATATATTGTGTATAAGCTGGAAGTAGAAGCCTAAGGTTTGTTGTCCATTAGTTTACTCCAATTAGCGGAGGGGTGGTAGGGTTAGTGGAAAATAATAAAGGAAAATATAGTTTTAAAAGATATGTATATATATATATATATATATACAAAAAAATACATAGGGGATTGGAAATGACGCAGACAATTACATTGATGGAAGCTACAATCTATCTGCAATATTAAAGCTGATCTACCCCCCCAAAAACTAAAGATGTATAACAAAAAAATATTTCCTTCACTGGAACTAAGGGGCCTAGCCTGAACCATGAAAAACAACCCCAGACCATTATTCTTCCTCCACCAAACTTTACAGTTTGCAATATGCATTGGGGCAGGTAGCGTTCCCCTTGCATCCGCCAAACCTAGATTCGAACGGGTATGGCTAAAATTGCAGAATCCACTCATTTGAAGGTGTGTCCACATACTTTTGTATATATAGTGTATGTTCAACACTCAGACTTATGCAAGGATCAGATTTATGCAGTGATAAATAGATTATAGTGGCTCAGGCTGCTACTGCTCACTTAATGTTATTAAGTCTTTATCAGAACAGTATAGAACATCATTATTAAAAATCTGATATTATTAATTAAGAACACTCAGGACCTTCCTTTGGAGGCGAATGATGATGTGAAATGTATTACATGATGAGACAGAGGTTAAAATAACCCATATATAAATTAGGGTCAAACCAGATATGACAACTACTTTATTAATGATTCATGTTCTTTATTATTGGCAAGTTATTGGCAAGTCTCCACTATAATTCAACAGTAACTCTGAAATTGGTTGCATTTGATTAGAATGTAGGGTAACGATCAGTGTCATAACATATTATAACATTTTTAAATTTTAGTCATTTAGCAGACGCTCTTATCCAGAGCAGTTTACAGGAGCAATTAGGGTTAAGTGCCTTGCTCAAGGGCACATCGACAGATCTTTCATCTATTCAGGTCGGGGATTTGAACCAGCAACCTTTCGGTTACTGGCCCAACGCTGTTAACCACTAGGCTACCTGCTGCCCAGCAGGCATTGTAAAGGATGTTATAAAGCATTATATTTATGTACTTCATAGAAAATGTTGCCAAATGTAGACATGGGTTTTATAAGGTAAACGGCAGCTACTGCCACATTGACCATCAGATAGTATGTGTTCATCGGCCTTCATTCTCCACACTGCTCTCAGCGGCCTCTTCCTGTTAGTGAGATAATACCTGTTGTATTGTGGTGTTCTCTGCTGCCAGTGTTTTGTCCCTCATCTAAAAGTAATCTGTAATCTGGGAAGGGAGGGGGGTATTGGGGGTGATTGTTCCGAGCCGTCATCCATGCCTCCTGGAGACAAAACAACAGATATTGACCTCTGACCTGTGTTTGCATGAGAATTGATATCAATATTCTAGAGTCCCGGCAGTGGCAACTGGCTTTACACAATGGCCGGCTCCCGAATTCCAAACTCCTGATTCCTTTAATGAACCCAGAATAAAGTGTGTGTATGGGGAAAGCAGAGCGCGGAGAGAGGGAGGGAGGGAATGAGGGAGGATTGAGCTCATCTGCATTTCAGATGAGGCTTCTATGAGAAAATCAACCATCCATAATTCATTACATGTTTCCTACAGAGCCTAGCGACAGTGGAGATCCTAGCAACAGAATCCTAGCAACAGCAACAACCACCCCCTCACCCACAGCCTATCAAGAACCTGCATGTCTGATCCAATTTAGCCAATGGAGAGAGGGAAGGAAGTGAGAGGGGAAATTATGTGTTTCTTCTCTCTCTTCCAGCTGTGTGGACATACCACTGAGCCGCGACCTTTCGGTGTCTGCTCAGGTACACCCCCCCCCACACACACACACACACACACACACACACAAACACACACACACACACACACACACAAATACAAACACAAATACAAACACAAATACAAACACAGCATGCAGAGACAAATACCATGTTTGTTGGAGAAATACTTATGAAAATAGTGTTTTATACACATCCACCTTGGTACAGAGACTGGACAAAAATAATGACAACTGTCGTGATGAAGACCATGTCAGTCAAAACATTATCACATCATCATTATATCATATGCTTTTCCTAAAGGAAAGCATGTCCGACAGGAATATCAAAAGATCCTAGAGGTTCTACTCCTGCAGGATCTTTAAAATTCCTTCTGGATAGTGCAAGTTCCTACAGTAGTGCTGTAGGAGCATCGTGAAAAACTTCTGACAACTTCACAGTTGGGCCACAATCAGTCCACAGGCATTCTATGGTATGAGGGGGAAAAACTAGTTGACTGAATCCAATATGTATTTGCATCTGACAGACACAACAGCTTCTTTCTATTTCCTGGCCTGAGGTGGGAATTATCTAGAGAGTCATTAATTGGCTTAGTCTAAGAATGGAAAGGGGAGGTTTAGCCTACCTGCTATTTCAAAAGCCAACACTGCTCATTCACAACTGCAATCTCTACCAGGCAATCTACAGTATCACAGACTCTTTAATCTCAGATGGTTTCTATCAAAATTGAAGTGTTGTTGTTTGTAATGCAATTTACAGGGCTTATCTGGCATACATAAAAGGGTGTGTCAATTTTACTCTGTGTTGTCCATCCAGGCCAGGGAATCAGCTACAGAAAATGTGGCATTACTTAGCGTCCTACATCCATATAGTATTCATTTAAAAGTCAAAAAACGGATGTACCAATCCTGGAATGCCCCTTTAAGAGATGTAGCTTCTATCTACAGGAAGTTAAAACAGCTCTCTCTCTTTATGAAGATAATTATTTTTTTTTTAAATTTTCTTTGAAAGTGACATTGAACTTCATCAGATCTCATCACCACCTCCCTCCCCTTGCTTTTTGAAAATGTGTGAGTATGGAGGATTCAGTGTGTGTGTAACTGATACAATTCTAGATGTGACAGTGTGTGGGTAGAGACCCCATTAAAGGGCTAGCGAGGCCTATGTGACGACAGGGTGACACACAGCTCATTTGGATCAAGATCAGAAAACTGCAGGTCCCCTGACAGGTGGTGATCTCCCAATGTGCTCTTAGAAATAAGAGCACTGCACTGACTCATATCCAGACATAGGATCGCCCAAATGACACCCTATTCCAAACATTTTGACCAGAGCCCTATGCACTACATAGGAAATAGGGTGCCAGTTGGGACCTTGATATATATTTCTAAATTAGGGAGAATTAATCATAATCTCCAGATTAAATGAATATGATAGGGTCTCACTGTTGACATCTATGCAATTAGCAAGGATCCCAATTTGGAGCCCCATAGATATTCAATATTTAAAACTTTCACAAATGTGATAAAAATCTGAATTGCAAATTCAGTTGAAATCATTTTCCCTGGGCCAACAATAGTCAACTTTCTATTTAAAAAGGTAATGACTCTGTTGCCTGAATGTGCTAGTCTGGCGAGAAAACCCCCATCAGAATGGTATGGCATGGAATAACCAATAGCAGTATGGATTGGGTAACCAGCCATGCAATAACCTGTCCTAGCATATAATAGATATGTATTTTCCTATTACTTCTGTTCATGTGTCTGTTTGATTCTTCACATGTAGAGAGCTGCCATGGATCCTTGCCTACCACCATATGGTGCACAGTCTTTGCCCTAGCTTTGGGGATTCACACATCAGTCTGTGCTCTGCTTCTATTAACAATTTAGCAATAGATGCTGTGGTCACACTTCAGGATATCCCATTTCCCTTTCTCTCTCACTCTCTCTCTTTCACTCCTCAGGATTGTTTTGCTCCATGACTGCTCAGATTAAAGAGATTGAATGGGATCTTAAGTGCTTACAAATTTGTAAAATATTGTACGAATTGGAATTCATAACATATCATACGAATTGGATGACGTGAGCTCTACTTTCAAAACTACTGGCTGAAATTATTTTTAAAAACGTTATACGGCATCTTTAAATCAGCAGCTTCCTGCCACTGTCTGACAGTTTGTATCTAGTTGGCTCCAGTCCAGATCAGCCTGAGACACAGGCCTGCTGTGAATCAGCATATTGGCAAATGGAACTGCCATAATTTAGTCCTGAGGGGATAAAAGCTGCTAAATAATAATCTCTCACATCCACCCCTTGCTATATTTGTATGTGCAAAACACTATTTTACATTATTTAAACAGACAACAAACGGGCTAATCATGGCAGTTGGTAGTAGGTACCTGCATATATCAAAGGAGTGTGAATCTCCTTGACCGCAACTTTTAATAACTGATAGCAACAACAACACAATCTGGCCCAATAATATTTTTTAAATGAGATGAAAAAAGTGTTGGATCTTCTGCACATGCGACAAGAATGCAACATTGATTTTCACTGCCGCACAGACAATACACAACTTTACATTTCTGTGTCACCAGAGGATTTTAGCTACACGGTTAAATTATTAGACTGTATTAGTGATTTAAATACTTGGATGTCTCACAACTTCCTCCAGCTAAATCAAGACAAGACCGAGGTACTTATTGTTGGAGCCAAAGCACAGAGAGAGAATCTGGCCACACATTTTAATTCACGGGTAATAAAGATAAAACACCAGGTAAAAAACATTGGGTGTTATTTTAGATTCTGAACTCAATTTCGAATCACACATTAGGAATGTGACCAAAATAGCTTTTTACCACCTGAGGAACATTGCCAAGGTGCGGCAGTTTCTCTCTCAGGCTGATACAGAGAGACTCATCCATGCTTTTATTACAAGCAGGCTTGACTACTGTACTGCTCTCGTGTCTGGTCTACCAAAGAAAGCCATTGGTCAACTGCAAAATGTACAGAATGCTGCAGCACGGGTACTGACCAAGACCAGACAGAGAGCACATATTACACTTGTTTTAAGGTCTCTGCACTGGCTGCCTGCGAGTTTTATAATTAATTTAAGATTCTTCTATTGTTTTTAAATCAATCCACGATTGTACACCTCAATACATGTCAGACATGCTTTTAAGTTATGTACCCAGTAGGTCCCAGGTCCTCTGGCACTGGCCTTTTAACTATCTCAAAGCCTAGGACCAAGAGGCATTGAGAGGTAGCCTTTAGTTACTATGCCCCCAGCCTCTGGAATAACCTGCCAGAGAACCTGAGGGAGGCCGAAACTGTGGACATATTTAAAAGAGATCTTAAAACAGACCTTTTAGCTTTACTTTTCCTTAGGGTGATTTTTAGTCATTTAGTTTTAATTGTTATTCTTTTGTTTTTTTATTTACATTTACATTTTAGTCATTTAGCAGACTCTCTTATCCAGAGCAACTTACAGTTAGTGAGTGCATACATTTTTATCCTCTTATGTTTGTTGTGTAGTAAATATTTCAGTTTTTATTTTCATTGTTTTTATTAGTTTTGTCCTGTGAAGTACATTGTGTTGCATTCCATGTCTGAAATGTGCTGTATAAATAAAGCTTGATTTGATTTGAACCAATGTACTGTTGGGTCCTTCCATGAAAAGAGTGCCTTTTGTGTTCCTTTGATATTTTAAGTAGAAATTGTGCACCAATATTGAATTTTACAAGCCTGTTATATTAAATGAAGTGCGCTTTAATAAAGACCACATAAAGACCACATGGATAATTCAATAAATCCGATTTTTTATATGAATAAAGGCTTTCTAAAGTGCCACAATTCAGCATTTTGACATGTCCCTCCATCAACCCTGTGTCACTTCTAGGAAGATTTCAACCCACTTAATCCAAACATTTCTCCAAGTTTCACCTTTATTGTAAAGTCATTTTGTTGCTTTGACAAAGTAATTTCTGAAGATTATTATTTATTTCATGTGATTAGTGATTCATTTACATCTGTCCCTCATTTTAAGGTCAACCCTGTTAGGTGAACTAAACTCTCGTTTTAATATGGTGAAACTATTTCTTTTTTTCAAAAGAAAATTGAACAACAAATTATAGTGTAAAAACAGGTGAGCTGGTTCTACTCTTTTTGACAATTTTTTGGTGTTTTGTGTTGGAAAACTGAGCGGGTCGAGTATAACCAGTTAACCCTGTTACCCATAGATAGATGAATCATCAACGCTGTTATGGTCAACCCTGTTACTTTATTTTACACTTAATAGCAAATATTGTTTATTATATTGACAAGATATTCAAGCGACCGCTCTAACAATGGAAATACATGTCCTCAAAGATGGAAGGCAGGCAGGAGGAGGCAAGATCAGGTTGGACCATTCTAGCTAATGAGAGGGCAGATACTCCTCTGAACAACAGGCCAAAGAGATAGATAGAGGCCTCATATTTGTATCTGTGCCATTCTAGCATCTGTGACAGCATGGGCAGCGCCATTGAGGCTATTTCAATTTTAAAGTAGTCCACTTCTTCATTGGCTGATTACTTCCAACTCATAGGAATCCCCACCTAGTTGACTACTTTAAAATGGTGGAATGGCATTGTCCATGCTAAAACAAGTTATATCAATGATGGTCCTCTGTAGCTCAATTGGTAGAGCATGGCGCTTTTAACGCCAGGGTAGTGGGTTCGATCCCCGGGACCACCCATACTTAAAATGTATGCACACATGACTGTAAGTCGCTTTGGATAAAAGCTCTGCTAAATGGCATATTATTATATTTATTATTATGAGTCCTCTATCGATCTCTATGACAACAGGCACAACTCCGATATAAAGTTGCCAAAATGCCACATGCGTCCACTTATATCAGTGCATTCATAACAACCTATTTAAATGAAAAGGTTTGCAATCACATTGCATAATTTAACACATAACACAGGATAAATGTGACAAAAAAAACACCACAAATTTCTCTTGAGAAACAGTGTTCAGTCCGACAGTCCAACCTCATGAAATAATCAACATATTTTCAGATCAGATCGACCACTCCCACTCAAAGGAGCGATCTACTATACAGGCACAACAGGTGGATTCAGGACCATGGTCAGCGCATTGGCCGGACACCAGCTCCGCACTGGATTGTATGTGCAAACAGTTTATTGCACAAAGAAGCAAGGAAGAATAGAAAGCCCTGAAAGTGATTTCATTAATCCCAAAAGTGCACACTTTTTGCAATATGAAAACAGCTACACACAATACAATACAAACACTTTAGGCCTATATCTTGAACTGTACGGCGGGTATGAAGTGAATAAGCAAATTAATAAGAATGAGCAAATAATAAGCAAATAATAATAATAATAATAATAATAATAATAGAAAATAATAAGCAAATGCTACTGTATAGGCATTCCGGCATGAAAACATGAAATCATTTTACATAATACCAAGGCGGATATGAATCCAATTGCTCACTTGAATCAGCAAACATGAAATCATCAAACATAGCCTAATATTACGGCGGGTATGAATACAGTAGCTCACTTTGAATTAAACACATATAGGCCTTTCTTGTGTGTTGCACGTTCTACAGCATAAGGCGTAGACGTCTAAATTTGGTGTTAAAGATGGAGATTATTTCAGCATAGTCCAAAGAGTCACTGAGTTCCCTTTCAAAGGAGAACAGGGCTATATTGTTGAGACGTGCAGTCAGCATGCAAGATCTGAGTGATGTTTTGATAAGGCCTGTAGTGGAGAAGTGTCTCTCAACAGTACATGAAGTCATAGAAAGGGTGATGATGGCCCTTAGTAGTCTATTGATGTTAGGGAAAATGTCAGGGCTGCAGCTGTCCTGACCTCCCCGCACTTTCCGACGCAGCATCCTCAACAGGGATATGACAGTGATAGGTGCTTGACGATTCACCGAGCTCTGCTTTGATTTTGCACAATAGTAGGGAGGCTGCTGACTCAAGCAGCTCGTTTTGAATGTCTGGACTCATGAGTCTAGTGTTTTTGGGCAGCTGCTCTAGTCTAGACGATGTTAAATTTTTTGATAATATTTGGATAAGAATAAAAATAAATAAAAAAAAGTAGCCTTTATTAAGGGCTTCTTCACTCTCCCTATGTCCACGTAGTGCAGAACCACTTTGACGTGATCATGATTCCTCTCTACAAATGAATAGTCCATGATAGCCAAGTGGATTTGATCGATTTAAAACATTACCCCGGCTTTGATTGCGATGGCTTGCAAAAGAGTGGGGTTTGTTAGCCTGGTGCTTGAAGCATGCCTCACGAAGGTGCGTGCTTCCAATCCTTATATCCTTCTCTAACAAATTAGCCTTCCATAGTGGCATCGGTGAAATGGCTACACATTTTACAGAAAACAGCGTCCCTTGTCGAACTGTATTCCAGCCAATAAAGCCAATAAAACTGTCCGGGGGTAGTGGTACCATAGGATTGCCATCTAACCTATTAGATCCCAGGAACCTCCTACTGCCTTTTTCAAACGGTCTGATAAGTCAGGAGACAATACAAACAGCAAATCAAATTAATTGATTTCATTTATATATACAATATATATATTTTTTAAGCCAGCCTGATTGAGTGGGCAGTGTTCAATCTGGCTGGGCCTCTGCCCAGCCTGGCCCTGCCTTCGCTTCTGTGTGTGAAATGAGCCACATTAGCTCTGCATTTTCAATACACATAGTAGGTTGACTGGTGAGTAAATTAATTAAAAAGCTCTTAAATGTAAAGTCCCCATATTTGGGGACGCTATTTGATTTGTTTTATTCAATTCAGTCTGGTATGAGAACGGTAGCCCCTACCTGCAAAAGCAGGGTGTCTGCAGAAAGCTGAGTATCTTAGCTATTGATGGTGCCTTCAAATCTTTGGTGTGACTTACTACCATATATGGGCATACGAAATAAAACACGGAATACGTTGATACACACCGAAAGCCGTGACAGATCATGAGGATATCATATTTGTCTGCCTGTGACCTATGGTTATTGATCACCAGCCCCAAGAGTCAAAATGTTTATTTTACACAACGTTTTCACCAAACAGCAAACATCTAACAAGGTAAGCTTCGATTTGGTCTGCGTTTGAGCTATAGCTACATGGGGGGTATCCAATTAATCCTTAAATTGGTAGGAACAAATCTAGCCTATTGCCAATGTTATCTGATGGTGTATGACTTAATATCAACATCGAATGTCCACCGAGTGACTATATCTTTGCGCATCATAAATATGATGTTGCCTGCTTACCCGCTGTAGGCATCCATTACACAGGGGATTGGTTCCTATGGCACCTTGACAGTCTTGTAGCCAATGAGATAAGCTTTCCAGGGATATGCAGTTGACCTGGGTGGGACAAAGCAAGGCCTAGAACCTTTTATGCATAATGCGAACTACCTGGCTCAGAGAGGAGATGCACCGAGCACTCTACATTACATTGTAAACAGATTTCATCGCTTTAATTTCATCGCATTAGCATAAAAGATTGCTTCTCAAGGGGAGGAAAAAGGTCAAAACTAAGAATTTAGAACAGGAACCTAAAAAGAAGGCAACTATGAATAAGTATACCAACATAGAAACTTTGAATAAAATACTGGAGTCCGATTTGGATCAGGGTAGCGATTTGGACAATGAGGATTGCTCTCTAGAAGGATTGGATCTGCTTTTAGATCTGTAAGTAAATTATTTGCATGACTTGATATAGCTAATTTACTATATGTGTTTCATTTTTTATAAGTTGTCTGCTTTTTGTGCTTTGGATTTAGTTTACATAGGCCGATGTAACATTTAATTTCAATGTTATATAATTCCAAAGTAGTTATTGTCTATGTTTCATATTATTATGTTTGCTGTTCTAGGTTTCATCCTTGTAACTTTGGAGAGGCCACTAAACTCTCATGGCTTGTCTCCAAAGTGTTGCTGTTTGCATTATGTGTGTGCTTCACACCTTCTATGTGAGTCACTGTACAGACGGTGTTTTGTAAATTTAGTCAACTGTAATTCTGTGTGTCTTACAACAATATATCAATTTATTTTATTCGCCACAGAGTGGAGGATGCAGAGAATTTGGATGATGACGTTTGGGAGCCACCCCTCCCCAGCAAGCGCCCCCCACCGGTCAAGGTATTCACCCCCCAATGCTATGTCAATCACTCCGGCTAATGGTTCTACATCCACCACTCGACAAAGGCCCCACTCCTCTTCAACCACCCCCACTACAGGCCCTGGCACCACTCCCCTCTCTGCAAGTTCATCTGGAGGTGTGGGGGCAGCGAGGAGATCTGGGCCTCAACAGAGAAGTGGGAGAGGCAGAGGAAGAGGCAGTGGAAGCAGCACAACAGAGGGAGATGAAACTGAGGACAGGTGGCATACGGTCCTTGAAGATGAGGAGCCAGAACAATTTATGTTTAAACCCAAACAACCTGAAGGCCCAAAGTTGGTTAGTAATGAAACATACACCCGCTTACAGCTGGTTCAGCTCTACTTTACCACCTCTGTACTGGGAACACTAATTAGTTATACCAACAAGTATGGGGACAAGAAGCAGCAGGGGGGAAGGAAGATGTCCTGGAAACCTGTCACCATGGGTGACATGCTCAACTACATTTCCTTGGTGATTTACATGGGACTGGTAAAGGTATCAAGACTAGTTGACAACTGGAGCAAGTCCCCACTCTATTGGTTCGAGTTCCCCACCTCCATCATGAGTGAAAACCGATTCTTGGCTATCAACCGTACTCTTCACGAGTGACCCACAAAATGATCAGGAGAATGACCAGAAGAAGGGGACTACAGGGTATGATCGTCTTGCAAGAGTCAAGCCCCTTTATCATGACATGGTGGAGGCATGCAAAACTTCCTTCCAGCCTGCTCAAAATCTATCTATAGATCAGCGCATGGTTGTCTCAAAAGCTCGAATTGGCTTGAAGCAATATATGAAAAATAAGCCGACCAAATGGGGCTACAAGCTCTTTGTGCTAGACGATTCAGCCTCTACCTACACTTGGAACTTTTTCATCTATGAAGGCAAGGCGATCACACCCGCTGGGAAGGGCCTTAGTTATGACTCTGTCATGCAGTTGATGGACTTCCCCTTACTTGGCAGTGGGTACAAGCTCTTTGTGGACCATTTTTATACTAGTCCCATGCTTTTCATAGACCTCTTGAAAAATAAAATAGGGGCTTGTGGCACCATTCATCCTAACAGAATCGGTTTCCCCGAGACCAAGGTAAACGACATGACAAAGACAGCGGAGAGGGGGACCATACGTTGGATCAGGACTAACAAGCTGCTTTTTGTGAAATGGATGGACACTAGGGAAGTAACAATGCTCACCACACAGCATAAGGCATTCAATAACGACCATGTCTCAAGGAGGGTGAAAAATGCCAATGGGGCGTGGGTGAGGAAGACTGTCCCCGTTCCTGTTTCTGTGAAGGACTACAATGCCAGCATGAGGGGTGTCGACCTATCTGATGCTCTGATAGGCTACTACCAGGTCCTCAACAAGACCAGGAAGTGGTATAAGATAAAATGTTTTACCACTTTGTGGACATTGCTACAGTAAATGCTTTCATTCTCCACAAGCAGATGGCCAAAGCAAAAGGTCAAACCCCTCTCTCCCAGTTGGCCTTCCGAGAGCAGCTGGCGTTGGAAATGGCTGAATTGGGGGCCCAAAGCAACCTCACAACCATCACAAGACCCCCAACTCAAGGTGAGCGCCACTATCCAACACCAAAAGACAAAAGGATGAACTGCAAGCATTGCACAAAACACAGGGGTAGAAAAAGGGTGAAATGCCAGATCTTCTGTTCGAAATGCCAGTACGCTTTTTGTTTCCTGGCAGAGAGGGACTGCTTCAAAGACTATCACGACATGCACAAGCTATGGTGAAAGTGAAATCTAATCATCTACACCTGGGATGTAAAACGAACACGAATGCCATTTGTAAATAGTTCAGCTTATTTCTATTTTTGCACCTTTTTTAGTGAAGGACACGTGTATAACCAAGTTTGTGTTTGATAATACATTTTTATATATATTTTTAATGTATATCTGTTGCTTTTATATTGTTTTTGTAAACAGTTCATTTGTATGTGGGACCAATACATTGGATACGCCTAGGTTAAACATTCAGGTACTTTGGAGAGGTTGAAAAAACACTTGGATATTCCCTGTATGTCCCGCGACACCACCACAATGTTTGAGAAAGTTTGGTAAAGCAGGAATTTAGTTTTTATAGTGAACAATAACTTTTAGGCACATCCAGTGTGCAAAAACAGTGCAATTACCACATTATGACACCACCACAATGTTTGAGTGAGGTTGATATGGTAGAAATTGTGTTTTTATACTGAACAAATAGCATTTAGGGATTGCAAATATGTAATAGCACTGGAATTATCTTATTTACAGACATATTCCACTTTGGAGAGGTTTAGGGACACTTGGAAACATCCCGTGACCACACCTGACACAACTTACTAAAACATCTGCCCATTTCTAGTTGTTAGGTCTATCAATCCCTTTTTTTCTGCTATTGTTCACATGTTGTGGAAACCATCTGATGTGTTTCCAGCTCTAGTCATCAATAATTCACTTATAGCTAGCTTGTCAATGAAAGATGACTTTCAAAATAAAAAAAAACAAAAAAACGATTATTTTGTATGTGCTTGATCTTGTGTATTCTGAACTATGTAACTCCTATCTATCTTCTGATCATTTCCTCATAATCTCCCAGATGTCGTCTTTCCAGTTACTTTTGGGTATGTCTATTTAGGCGGAAAATCTACATTTTGCCATTACATTTAAGAGGTATTAATGTGGCTCATTTCACAGGTGTTTCAGAGTCCTGCAATAGAGCTAAGACGTAAACTCTACATGGTTATGTTCTGTAGGTGTCACTGAGTAGGCTGATACCCCATTTCATGGGTGCACAATCCATAGGTTAGGCTGCACAGTGCAATACGAATGTTCAATATGCACAATAGACTGACTTGGAAGGTAATTTCCCACAGTCAAAGTCCTGCAATAAGAGCTAAAAGGCTAATATTTGTGTAAACTCTTGAGAATTGTGTTCTGTGGTTTTAACTGAGTAGGCTGATACCCCATTTCATGGGTGCACAGTCCATAGCTAAGCCCCTAATGCAATTATGCAGTCTAAGTACACAAAAATGTATGCACACATGACTGTAAGTCGCTTTGGATAAAAGCGTCTGCTAAATGGCATATTATTATTATTATTATTATTATTAATACATCCACAGTGGGATTTTAACAGTTATTTCTGTTTAATGTCAAACTAATTAATTGTTGTATTTAATCTTAAATTATGAAACAACATTCCAACCTTGTTTAGCATTATTTAGTCCAAAAATGGCATGATTCCACTATTTGTATCTGTTTGGATCACTTTCTATGCTGGACTCTTATTTTGAAGGCGAACTGTAAACGCCATTATTGTGGCTAATCTTTATTGTGGCTAATTTCACATAGGTAGGGAGACTGAATTTAATTTATAAAAAACGAAGGTTATCTAACTGGCAGGGGATGTGTTCAGTACAATCAGCTAGTCAAGCAGTTATCAAAGACTATAGTAATCGAGTAGCAGCATGGAGAAGAGAAGACAGGAGCAGTAGGACGTGATGAGATCTGGAAATTCAACGACATCACCCAAACCAGCAGCTCTCTCTCTCAAGTATCAAAGGGAGGTTTTATTCAGTGTGGAAAATCAATACACTTGAATATGTTTTCACAAATGGGCTCATTGTCTCTCAGTGTGACTGGATTTAATGTATTCCTGCTGATGAAACGAATTAAGCAATATCTACCTAGCCCTCCACTCTAGTGAATAGCCAGGAGCAGCCAGACAGGAAAATATTGAGAATGCTAATGTGGTAGAGTAAGGTAAGGTAGGCTAACTGAGTCTGGCTACGTCCTAAATGGCACCCTATTCCCTATATAGTTCACTACTTCTGAACTACTACGTGCCCCCTCAGATTTGTCCTGTTTAATAATATACAGTACCAGTCAAAAGTTTGGACACCTACTCTTTCAAGTTTTTTTATTTTATTTGTACTATTTTCTACATTTGTAGAATAATAGTGAAGACATCAAAACTATGAAATAACACATGGAATCATGTAGTAACAAATATTTGAGATTCTTAAAAGTAGTCACCCTTTGCCTTGATGACAGCTTTGCACACTCTTGGCATTCTCTCAACCAGCTTCATGAGGTAGTCACCTGGAATGCATTTCAATTAACAGGTGTGCCTTGTTAAAAGTTGATTTGTGGAATTTCTTTCCTTCTTAATGCGTTTGAGCCAATCATTTGTGTTGTGACAAGGTCGGGTTGGTATACAGAAGATAGACCTATTTGGTAAAAGACCAAGTCCATATTATGGCAAGAACAGCTCGAATAAGCAAAGAGAAACGACAGTCCATCATTACTTTAAGACATGAAGGTCAGTCAATAATCAAATCAAATTTTCAAATCAAATCAAATTTTATTGGTCACATGCGCCGAATACAACAAGTGCAGACATTACAGTGAAATGCTTACTTACAGCCCTTAACCAACAGTGCATTTATTTTTAACAAAAGAAGTAAAAAATAAAACAACAACAAAAAAAGTGTTGAGAAAAAAAAGAGCAGAAGTAAAATAAAATAACAGTAGGGAGGCTATATATACAGAGGGGTACCGTTGCAGAGTCAATGTGTGGGGGCACCGGCTAGTTGAGGTAGTTGAGGTAATATGTACATGTGGGTAGAGTTAAAGTGACTATGCACTTTAATAAATAATTAACAGAGTAGCAGCAGCGTAAAAAGGATGGGGTGAGGGGGGGCAGTGCAAATAGTCCAGGTAGCCATGATTAGCTGTTCAGGAGTCTTATGGCTTGGGGGTAGAAGCTGTTGAGAAGTCTTTTGGACCTAGACTTGGCACTCCGGTACCGCTTGCCGTGCGGTAGCAGAGAGAACAGTCTATGACTAGGGTGGCTGGAGTCTTTGACAATTTTGAGGGCCTTCAAGAACTTTGAAAGTTTCTTCAAGTGCAGTCGCATAAACCATCAAGCACTATGATGAAACTGGCTCTCATGAGGACCGCCACAGGAAAGGAAGACCCAGAGTTACCTCTACTGCAGAGGATAAGTTCATTGGAATTACCAGCCTCAGAAATTGCAGCCCAAATAAATGCTTCAGAGTTCAAGTAACAGACACATCTCAACATCAACTGTTCAGAGGAGACTGCGTGAATCAGGCCTTCATTACATTTACATTTAAGTCATTTAGCAGACGCTCTTATCCAGAGCGACTTACAGTTAATGCATACATATATATTTTTTTTCATACCCCCTGTGGGAATCAAACCCACAACCCTGGCGTTGCAAACGCCATGCTCTATCAACTGAGCTACATCCCTGCCGGCCATTCCCTCCCCTACCCTGGACGACGCTGGGCCAATTACGCACCGCCCCATTGGTCTCCCGGTCGCGGCCGGCTATGACAGAGCCTGGATTCGAACCAGGATCTCTAGTGGCACAGCTAGCACTGCGATGCAGTGCCTTAGACCACTGCGCCACTCGGGAGATATTAATGGTCGAATTGCTGCAAAGAAACCACTACTAAAGGACACCAATAATAAGAAGAGACTTGCTTGGGCCAAGAACCACGAGCAATGGACATTAGACAGGTGGAAATCTGTCCTTTGGTCTGATGAGTCCAAATGTGAGATTTTTGGTTCCAACCGCCGTGTCTTTGTGAGACGCAGAGTAGATGAACGGATGATCTCCGCATGTGTGGTTCCCACCGTGAAGCATGGAGGAGGAGGTGTGATGGTGTGGGGGTGCTTTGCTGGTGACACTGTCTGTGATTTATTTAGAATTCAAGGCACACTTAACCAGCATGGCTACCACAGCATTCTGCAGCGATATGCCATCCCATCTGGTTTGGGCTTAGTGGGACTATCATTTGATTTTCAACAGGACAATGACCCAACACACCTCCAGGCTGTGTAAGGACTATTTGACCAAGAAGGAGAGTGATGGAGTGCTGCATCAGATGACCTGGCCTCCACAATCACCCGACCTCAACCCAATTGAGATGGTTTGGGATAAGTTGGACCGCAGAGTGAAGTAAAAGCAGCCAACAAGTGCTCAGCATATGTGGGAACTCCTTCAAGATGGTTGGAAAAGCATTCCAGGTGAAGCTGGTTGAGAGAATGCCAAGTGTGCAAAGCTGTCAACAAGGCAAAGGGTGGCTACTTTGAAGAATCTAAAATAAAAAATATATTTTTGGGTTACTACATGATTCTATATGTTATTTCATAGTTTTGATGTTTTCACTTTTATTCTACAATGTAGAAAATAGTCAAAATAATAATAATAAAGAAAAACCCTTGAATAAGTAGGTGTGTCCAAACTTTTGACTGGTACTGTATATATTTCTGCCTTTTAGCACTGTTTCCCCATATGACCTCTAGCGACAGAACTTAAAAGAACAACACGTAGACTACATCCTAAATGGCACCCTATTTCCTATACGTAGACTACAAGAAGCTTAATCAAATCAAATCAAATTTTATTTGTCACATGCTTCATAAACAGCAGGTGTAGAATAACAGTGAAATGCTTACTTACAGGTCAATTTCCAACAATGCAGAGTTAAAGATTTTTTTTAAAAGGACATAGTGACACGAGAAGTAACTACATAGTGAATAACGAATAACAATAACGAGTAAAAAATAACATGGCTATATACAGGGAGTATGAGTACCGAGTCGATGTGTAGGGGTATGAGGTAATTGAGGTAGCTACAGGTAGGGGTAAAGTGACTAGACAACAGGATAAAATACAGTAGCAGCGGTGTATGTGGTGAGTGTGAAAGTCTGTGTGTGTGTGAGAGAGAGAGAGAGTGTGTGTGTAGCGTTAGTATGCATGTGTGCGCGTGTTATGTGTGTGGGGGCGTGTGTGTGTAGGGGTTTCAGTGTGAGTGTGTAGGTAGAGTCCAGTGTGTATGCAGAGAGTTAGTGCAAAAAAGGGTAAATGCAGGTAGTCTGGGTAGCCATTTGATGAGCTATTTAGAGGTCTTGCTTAGCAGTCTCATGGCTTTGGTGTAGAAGCTGTTCAGGGTCCTGTTGGTTCCAGACTTGATGCACTGGTACCGCTTGCCGTGAGGTAGCAGAGAAAACAGTCTATGGCTTGGTTGGCTGGAGTCTTTGACAATTTATTTGGCCTTCCTCTCACACTGCCTGGTATAGAGGTCCTGGATGGCAGGGAGCTCGGCCCCAGTGATGTACTGGGCCGTACTCACCACCCTCTGTAGCGTCTTGCGGTCGGGTGCCTTGCAGTTGCCATACCAAGCGGTGATGCAGCCAGTCAAGATCCTCTCAATGGTGCAGCTGTATAACCTTTTGAGGATCTGAGGGCCCATGCCAAATATTTTCATCCTCCTGAGGTGGAATAAGTGCTGTAGTGCCCTCTTCACAACTGTGTGTGTGGACCATGTTAATTCCTTAGTGATGTGGACACAGAGGAACTTCAAGCTCTCGACCTGCTCCACTACAGACCCGTCGATGTTTCATCACAGCAAGAGGAGGGATAGTAACAAGTCAAGCATCCTTCATTGGTGGTGACATCATACAAGGCAGTCAAAGGTTCATCAGGGGACAGAACATGTTGATACATTTCAAGAAGGGGTCATGCAAAGAAAATGCTATCACAACTTTGACTTAAAGAGCCCTTCGCTGCACTCATGGCTCATACCTCGTTGCTTCTGTCTCTATTTGAAAGGAATTGGGACTGACGGGGTTAGGGTTAGGGGTGTAATGAATGGTTACATACAGTGAGGGAAAAAAGTATTTGATCCCCTGCTGATTTTGTACGTTTGTCCACTGACAAAGAAATGATCAGTCTATAATTTTAATGGTAGGTTTATTTGAACAGTAAGAGACAGAATAACAACAACAAAATCCAGAAAAATGTTATAAATTGATTTGCATTTTAATGAGGGAAATAAGTATTTGACCCCCTCTCAATCAGAAAGATTTCTGGCTCCCAGGTGTCTTTTATACAGGTAACGAGCTGAGATTAGGAGCACACTCTTAAAGAGAGTGCTCCTAATCTCAGTTTGTTACCTGTATAAAAGACACCTGTCCACAGAAGCAATCAATCAATCATATTCCAAACTCTCCACCATGGCCAAGACCAAAGAGCTCTCCAAGGATGTCAGGGACAAGATTGTAGACCTACACAAGGCTGGAATGGGCTACAAGACCATCGCCAAGCAGCTTGGTGAGAAGGTGACAACAGTTGGTGCGATTATTCGCAAATGGAAGAAACACAAAAGAACTGTCAATCTCCCTTGGCCTGGGGCTCCATGCAAGATCTCACCTCGTGGAGTTGCAATGATCATGAGAACGGTGAGGAATCAGCCCAGAACTACACGGGATGATCTTGTCAATGATCTCAAGGCAGCTGGGACCATAGTCCCCAAGAAAACAATTGGTAACACACTACGCCGTGAAGGACTGAAATCCTGCAGTGCCCGCAAGGTCCCCCTGCTCAAGAAAGCACATATACAGGCCCGTCTGAAGTTTGCCCATGAACATCTAAATGATTCAGAGGAGAACTGGGTGAAAGTGTTGTGGTCAGATGAGACCAAAATCGAGCTCTTTGGCATCAACTCAACTCGCCGTGTTTGGAGGAGGAGGCCTATGACCCCAAGAACACCATCCCCACCGTCAAACATGGAGGTGGAAACATTATGCTTTGGGGTGTTTTTCTGCTAAGGGGACAGGACAACTTCACAGCATTCAAAGGGACGATGGACGGGGCCATGTACCGTCAAATCTTGGGTGAGAACCTCCTTCCCTCAGCCAGGGCATTGAAAATGGGTCTTGGATGGGTATTCCAGCATGACAATGACCCAAAACACACGCCCAAGGCAACAAAGGAGTGGCTCAAGAAGAAGCACATTAAGGTCCTGAAGTGGCCTAGTCAGTCTCCAGACCTTAATCCCATAGAAAATCTGTGGAGGGAGCTGTAGGTTCGAGTTGCCAAACGTCAGCCTCGAAACCTTAATGACTTGGAGAAGATCTGCAAAGAGGAGTGGGACAAAATCCCTCCTGAGATGTGTGCAAACCTGGTGGCCAACTACAAGAAGCGTCTGACCTCTGTGATTGCCAACAAGGGTTTTGCCACCAAGTACTAAGTCATGTTTTGCAGAGGGGTCAAATATTTATTTCCCTCATTAAAATGCAAATCAATTTGTAACATTTTTGACATGCGTTTTTCTGGATTTTTTTGTTGTTATTCTGTCTCTCACTGTTCAAATAAACTTACCATTAAAATGATAGATTGATCATTTGATTGTCAGTGGGCAAACGTAAAAAATCAGCAGGGGATCAAATACTTTTTTCCCCTCACTGTATTGCTTGAATACAAGGATTCTGAATGATGAAACTAGTAAACAGCAGCTATATGGAGTACAGTCAGAATAGTATAAGAGATAAATAGGCGAAGTAGAGGCTGTATTTGGATAATAATACTTTGATAACAACACAATCAAAGTGGGATATTCAAGAGATAATTGTGACTTGGCATCCTCACGACTGCTCCCATAAAAGATGAATGGGCGTATTTGCAGCGATGTGTTGAAGGACAGTGGAGAGATTACACATCAAGCATCTATCCTAAAATGTCTCTTATCTATAATCCATATTTAAAACTCTCATCCTGCTACACCTGCTTGGTCATACATTATTAACGCAACGTGTCTCGGTCCAATGAGCTGGTTCCTCTCCTCCACTCTCTCTGCTTCGTCTCTCTCCTTCTCTCTCTCCCAGTCTCTCTCTCTCCCTCCATTTAATCCATTGGTAAATTACGTTTCTAAATGGGAAACGTAATTACACCACGTTTTTGAGCATTTTGAATAATAAATTATGATAAAATTAGTGCCATTATATTCCTTATTTTTATGAATTATGAAGGGTTCTGTGATATTTTTAAATGGAAAAAAAATAGTTAATGTCTGAATAGCTCTATGCTTCAGTAGGCCTTTAACAAGGGCACTATGATGGATTTGTGTAATAAAATGCTTTAACCAAAGGAGTCTTCAAACATCCTCAACCTTCTCTCATTTCCCCTTATCCTCTACTACCCCATTCATATTTCACCGAAATTCACACAGAACAATTTGTGATTAGGCATGTAAATAAAAATGAGAATTCTATATTTCTTTCTCCTTTCTTTCTCTCAGTCATTTACATTTATATTGAATTAGCGGCAGTGGAGAGAGAGTGAGGTGCAGAGGGAAGGAAAGCGGAGTGATTATAATGTGAGATTACAGACAGATTGCACAACCATTATGTTGTGTAATTACATAGGGAGAGAAGAGAAGAAAAGGGCCCTGATACCCAGATGGCAGGATCCATTTCATTTAGAAAAGGTCTCTGCTACCTCTCAACGCTCCTGTAAATATTATATAGACCAAGCAGCCATTTTTATAGGTCACAATTTATGAGAGACAAATATTAAACACAGCATTCAGTGGGATGGATTGTTGGCCCCATTGTACAATTTATGGCTGCATCGTTATCTCAGTTTTATGGGTTAATTTGACTGTATCGATCTCTTGTAATGCATGTACTATTACTCATGAAGCACATAGGGGGGTAATAGAATGAATAAAATAAATATCCGACAGCTTTATATAAGATCATGCTGTCCCTTATGTTCTATATAATGACAATATGGCCAATGCATAGGAACTGCAAAGTCAAAACTAATTAAATGAGTTGGTGTTAAATCCTGTAATAAATGACATGTAGAAATGTGTGAAGGTCTATGACATTTATTATAGCCTAGGTAGGCTATAGCCGATGACAGCATACAAAAATAATTTCGCTTTACTTACTATAAATAATTAAAGTCAATACACTTAGAGAGGCTAAACAAACCAAAGGAAATAGTTAAGCTGGAAAGAAACAAATGCTCACACAAACATAACTTATTGTTGTGTTTTCAACATTTTGTGTAAAAACAGTAGTTCTTGTTTTTTTCTACAGAGATATGTGCAAATGTGTTTCTCATCAATCCTAATTATCTTATTATCCTTTACACTTTATCTACAACATACTGATATAGACACATGATAAACCATTTATCTCTGAAAAAGATTTGACAATGGCTCTACCTATTGACCTAGCTCAGTTACTACCATCTTGTGCTTGTGTCTGTCATTGCCATCTATAAACTTTATTTTCTCTTTTTTCTTTTTGGACAGTATTTATGATAGACTATAATTATTATGAACTGATATGCAATCGTTTTGTAGTTGGAGGCTAAATTGTTATGACTTCTGAAAAATAAGCTTTTTAGGAAAATTAGGCTTTTATTTTGAAAAGAGGTGAGGTGTCACGTCACACAGGAAGTAGTCCTCCACTCCAGGTCAATGTTTATTTACATCAGAGAGGTGAAGTTGAAAGCTAATTTATAACTTCAGCGTCTTGGGCTACAGTTTTTATTTTTCACATTGCACAGGCCTTTGAGTTACTAACATAAGCACAGTTTATATACGTACCTGATTGTGTCGCGAGCCATGAGTGCCATACTCCCTCGTATCGAGCTGCTATCGTCCAGAGTTGTACGAATCCTGGGATGCAACCCTGGTCCAATGACACTACAAGGAACCAATACATATTTAGTTGGAACGGGGAAAAGGTATGAACGGGGAAAAGGTATTTTCGTTTTGTGGAAATGTATTCCACACCTGTGCTATTCGCGCATTTCCCGTCTTGGGCAGCATCGGCACATGCGCGCCTATCCAGGTGCAGTTGAAGGTCTAATGTAGTACAATTGTATTGAGAGAGTGTTATGGATATGGAACTACACAAAAGTATCAAACCGCATCAATGAAATACAGACCATTCTTGTTTTAAGGCGAGTGTTGATAGACACAGGAGAGCCTGCCGTCCCTGAGTACATCAACAGTCTCAAACAAGCCTTGAGCCAGTTCAACACTGCCATCCAGGAGATAATTGTCACCCATTGGCATCACGACCATACAGGTGGAGTGACAGACATCTGCAGGGACATCACTGGAGGTGAGTGACACATGGATGAGTCAGCCACAGATTGACAGCTTCAGAGGCCTATTAGGTCTGGTCCAGGGTGTTATGTGCTTTTTGCTGACGCTGACTCCGAAAGCCACACATCCCTTGTCCAGAGCTAGAAGCCTATGTGCTTTTATTTCTCCATGCAGGTTCTGAGTTACAAGTCAGCAAACTCCCTCGCTCTCCCCCAACTGACGAAAGAATAGGACCAAATAAGACGTACACTTACCTGAAACATGGAGACGTCATAGAAACTGAGGGGGCCACACTGAGGTGAGTGTGACGTTACTGTGTAAATAGTGTAGTGCCAGTGTTTTACTTGGGCAGCAGCTCACCGGAGCTGAGTACCGGCACCTCCATTTTTCTACTGCTAGAGCTCCTGCACCTCTTATAGAATGTTAGCTCAAAAGTATTGTGGAGCTCCTGCACCTAAATTTGAACAGTACCGGCACCTATTTCAGTCCAAGTCAAGCACTGTGAAGTGCATAAGCTTTATTATGGCTGTATGTACAGTAAGGGAAAAAAGTATTTGATCCCCTGCTGATTTTGTACGTTTGCCCACTGACAAAGACATGATCAGTCTATAATTTTAATGTTAGGTTTATTTGAACAGTGAGAGACAGAATAACAACAAAAAAATCCAGAAAAACACATGTCAAAAATGTTATAAATTGATTTGCATTTTAATGAGGGAAATAAGTATTTGACCCCTCTGCAAAACATTACTTAGTACTTGGTGGCAAAACCCTTGTTGGCAATCACAGAGGTCAGACGTTTCTTGTAGTTGGCCACCAGGTTTGCACACATCTCAGGAGGGATTTTGTTCCACTCCTCTTTGCAGATGTTCTCCAAGTCATTAAGGTTTTCGAGGCTGACGTTTGGCAACTCGAACCTTCAGCTCCCCTCCACAGATTTTCTATGGGATTAAGGTCTGGAGACTGGCTAGGCCACTCCAGGACCTTAATGTGATTCTTCTTGAGCCACTCCTTTGTTGCCTTGGCCATGTGTTTTGGGTCATTGTCATGCTGGAATACCCATCCACAACCCATTTTCAATGCCCTGGCTGAGGGAAGGAGGTTCTCACCCAAGATTTGACGGTACATGGCCCCGTCCATCGTCCCTTTGATGCGGTGAAGTTGTCCTGTCCCCTTAGCAGAAAAACACCCCCAAAGCATAATGTTTCCACCTCCATGTTTGACGGTGGGGATGGTGTTCTTGGGTTCATAGGCAGCATTCCTCCTCCTCCAAACACGGCGAGTTGAGTTGATGCCAAAGAGCTCGATTTTGGTCTCATCTGACCACAACACTTTCACCCAGTTATCCTCTGAATCATTCAGATGTTCATTGGCAAACTTCAGACGGGCCTGTATATGTGCTTTCTTGAGCAGGGGGACCTTGCGGGCCCTGCAGGATTTCAGTCCTTCACGGCGTAGTGTGTTACCAATTGTTTTCTTGGTGACTATGGTCCCAGCTGCCTTGAGATCATTGACAAGGTCCTACCGTGTAGTTCTGGGCTGATTCCTCACCGTTCTCATGATCATTGCAACTCCACGAGGTGAGATCTTGCATGGAGCCCCAGGCCGAGGGAGATTGACAGTTATTTTGTGTTTCTTCCATTTGCGAATAATCACACCAACTGTTGTCACCTTCTCACCAAGCTGCTTGGCGATGGTCTTGTAGCCCATTCCAGCCTTGTGTAGGTCTACAATCTTGTCCCTGACATCCTTGTAGAGCTCTTTGGTCTTGGCCATGGTGGAGAGTTTGGAATCTGATTGATTGATTGCTTCTGTGGACAGGTGTCTTTTATACAGGTAACAAGCTGAGATTAGGAGCACTCCCTTTAAGAGTGTGCTCCTAATCTCAGCTCATTACCTGTATAAAAGACACCTGGGAGCCAGAAATCTTTCTGATTGAGAGAGGGTCAAATACTTATTTCCATCATTAAAATGCAAATCAATTTATAACATTTTTGACATGCGTTTTTCTGGATTTTGTTATTCTGTCTCTCACTGTTCAAATAAACCTACCATTAAAATTATAGACTGATCATTTCTTTGTCAATGGGCAAACGTACAAAATCAGCAGGGGATCAAATACTTTTTTCCCTCACTGTAAGTATGTGTGTGTGTGTGTGTGTGTGTGCGCGGCTGCAGAGTCCTGTTCACCCCAGGACACACAGATGACCACATGGCCCTTGTTTTGGAAGAAGAGAAGGCCATCTTCTCAGGAGACTGTATTTTGGGGGAGGGAACGGCCTTGTTTGAAGATCTCTATGACTATATGAAATCTCTGCAAATCCTGCTGGACTCACAAGCTGACCTAATATACCCAGGTTTGTTATTGAGCTCTAAAACACATTGCATCCCGAATGGCACCCTATTCCCTATTTAGTGCACTACTTTTGTCCATAGGACCTGGTCAAAAGTAGTGCACTAAATAGTGAATAGGGTGTCATTAAAGCAGACAGTGTGTCATTAAATGCACAGTGGACAAAAATGAATGGATGTCTGAAGAAACATGACATCATGATTTGAGAGGCTCTATTCTTCAGATTACTAGTTCACATTTACTACTGTAGTTCATATTTCAGCTATGCATAGGACTTGATACAAAAACATCTACATTACTTTCTTCCCAAACTCATTTCTTTAGGTCACGGCCCTGTGGTCCAAGACGCTGGTTCTAAGATCCAGCATTACATCAGCCATAGAAACCTCAGAGAGCAACAGATCCTCAGTGTCCTCCAGGCAGCCGGAGGGAACACATTTTCATCTATGGAACTGGTCAAAGTCGTCTACAAGGTATGTACAGTCAGGTCCATAAGTATTTGGACAGTGACACAATATGCATAATTTTGGCTCTGTACGTCATCACAATGGATTTGAAAGGAAACAATCAAGATGTGCTTTAAGTGTAGACTTTCATCTTTAATTTAAGAGTTTTGTCAAAATTATTGTATGAACCGTGTAGGAATTACAACCATTTTTATACATAGCCCACCAATTTTAGGGGCTCAAAAGTAATTGGACAATCTAGCATAATCATAAATTAAATTGTGAGTTTTAATACTTGGTTGCAAATCCTTTGCAGTCAATGACTGCCTGAAGTCTGGAACCCATAGACATCACCAGATGCTGGGTTTCTTCCCTGGTGATGCTCTGCCAGGCCTTTACTGCAGCTGTCTTCAGTTCCTGCTTGTTCTTGGGGTGTTTTGCCTTCAGTTTTGCCTTCAGCAAGTGAAATGCATGCTCAATTGGATTCAGGTCAGGTGATTGACTTGGCCATTGCAGAACATTCCACTTCTTTGCCTTAAAAAAGGATTTGGTTGCTTTCGCAGTATGCTTCGGGTCATTATCCATCTGCTCTGTGAAGTGCCGTCCGATGAGTTTTGAAGCATTTGGCTGAATCTGAGCAGATAATATAGCCCTAAACACTTCAGAATTCATCCTGCTGCTTTTGTCAGCAGTCAAATCATCAATAAATACAAGGGAACCCGTTCCATTGGCAGCCATACATGCCCACGCCATAACACTACCTCCACCATGCTTCACAGACGAGGTGGTATGCTTCGGATCATGAGCAGTTCCTTCCCTTCTCCATACTCTTCTCTTTCCATCATTCTGGTACAAGTTGATCTTTGTCTCATCTGCCCATAGGATGTTGTTCCAGAACTGTACAGGCCTTTTTAGATGTTTTTTTGGCAAACTCTAATCTGGTCTTCCTGTTTTTGAGGCTTACCAATGGTTTACATCTTGTGGTAAACCCTCTGTATTTACTCTGGTGAAGTCTTCTCTTGATTGTTGACTTTGACACAGATACGCCTACCTCCTGGAGGGTGTTCTTGATCTGGCCAACTGTTGTGAAGGGGTTTTTCTTCACCAGGGAAGTAATTATTCTGTCATCCGCCACAGTTGTTTTCTGTGGTCTTCCAGGCCTTTTGGTGTTCCTGAGCTCACCAGTGCGTTCTTTCTTTTTAAGAATGTACCAAATAGTTGATTTGGCCACACCTAATGTTTTTGCTATCTCTCTGATGGGTTTGTTTAGATTTTTCAGCCTAATGATGGCTTGCTTCACTGGCAGTGACAGCTCTTTGGCCTTTATATTGAGGGTTAACAGCAACTGATTCCAAATGCAAATGCCACACTAGAAATCAACTCTAGACCTTTTATCTGCTTACTTGTAGATGAACTAATGAGGGAATAACACACACCTGGCCATGGAACAGCTGAGCAGCCAATTGTCCAATTACTTTTGGTCCCTTAAAAGGGGGACCACATACAGTTGGGGGAAAAAAGTATTTAGTCAGCCACCAATTGTGCATGTTCTCCCACTTAAAAAGATGAGAGGCCTGTAATTTTCATCATAGGTACACGTCAACTATGACAGACAAAATGAGAAAAACAAATCCAGAAAATGACATTGTAGGATTTGTAATGAATTTATTTGCAAATTATGGTGGATAAGTATTTGGTCAATAACAAAAGTTTCTCAATACTTTGTTATATACCCTTTGTTGGCAATGACACAGGTCAAACGTTTTCTGTAAGTCTTCACAAGGTTTTCACACACTGTTGCTGGTATTTTGGCCCATTCCTCCATGCAGATCTCCTCTAGAGCAGTGATGTTTTGGGGCTGTCGCTGGGCAACACGGACTTTCAACTCCCTCCAAAGATTTTCTATGGGGTTGAGATCTGGAGACTGGCTAGGCCACTCCAGGACCTTGAAATGCTTCTTACGAAGCCACTCCTTCGTTGCCCGGGCGGTGTGTTTGGGATCATTGTCATGCTGAAAGACCCAGCCACGTTTCATCTTCAATGCCCTTGCTGATGGAAGGAGGTTTTCACTCAAAAATCTCACGATACATGGCCCCATTCATTCTTTCCTTTACACGGATCAGTCGTCCTGGTCCCTTTGCAGAAAAACAGCCCCAAAGCATGATGTTTCCACCCCCATGCTTCACAGTAGGTATGGTGTTCTTTGGATGCAACTCAGCATTCTTTGTCCTCCAAACACGACGAGTTGAGTTTTTACCAAAAAGTTCTATTTTGGTTTCATCTGACCATATGACATTCTCCCAATCCTCTTCTGGATCATCCAAATGCACTCTAGCAAACTTCAGACGGGCCTGGACATGTACTGGCTTAAGCAGGGGGGACACGTCTGGCACTGCAGGATTTGAGTCCCTGGCGGCGTAGTGTGTTACTGATGGTAGGCTTTGTTACTTTGGTCCCAGCTCTCTGCAGGTCATTCACTAGGTCCCCCCGTGTGATTCTGGGATTTTTGCTCACCGTTCTTGTGATCATTTTGACCCCACGGGGTGAGATCTTGCGTGGAGCCCCAGATCGAGGGAGATTATCAGTGGTCTTGTATGTCTTCCATTTCCTAATAATTGCTCCCACAGTTGATTTCTTCAAACCAAGCTGCTTACCTATTGCAGATTCAGTCTTCCCAGCCTGGTGCAGGTCTACAATGTTGTTTCTGGTGTCCTTTGCCATCTCTTTGGTCTTGGCCATAGTGGAGTTTGGAGTGTGACTGTTTGAGGTTGTGGACAGGTGTCTTTTATACTGATAACAAGTTCAAACAGGTGCCATTAATACAGGTAACGAGTGGAGGACAGAGGAGCCTCTTAAAGAAGAAGTTACAGGTCTGTGAGAGCCAGAAATCTTGCTTGTTTGTAGGTGACCAAATACTTAATTTCCACCATAATTTGCAAATAAATTCATTAAAAATCCTACAATGTGATTTTCTGGAGAACATTTTTTCTCAATTTGTCTGTCATAGTTGACGTGTACCTATGATGAAAATGACAGGCCTCTCTCATCTTTTTAAGTGGGAGAACTTGCACAATTGGTGGCTGACTAAATACTTTTTCCCCCCACTGTATAAAAAGTGCTGTAATTCCTACACCGTTCACCCGATTTAGATGTAAATACCCTCAAATTAAAGCTGAAAGTCTGCACTTTCAGCTCATATTCATTATTTAATTTCAACTCCAATATGCTGTGGTAGACAGCTAAAATAATAATAACCTGGTCAATGTCCAAATATTTATGGGCCTGACTGTACATTATAACTTAAAGTTATGGGCCCGGTTGCATAAAACATCTTAAGTGTTTCCCTTAAGGGTTTACCGTAAGGAATAATTTCCCCTTACCTAAAGGAATTGTTCAAGGGCATTGCATAGAGCGCCTCAAAAATGTCCTTAGGTAAGGGCATACTTAAGGGGTTTTACGGGAGTTTTAAGGCATGTATGGCAGAAAGAGTATCTGGTTACCATGGAGATGGCATGGTTTACTGACTCTTCAAAGAGATCGCTTTCATTTTGTGAGATGGCAAAATAGAACTTCTACAATCAAGACAGGATAACCAAATTGCTTCAGAAGATAATAAACCACTTTTCTTGTAGTTACTTTTTTCTCAACTTGTTTATATTACTTTCTATTATGTCAAGCTAGTGTACAGAGTAGCAATAGCTAACTAGCCAGCTAGCTTTGTAGCCATGGATTTTGCACCTTCCATTGTTTAGCTAAGTAGCTAGCTGGTTGATGTTCAAACTTTTCTAACCAGAGCAGATGAAAGCAACATTCACATCCACAAATGCTGTTTACATTGATATCCATACTGAATGAAGCGGTTAAGGGACCTAGTGGGCACCCTTAACTTTTTCACTTAATTTAAGGGGGAAATTCACCTTAAAATGTTTTGTGCAACTGACTTAAAGTTAAGGAAATGTTAAGGGGAAAGTTAACTTAAGGTGTTTTATGCAACCAGGTCCTGATCCTCCTTTGGTTACATTTGGTAACATCCCTTGGTAACGTAAGGTTGATATATGGTATGTGTCGATGCTGACCAAAGAATGTTACGTCATTCAAAGCCAACTAACACTGCTTTGCCTATAGAATGATATGGGTTGGACGTTGCGTCACAATACTGTTTTGAATGTTTGTTTTAGGACTGATGAAGATTTTATCAAAAGTGCATTACTGTGGCTTCAAAACATGATGACATTTCTAAAGAAGGCAAATAATTAGTAGGAAAACCTAGATGCAGTATAACATTAGCTAGCTAGCTAAGATTGAGGGGAGATCTCCATATTTTATCTAGCTAACATTAGCATTGCTAGCTGTTTTTGAGAGCTATTTTTCTAGCATTTTTTTTTACTTCTGCTGCTACTATGATCTTTATTTTACTCTTATCTATCCGGATATCTAGTCACATTACCCTGCCTTCATGTACATATCTACCTCAAGGACCTCATACCTCTGCACATTGATCTGGTACTGGTACTCCCTGTATATAGTTCCATTGTTTCATGTTTTGTGTGGACCCCATGAAGGGCAGCTGCTGATTTTCGCAACAGCTAATGGGGATCCTAATAAAATACCAAATACCATTCTTGTGTATTTTATTTTATTCCTCGTGTTAGTTACTAGTTTATTTTTTTATATAATTTTTAAATGGGAAAGGTTCGTAAGCAAGCATTTCACTATAAAATCTACACCAGTTGTATTCGGGGGCATGTGATGGAAATAAAATTTGATTTGACGAACTTTGCTAGCTAATGACAACATTGTCATCTGTCAACATAATGATGATGGCAAAAATGTTTACTACTAAATACTCTGTGTACTTTAGCAATGTCATCATATTCCCAAGCCCCCATAGTGTAATTTAGACAACAGTCATTAGCCCCTGTTCTACTTTTGAGCATCAGTATGGGTGTCTGTAGAACGTTGACAACAATGGCAATGACGCGACCGAGTGACGGAGGTGCAACCCATGAATTTAGAGATCTTCATGGTTCCAACAGACCCGAAATTCCGAGATCCGACTCAGGACCCGAGCAGTTCCGTGTCCTAAACTCAGACTTTTGTCTCGGATCTGGGACGGGTCTGATTATAATTGCTACGGGTCTCGTGTATGTGCAATTAAAATTGAGTTACCGACTGGGCCCGATTGGACCCGTCCTCTGTTAATTTAATATGTGTGAGGTGATGAGAACTGCATTAGCTGAATTATCTGTGTCAGCCAAATGCAATAAAACGTGTAGCTTATGTCCGGCTGCTCACCTCACGTGCGCCTGCTTTTAAATATTAATATCATACAGTGGACACCTAGGCTTATGTGCATGCAATGCCCTAATGCATTTAGCGCTCAAATATCTGACAGCTGAACTGTGAGGTGGGCAATTATTGTTTTAGGAAAGTAAAAACCATTAAAACAAAAGGCGATAATGTTTTGAATATGCTACACATCGAAAGACAATTAATAGTTTTTTTGTAATTTGTTATAGGCTGTTTTTAAGGACATTTGGCCAATATCGCTTGTTTATTGATGGCGCTGGCAGCACCCAGTCGGTATCCTTTTCTCTCTTTCTACTCTCGGATCTGCATGGGTATCTCGGATCCGAACCAGCACGGATCTGCTTTGGTGTGTTTTTTCAAGGGCCTTTTCGGAACGGGTCTGACTGTCCTAGGGTCAATTCGGAACGGGTCTCCGTTTAAAAAATATATAATTTATGCATATCGGGTCGGGTGAGAACCTAGGAAGGGGTTCAACTTTTTGCACCCTCGAAGACCTCTGCCATGAATAATCTACTTTGTAACCCACTTTGTAAAATTTACTTTTCTGCAAAAGGAGACACCTGAACATCTGCATAGAGCAGCAGAGGTGAACCTTGTGCATCACCTAAAGAAACTGGAGAAGGAGGAGAAGATAACTGTTGGTATGTCTTAATTTCACTTACATTATGTTACACCATTCAGTTAATGTATTACCATTTTCAAGTAGTAAAACATTTTTAATTTACTATTTTTCTTTCAGCTAGTGATGATTCTTCTCACACCAACAAATGGAAGAGTAATTTGTGATAGATTATTTAATCAGGTTTATCTGTTGGAAAATTACATCCCTAACAAAGACCCATGCGATCTTGGATTCGAATGATTTACATTTACCTGTTGAATACACAACTGAGCTTGATTTGACGTGAAGTAAAGAGTATTTGCATGAATCTTACTTTGTCATTCTTTATAGCACTGAAATTATTTACTGTCTGTACTTTATGTCTGAAGACAGCCAAAGGAGTGATTTTAAAATGTGGCACATCAATGTAGGGAGCTGCAAATGCACTGGTGGGTACCACTCATTTATACCCCTCATTCATTGGCAGGTAGCCTCAAGTTTAGTGGGTTGGGCCAGTGGTTTGAAATCCCGGAGCCAACAAGTTAAAAAATCTTGCTGTGCCCTTGAGCAAGGCACTTAACCCCAATTGCTCCATTGGTGACCCTGGCCGTGACCCCAATTCCTGTGGCAGCTCAGGGGGAGTTGGGATATGCAAGAAACACATTTCCATTACAAACTTATACAAGTGTGTAACAGGACAAATATAAGCAGCCCCGCAATTATTATTATTGCTAATATGCTGACATTTGGTGCATTATGAGTTGAACTGCTTTCAGAATGTTACTGTGGGCAGCTTAACTCTGATAAACTAGGATAAAGCACCAAGATAAAGCACACATTTAAACCCTGTGAAGTGTTCTTATTGTTATTTTCTTATTGAGAAACCAAGATTTAACAGATTTTTATATTGAGAAACCCAGATCAAACTGTATGAATCTATAATGTTAAATGTACAGATGCCTTCTAATAAATACATTGTTTTTCAATATAGAACAAACCGGTACTGAAAGTTATCATTTTATCATTCATATCCATTCACTGCCTTTGCTGATTGTGCAATAATATATACAAACAATTATTTTGGGGCAATGATCAATGCTAATACCCAAAGCCACTGATTATACCAAGAAATCCTCACTAGGTGGCAGTGTTTATCAAGGAGAGGCAATAACTGAACTGTGGACAATGAGGAGGGGAGTAGAATGTCAGCCCATAATAGCATCGATTTTGTATTTAGGCCACAAGCAGAGAACCACTCAACAAAAGATATTGCCAATTGCTATCCACGGGTCTTTGCTCTTCAATATACAATACTGATTTGGGATTTTAAGAATGTAATAGGCAACTAAATACATGTTTTTGTTGCCTGGCCTCCGCCCTATGAACTGTCTGTAACTAGATCCCCTGAAATCCTTCTAAGTAAATATATTTACAGGGTATAAAAAAGGATATGAAATAGAGCTAAAAAGCTTGAAAGACAACGCATAACATTAGGCAGATATGGCTACATTAGTTTATCTTTCCATATGCGCAAAACCTTTCCCTTGCTCAAACAGTGTCAATTTAATGGAGGAACATTAAACATTTATTTTATCAACAGCAGGTGTGGCCAATTACTGAGTGTGGCTATGTGGCCACTATAGGCAGACATGGGTGAAGTAATTAGTGTAATCAGTTCTAGCCCATGGAGGGTTTAACAGAGGATATGATTTGTGAGCAGGTCAAACGTTTGAACATCTGCCTGAGACATTTTGACAGTGCCATAGAGGCAAAATCTTACTGTGTTTGTGTGGCGGCTTGTTAATTGACTTATCAAATACAAACCTGAATAATTTTTACTCAAATTAAAATGAATTTAGGCCTAAGTAAAAGGGTGTTTACTATTTAGTAGACTGGGCTACATTTTAAAGACTTCATACTGTCATGTTTAATTATTTTAGTAAACAAGGAAGAAATATGACAACCTATTGAAGTTAAAAATACAGTGTAAACATCCTCATTAGTTGTGGTTAACAAACTTTAACCGGGCATTCATTGCATTGTGTCTGGCTTTTAGCTACTATGGCTGGCTGCAGTGTCATCATTCTTGCCGTCTGTCCTGTGAGCAGTAAAGTCTATTGTGGTAATGAGTGCTGATGCCCTGCGCGTGTGGGGGAGGACTACTGGTAAGATAAACAAGCACCCAGTCATCGCAGAGGAACATGGCGGCAGAGCTGTTACATTGCCGTTTCCCGATTTCGAAGTTCCTCACATAGCAGTTTGCATTTATGGGATTTCAAGTTACGGTAAGTTGAGAGTAACTTACAATGGATGTGTTTTGTAGTGAAGAAGTATGTTTTTGTGCAGTTAGATAAAAGATATGGTCGGCTATTGAATCCGTAATGTCAGTTTAGTCTTAGCACTGGGAAGCGGCGTTGTCGCTTGTTATCTGAAGCGAGATATTTCTTTAGATGGTTCGGGGATGACTCCTACACTAGACCTAGTTTTGGTGTGAAGCGTTGCTAAGAATTCAATGACGTTGAACTTCAAATGTGTTTACGAAGTAATTTAAATCAAAATTGTTTTGGTTTGTAAGTGCATAGTCTGTGTGAGTTTCAGATAGAAAATTGGATTTCTATTTGGCAGATTCATTTGAAGATATTGAAAGACATGCCGATAGCGAACATGATGGTAAACTGCACATAGCTTGAGGTTTCTGCATCATGCAAAAGAGCTTATTGAAACCAAAAGAACAGCTGTGGTTGAAGAACCGAACGTCACTGTGGTTTACGAGTTCAAGTAGGAAATCCTCAGCAAGTTCGGCACCACATTTTCGATTGTTATTCAGTCTCATCAACTGTGTAACAATTATAAACGCATGGGATCTGAAAGGTGTAACATTGAGGTATGAGATCATTAAAACAAATGCACTTTAACTGTTCATCAACCTTTGACAGTGACGTCATATGGCGAACTTAATATAACAAGTGTTCCCACCATAGTTAGTTGTAAGTGACACAGTTCTTAAACAAAACTCGTTTGGCAATGAGATATTATAACCTAAGTGTTGATGGTTTGAGTGACTATCACCAGTAGTCACTCAACAGTTAAAACAAATATCTCAATCAGTCTTATTTTATTGCTTGCCTTGTGAGAATCTGTGTTACTGTGTATGAGTGAATAATTTTTTGAATTGCTAGTAAAAAGTGTGAGGAGCATGGAATAATGGCTCCAAAATCAAGTACAGTTAACATTGAGCAGGGCCAGTGGGCCACCAATAAATTGGCCTGAAGAAGGTTGACCAAATGGCAGGTGCATGTTATCTAAAGTGAAATCTCACCTAATTAGTCAAAGTGCAATTAGTTTAAATATAAAGATTGGGTGTAAAAAAACAGGATCTAGACTTGTTGGTAGAGAATAGTGAACTAGTGGTCTTTGTTGGCCCTTTAAATACTATTTGTTCTCTGCTGCCATATTACAGAGTAGTGTACTTTGAAAGGTATTGCATTACACAGCAGCATTTCTTGTTCTTTGTCTTTCCCTCTTTTCCTTATTAAATGCATGAATGTTACATGAAAACGGAACTTCGTTGACAACAAGCAACTTAATATAATTTTTAGTTTTAGAAAATATTGTTATTTTGAATATCTTATTTTGCTTATAATTTTAGAGCCTTTTTTAGCCCTATCATTTGCCATATTTAATAGGCTATGCTGAAGGCTTGGCGTGCTTCTAACACACAGTGCATTACAGTACACAGTAAGGGATTTAGAAGGGATGCCATTGCATTGCTGTACACATTAAGAGCCTGGATCTTAACATGAGTTTGGCAGCTTTCCCAAAGAGTGATCCTTCGGTTGCATTTACACAGGAAGCCCAATTCTGATATTTTTTTCACTACTTCGTCTTTTGACCAGTCACATCCGCTCTGAAAAAGCCCTGATGTGAAAAGATCTGAAGTGATTGGTCAAAAGACCAATTAGTGGAAAATATATTAGAATTTGGCTGCCTATGTAAATGCAGACATAGTGGCTTGGAATCAGCATACCATGTGAGCAATATAATAATGCCTGGACCAATGGCAGAGGAGCGGGATGAAGCTTGGGACTTGACAGGGTAGTTTTTCTCTAGCAGGTTTCTACAGGCTTAAAGGCCCAGTGCAGTCAAAATGCAGTTTTTCCTTTCCTAAAAGTATGAAAATGTATGTGTTATTCAATGATAGTTACTGGTTGAAAATACAAGCTACACAGGATCTTCTAATCAGCAGGGTTTGCATTGGTGGAGTTTCTGCTTGCCTGGTGACATCACCAGGCGGTAAGTTAGTTAATAGACCGATAACAAAGATAATTCCAAACCTCTCTGCCAATAGGCCTAACAGCTAGTTTTCTCCTCCCCACTCAGACCACTCCGACAGTCCTAGCAAAATTCGGGGGGACTTTTTAAAAGGATGTTCTACTCCAAAATGAATGCAAATAAAACTATGCTGACACCATTTAAAATATAATTTCTACCTCCCAGAAATGTGCCCAATAACAGGCTAGTGGTAAAATGATTTGTTTAAATTATTTTAATGTATTGGACCATGCATATAGCCTATGCATGGTCCATATTATCAGGTATGCTATTAGCAATAAGCATAATCACCTGTAGCACAACTGATGCAGCATAGTGGCTATAAATAAATAGGCTGAAGAATTGGGTTGCCCATCTGCATTTACCTTATTGGGCTAATCATCTAGATTCAAAATGTGATCTTTTAACTACACTGAACAAAAATATATACCCAACATGCAATCATTTCAAAGATTTTACTGAGTTACAGTTCATATAAGAAAATCAGGCAATTGAAATACATTCATTAGGCCCTAATCTATGGATTTCACATGACTGGGAATGCAGATATGCATCTGTTGGCCAAAGATACCTTAAAAAAAAAAAGTAGGGGTGGGGATCAGAACCAGTCAGTATCTGGTGTGACCACCATTTGCCTCATGCAACGCGACACATCTCCGTCGCCTAAAGTTGATCCGACTTGATTATGGCCTGTGGAATGTTGTCCCACTCCTCTTCAATGGCTGTGCGAAGTTGCTGGATATTAGTGGGAATTGGAACACGCTGTCGTACACGTTGATCCAGAGCATCCCAAACAGGCTCAATGGGTGACATGTCTCGTGAGTATGTAGGCCATAGAAGAACTGGGATATTTTCATCTTCCAGGAATTGTGTACAGATCCTTGCGTCAAGGTGCCGTGCATTATCATGCTGAAACATGAGGTGATGGCGGTGGATGAATGGCACGACAATGGGCCTCAGGATCTCATCACGGTATCTCTGTGCATTCAAGTTGCCATTGATTAAAATGCAATTGTGTTCGTTGTCTGTAGCTTATGCCTGCCCGTACCATAACCCCACCGCCAACACGGGGCACTCTGTTCACAACGTTGAAATCAGCAAACCGCTTGCCCACACAACGCCATATACGTTGTCTGCCATCTGCCCGGTACGGTTGAAACCTTGATTCATCCATGAAGAGCACACTTCTCCAGTGTGCTAGTGGCCATTGAAGGTGAGCATTTGCCCACTGAAGTCAGTTAAGACGCTGAACTGCAGTCAGTTCAAGACCCCGGTGAGGACGACGAGCACGCAAGTAAGCTTCCCTGAGACGGTTTCTGACAGTTTGTGCAGAAATCCTTTGGTTGTGCTAACCCAAAGTTTCATCAGCTGTCTGGGTGGATGGCCTCAGACGATCCTGCAGGTGAAGAAGCAGGATGTGGAAGTCCTGGGCTGGCATGGTTACATGTGGTCTGCGGTTGTGAGGCCGGTTGGACGTACTGCCAAATTCTCTAAAACGACGTTGAAGGCTGCTTATGGTAGAGAAATGAACATTCAATTCTCTGGCTTGTAAGTAAGCATTTCATGGTAAGGTCTACACCTGTTGTATTTGGCGCATGTGACCAATACAATTTGATTTGATATTGACATTCCTGCTGTCAGCATGCCAATTGCATGCTCCCTCAAAACTTGAGACATCTGTGGCATTGTGTTGTGACAACTGCACATTTTAGTGGCCTTTTATTGTCCCCAGCACAAGATGCACCTGTGTAATTATCATGCTGTTTAATCAGCTTCTTGATATGTCACACCTATCAGGTGGATGGATTATCTTGGCAAAGGAGAAATGCTCAATAACAGGGATGTAAACAAATTTGTGCACCAAATTTGAGAGAAATAAGCTTTTTGTGCATATGGAACATTTCTGAGATCTTTTATTTCAGCTCATGAAACACTTTACATGTTGCGTTTTTATATTTTTGTTCAGTGTAGTTGGCATCCTATTGATGAATTGTCCCCAATTATGTGCATAAACACTGACTATAATGTAGGCCTATCTGTTAGGGTAACTTGGGGTAATCCACCACCAGGAGTAAAACACCCCCTGCCTGTACTTCTCACAGAAACCACTTCATGTCACCATCCCCCCCCAACACTTTAAAACTGCTGTTTTAACCACAATTGCAAGAATTGTTGTGCATTGACTGCTTGTCAGAATGCATGTTTCCCTCACTATGGCACTCGTAACTTGAATGCGCCTCGAGAGGAATGTTTCTCTCGCATAGAACACACATCAAGCCGAGTAGGTAGATAAACTATTCTACTATGGGGTTGTCTGATTTTTCTATTCATTACACATTTTGTTTGCAGAGGAAAAGTAAATGTGGACTGTTATAGCATCTTCAAAGTGTGCCTCGGCAGACATTCTTTTTTTTTTTGTTGGGGGGGGGAGTGGCGGCAATAATTTTGCCGTGGGTGCAGCACCACATAAATGGCTGCACCGGAAACACTGGAGAGTGTGTAGTAAGTGTGCCGCCGTCCCCACACTGAATCTGACTGTCACCTGGATGTCACACTGCAGGGACGGGTGTCTCAGTGAGTGTTCTGATCCTGATTTCCCCCCCCCCCGTATTAACTGCTTTGGCCACAGACTGACTAACACTACCAGTGTTAACCCAACCGTCCAGGCAGTCACCACCTCGATGGTTAATGGATGGACTGCCAGTGCCACCTTACAGTATGTTTAAGGGGTCCATTCCTTTCTAGCATTCAGCAATATTGTAAAAGAGCAATTGCTGTCTTGAAATGGTGGTGTAACATACTGCACTGGGGAGGAGACTGAATCTGTGGTGTCTGGACAGTCCCCACACACACAATTTGAATAACTGTACTTTGTGTACTCACAGACAGTCCCAACCCACCGTGGTAAACTGTTTGTAGGCCACACAGCAAACGATAGTGAATCAGAATGAAGCGGAATGAACCAGTGGCCTGGGAGCCAAGTCCAGGGTTGCATAACAAGTGCTAATTTAGTTTGAGCTGTGGCCATAATTCTGCAGCTCTGTGACGGGGTCCTGGTGATAAAGTGGCCACTGTGCTACACCCTGTGTGAAAGCGCTGTAGACTAACAGCCAGGCAGACTTGGAACCAACCTCCTGTTTGTTTAGCTTGTTTGTAGGATTGTTTAGGGTTATTTTCCAGGAATCCCAGATTGCTGTGAAAAGGGTCAACAGTAGGTGCTTTCTAACCTGGTAACTGCAGCACCAGTTGTTAGGATGCAGTGTTCAGTTTGCCTGCTTGTTGACCAACCTGGCAGGGTTTCCATGGTTTAGTCTGGATATATTGTATAATTTACTGTTCTGGATGTGAAAAGCCTCCCAATGAACTCTCAAGTGTGTCATGTTATGGAAATACATAGGTGGCTATGGTGATTTTGAGTAATATCATCTTCATTACAATGTGATCATGATACCATATTGACATCCTAACTGTTATCACTCCTGACATCAGAGTGCAATAAGTATTTGTTGCAATTCTATAACTATAGGCTACTAAGGCTAAATGCTTGCTTTCCGGTATTTTTCTGAAATAAAGATGTTTAGTCTTTTTACTCAAACCAGCTCATATTTCAGCTATCTTATACAGTTCCCAGTACCTCAAGTTCACTCTGTTACCATCTGGTTGCTTAGTAACACAAATTAATCATAGCCTGGAAGTAGGTCTTGCTGCGTGCGCCTGTGTGTGTGTAAAATGATTTTAATGAACAATTCCACTCAAACTATATTTTGTTATTTGTTTCATTAGTCAAGTGTTGATACAGTCCCAAAATGTTTTGCATGTCAGTAATCAAGTTTTCAACATATAGAACTTTCAAAATACAGAATGTGTCACACTTAGCTAGGCGAACATACTCGCTTAAAAGACCTTTGATTGAAAAACAAGAAAGTGTCAATAGTAATGTTTGTACTAGCCAGTATACACTTCCTCAAAATATTCAGAATTAATCTGTTGACTCAAATGTCATTCATTTTGAGGACATCTTAGTTGCCCAATTTTACATCGAACTAAGATGTCTGGTGCAGTATTTCTCAAGTGTGCATGAAAAGGATTAGTCTCTGGTTGAATGACAACAAACACTTAAAGAATCCCTACTGTTGATCAATCACTGACGAAGGGGCATAGACTTCGGCTACCGACTTTGGCTTGCCCCGAGTAAAAATGTTGTGTGCCCGTACAGCCGAAATAAAAATGGCCAAAGACCAAAACTAACCAAATCGTCACACAAATGTTGTCATATATATGCACAAACTGTTCTGAACTTGGATTGATTGAGAACAATCTAATCTGAGCTGATGTTAGATCTGCGCAGGCAGGAGGCAAAGTCTACCATAACCAAGTTGGACAAATGAAAACAAAGGGTAGCATTACCTGTTTATTGAGTCATGACTTGTAAGCACTCGGCCAAAGGTCAGTGTGTGCTGCTCAGGCAACTAGGCCCATATAGCGTCAAGCCTTCAACCAGGAGAGAGATTCCATCTGAGCGAGGTGCCATTTTATCCTGATGTGTGTGTGTATTCAGATCACATGACTGGACCAAATCAATTGAGCTGAGTGAGCCAACATTACTCTTTGAGCTGCCCTCTCATTGGCGCATTCCAGTGGGAAAGAATGGTGAACTCCTGACCTCTGATCAGCTGTGAGGAACTTAAACACAGATCCTGTGATATGGTAATTGACAGACACACTGATTTAGGCCACATTACATTTTATGTCACACTGACGATGGTCTAGCAGCCAAAACGTTTGTTTTTGCTCTTGTTGCCTCTAAATGAATAACATGGCATAACATAACTTTACAAATCTCTCTTTTGAGTGCGGACCCTCTACAAATGTATCAACTTTTATATACCATCCTAAGCATAGCTCACTGGTCTTTTCTGAATTCTTCCTTCAATTGATTTATCGACTATCAACAGAAAGCTGATGTTCTCTGGCCACGCTCCCCCACCCATCCCCTCTCTCCGGTTCCCTGTGGTTGGTGGAGATCATGTTACAAGAGGAGGAAAGCACTGTTACTCGCAACACGCAGCATCACATGATCGTCCTGACTGACTGGGGGATTTGACCTGTCCCTGTTCAGAGCTGAAGTGTGTGTGTGTCACTGCTTTGTGTGCACACCTACAGCACCTGTTCTCATTTGGAAAATATTTGACTTGTTTTTGTCCTGCATAGTTTTGAAATTCACTTAAAATAGAAGCTGTGATGGATGTAGGGCATACTAGATTAATGTGCAATGAAAGAAGCAACCCTGAAACGATCAGCCATGGGTGCGAGTCAGTGAGGTTGTTTTTGATATGTAACCACCCTATGGGACCATGATGTTGCAGATCATATGATTTGGCATGATGAAATGCATGTGGGAAAGGGTTTAGGTTATTTATCTCAACGCACCTTATTGAAGCAAAAGCACCTCATCGATTAACATGTCAAAACCCACCTGCCTCATGGGTTCCAGTCCTTTCTGCCAACACGTTGCATTTTCTATTCATTTTCTATTCATTCCCAAAGTGGAAAAGCAGAAGTTGAAAAGGTCACAGCACCTGCTTGTAATGTCCCTGTATCATCAGAGACCTGAGTCTGTCTTCTGATGAGTGACGGTTGACTGATGATGAGTCAGACTTGGTGCTTTAGTCATAGGGCTGAGTCTTACCGGCACAGACCCAGCCCTATAGCCGCAGCCCCGGCCCTCCAATCTACCATATACCCTTCTGCTGTAAAGTGTGAGTGATGTAGTGTGTGCTAGTCTAGGGGCTAGGCCCTGCTCCTCCCTCTGAATGGTGTGGTGGGGCGGCAGGGAGGGCCTGCTTCCTGAGCTGGGCCTGGTGGAAATCACTTTTAGTCAGCTTTCGTCCCCAAGCCTCCGTTTGGTCTCTCTGGGAGCAGGTGCATCTAAGTGCTCTGTGGTTTCATACAGTACGAATCAGACAAACCTCTCTTCTTCTACTCCACACACACACGGCGAGAAAGTCATTGCAAATGAACAATGTGTCTACAGAGAACTTGGCTGATTGCATTGAAAAACGAACTATAGCTCTCTTGAGCCAATAGGTTTGGATCTAACTGTAGTATTCCTCTTCTTGTTCAGTCTTTCACAGAGCGGAGTGGATGATGCCTGAAGGAAACCTGCAGCAGAAGTTCATTAAGAAGTATGTGTCTCATATAAAGCCAAGGTGAGTCAGCTGAATCAACCGTTGTCATTCCCTCCCTGATATTGTGCCGTTTCTGCTTTGGAACCGAGCTCCAGTGTTTACTATAAGAAAAGTAAGCCTTGTCCGAGCCAGAACGGGCCCATAGTGCAGGAGCCGGACTCTTAATGTACCGTGAAGATGATTGATTGTACAAGTACACCCCCTGGTGAGGACGCTAGTCAACGGTGTGTACTATATTTGTATCTAACAACAATCTACATTTACTAGCAATTACTGGTCTACACAATTACTAAATTACTGGCATGCATACATACACAACTCTATGACAACAAGCCCTTTAGTTTTTTCTATAAAGCCGCTGTTCCCCTAATGTTATTATGTAATGTTCTGCAAAGTGAAAGTAAAGGGGGAGAGACCTCTGCAGGTTGACAGGGCTAGTGAAACGAAAGCCAGCTGCCTGCTGTGTCACACGCATACTGCCTCAACCTCTTTTGCCAGTCCATTATTGCCTCTGCTTTCTGTCATGTGACAAGAGTAGGCCATTATCTTGGTGAAAAAGGAAACCACTTTTCGGGCCGGGCGTCAGAAGCTATTGGAATTTTCGAGCACTCTACTCTGGCTGTGCTGGATTCGGTGGGGGAGGGGGGCGGGGCCAGGGAGGAGTGGGGGGAGGGGATTGGAGCTCATCGGCCGGGTGGTTCGAGGAGGATTTGTGCTGTAGTTTGTCAGCTGTCATTAGGAGCAGATGACACAGGAGGGTAATCTGCTGTTTGCGCACGTCCTTGCTCCAGCATGTGCCTCTGTCTACATCGCTGTGTAGTTTCTACAGTGCCGTGACTGCCTGCCTGCCTGCCTGCCTTGACTCAACGTTACTAGGCTATCTAACAGAGGGCTGCTCCTGTTTTTTGCTATGAAACGGAAACTACAGTAGCCATGGGTCAGACACTGTGGACTTACGGACCCACGTTTGGTCAAAGCGGTAAGTAATGGATAAATAGGCCTAGCTATTGTTTCACAATGGAAGTGGACAATGCATTATTTTGTATAGAATTGTTTGTTTCTTGGTACATTGGTGCTGTTTTTAGGCAAGTGCTTGTGTGGGCTTGTATCTACACAACAAACTTCCAACTGTATTCTGAAAGGTATTTAGATGTCCACAGTACATTCCATTAGCTCTTTGTTGTGTGTTGTCAGCAGTCCTACATGATGTCACCTGAGAGGAACAGGACAAGCCTCTTGTAAACAACCCACAAGTCTGATCAGGGGGCTGGGTTACTGAATTAACTGTTTGTATAGAGCTGGTTCTGGGAATAATGTGTGGCGCATTAAGTGTGTACAGTTTATGGCCGACAGTAGGACATTTTTCTCTCTATAGGGAATGTGGGTTTTTTTATTTCTCAGACTGTCATACAGAAGGCCACTGGTCATGGAGCATCTCTTCAGTAGAGGGCTGAGGAAGGTGAACTTGGCTCTTTAACACCCTGCCTGCTCCCTGCCTGGCCTGGCATAGCATAGGGGATAAAGAGGTGCCACTGACAGTCAACAAAGCTTCCGTGCGACTCTGGTTTAGTTGTTGTTTTCTGAGCCTAGATAGCGTAGCCTGAGTGCCAGTCTGTCTGTGCTATCATGCCAACTCCCTGTCACCCATTTGGCTTGACAAGGACAGCAATTTAGTAGGCCAGAGCACAAACGGATCTCTAACCAGGCTATATAATGTGATGCAGCTTCAGCCATTGATGCTGTTGCTGTGTTTTTTCATATGGATACGATAAAGCCAGTGAGTTCAGTGTTTTGGAATGCAGCTGCAAGGCAGCGCTAATGTTTTGGGACCTTATGTCCACTGTGCCAATACTGCATGATTCCTGTCTGTGTGTTAGGAAATTAGTTAGCCACAGGGTAGGTGTGTTCAATGGAATTGATCCGGTTCCATGATCAATGCATTCTAACATTGGTTGCATCCTAAATGGCACCCTATTCCCTATGTTGTGCAGTACATCAGACCAGAGCCCCATGGACCTATATAGTGAATAGGGTGGCATTTGTGTCAGACATTGTCAAGCCCACATAGGCGGTAATTGTTCAGCCTGTTATTTCCATGTTGCCTTCCATCGGCCCGTTGAGCATAATCTAAAAACTGTTTCTAAACCAATGTTGTGTGCTCAGTCAGTGTACAGAAATCTATCTTGGAGGATAATTTGGAATAACTCTAAGTAAATTACAGTGATTGACTGGTCGCTTTATTCAAATAGTAATTTGGGCTGTATTTGCATTGAGAGAGACAAACGGGACAGAAGTGGAAGTGGGTCATTGACGATGAGCACACTTGGTCTACACTCCACTCCACTTCGCAGCCTGCACACACACAGTGAGGCAGTCGTTTGTGGCACATTCTAGCACACAAGTGTCACAAGCCATCAGAAAATTAGAAAAACAATGAAAGACGGTGTTAGAAATGTCTATCTTGATTTACCATGGTAGCAGCCAGAGCTGAGCAGGTAACATCTGGTTGGTCCAATGCTGTCTGTCAATATGAAGAGTGACCCATTTCTTTGGATACATCCACAGTCTTGTGGATATTCTGTGAAATCACCATTAATTCACAAGAGAAGTGTTCGCAAATTGAGCTATGTGGGCGTGAGTCATCATAGGTTGTCCCAAATGGCACCCTATTTCCTATATAGTTCCCTATACACTGAGTCTACAAAACATTAGGAACAGCTTCCTAATATTGGCACCCTATTACGCTATATTGGCACCCTATTACCCTATACAGTGCATTCGGAAAGTATTCAGACCTTTACTTTTTCCAAATTTTGTTACGTTACAACCTTATTCTAAAATTGATTAAATTGTATTTTCCCCTCATCAATCTACACACAATACCCCATAATGAAAAATAAAAAAATAGATTTTTTGCAAATGTATTAAAAATAAAAACTGATATCACATTTACATAAGTATTCAGACCCTTTACTCAGTACTTTGAAGCACTTTTGGAAGCGATTACAGCCTTGAGTTGTCTTGGGTATGACGCTACAAGCTTGGCACAGCTGTATTTGGGGAGTTTCTCCCATTATTCTCTGCAGATCTTCTCAAGCTCTGTCAGGTTGGATGGGGAGTGTCGCTGCACAGCTATTTTCAGGTCTCTCCAGAGATGTTCGATCTGGTTCAAGTCTGGGCTCTGGCTGGGCCACTCAAGGACATTGAAACTTGTCCTGAAGCCACTCCTGCATTGTCTTGGCTGTGTGCTTAGGGTCATTGTCATGTTGGAAGGTGAACCTTCTCCCCAGTCTGAGGTCCTGAGCACTCTGGAGCAGGTTTTCATCAAGGATCTCTGTACTTTGCTCTGTTCAGCTTTCCCTCGATCCTGACTAGTCTCACAGTCCATGCCGCTGAAAAACATCCCCACAGCATGATGATGCGGCCACCACCATGCTTCACTGTAGGGATGGTGCCAGGTTTCCTCCAGACGTGACGCTTGGCATTCAGGCCAAAGAGTTCAATCTTGGTTTCATCAGACCAGAGAATCTTGTTTCTCATGGTCTGAGAGTCATTAGGTGCCTTTTGGTAAACTCCAAGCGGGCTGTCATGTGCCCTTTACTGAGGAGTGGCTTCCGTCTGGCCACTCTACCATAAAGGCCTGATTTGGTGGAGTGCTGCAGAGATGACCATCAGGTTATTGGTCACCTCCCTGACCAAGGCCCTTCTCCCCCGATTGCTCAGTTTGGCTGGGCGGCCAGCTTTAGGAAGAGTCTTGGTGGTTCAAAACTTCTTCCATTTAAGAATGATGGAGGCCACTGTGTTCTTGGGGACCTTCAATGCTGCAGAAATGTTTTGGTACCTTTCTCCAGATCTGTGCCTCGACACAATCAAGTCTCGGAGCTCTACGGACAATTCCTTCGACCTCATGGCTTGCTTTTTGCTCTGACATGCACTGTCAACTGTGGGACCTTATTACATTAACATTTACATTTTTGTCATTTAGCAGACGCTCTTATCCAGAGCGACTTACAGTTAGTCTTATGTAGACAGGTGTGTGCCTTTCCAAATCATGTCCAATCAATTTAATTTACCACAGGTGGACTCCAAGTTGTAGAAACCTCTCAAGGATGATGAATGGAAACAGGATGCACCTGAGCTCAATTTCGTGTCTCATAGCAAAGAGTCTGAAATAGTTACAGTACCAGTCAAAAGTTTGGACACCTACTCATTCAAGGGTTTTTCTTTTTACTATTTTTTACAGTGAAGAATAATAGTGAAGACATCAAAACTATGAAATAACACATATGGAATCATGTAGTAACCAAAAAAGTGTTAAGCAAATCAAATATATTTGAGATTCTTCAAATAGCCACCCTTTGCCTTGATGAAAGCTTTGCACACTTGCCATTTTCTCAACCAGCTTCACCTGGAATGCTTTTCCAACAGTCTTGAAGGAGTTCCCACATATGCTGAGCACTTGTTGGCTGCTTTTCCTTCACTCTGCCGTCCGACTCATCCCAAACCATCTCTATTGGGTTGAGGTCGGGGGATTGTGGAGGCCAGGTCATCTGATGCAGCACTCCATCACTCTCCTTCTTGGTAAAATAGTCCTTACACAGCCTGGAGGTCTGTTGGGTCATTGTCCTGTTGAAAAACAAATTATTGTCCCACTAAGCCCAAACTAGATGGGATGGCTTATCGCTGCAGAATGCTGTGGTAGCCATGCTGGTTAAGTGTGCCTTGAATTCTAAATAAATCACAGACAGTGTCACCAGCAAATCACACCATGACACCACCACCTCCATGCTTTACGGTGGGTACTACACATGCGGAGATCATCCGTTCACCCACACGCGTCTCACAAAGACATGGTGGTTGGAACCAAAAATCTCCAGTTTGGACTCCAGTCCAAAGGACACGTTTCTACCGGTCTAATGTCCATTTCTCGTGTTTCTTGGCCCAAGCAGGTATTTTCTTATTATTGGTGTCCTTTAGTAGTGGTTTCTTTGCAGCAATTTGACCATGAAGGTCTGATTCACACAGTCCCCTCTGAACAGTTGATGTTGAGATGTGTCTGTTACTTGAACTCAGTGAAGCATTTATTTGGGCTACAATTTCTGAGGCTGGTAACTCTAATGAACCTATCCTCTGCAGCAGAGGTAACTCTGGGTCTTCCATTCCTGTGGCGGTCCTCATGAGAGCCAGTTTCATCATAGCGCTTGATGGTTTTTGCGACTGCACTTTTTTGAAATGATCAAATCAAATCAAATGTTATTGGTCACATGCGCCGAATACAACAGGTGCAGACATTACAGTGAAATGCTTACTTACAGCCCTTAACCAACAGTGCATTTATTTTAAACAAAAAAATTTTAAAAATAAAACAACAAAAAAAAGTGTTGAGAAAAAAAAGAGCAGAAGTAAAATAAAGTGACAGTAGGGAGGCTATATATACAGGGGGGTACCGTTGCAGAGTCAATGTGCGGGGGCACCGGCTAGTTGAGGTAGTTGAGGTAATATGTACATGTGGGTAGAGTTAAAGTGACTATGCATGAATAATTAACAGAGTAGCAGCAGTGTAAAAAGGATGGGGTGGGGGGGCAGTGCAAATAGTCCATGTAGCCATGATGTCCGTGTTGACTGACCTTCATGTCTTAATGTAATGAAGAACTGTCGTTGCTCTTTGCTTATTTGAGCTGTTCTTGCCATAATATGGACTTGGTCTTTTACCAAATAGGGCTATCTTCTGTATACCCCCCTACCTTGTCACAACACAACTGATTGGCTCAAACGCATTCAGGAAAGAAATTCCACAAATTAACTTTTAAGGCACACTCAATCAATCAAATTGTATTTATAAAGCCCTTTTTACATCAGCAGATGTCACAAAGTGCTATACAGAAACCCAGCCTAAAACCCCAAACAGCAAGCAATGCAGAAGTAGAAGCACGGTTAATTGAAATGCGTTCCAGGTGACTACCTCATGAAGCTGGTTGAGAGAATGCCAAGAGTGTGCAAAGCTGTCATCAAGGCGAAGGGTGGCTATTTGAAGAAACTCAAATATAAAATATATTTTGATTTGTTTAACACTTTTTTTGTTTAATACATGATTCGATATGTGTTATTTCACGGTTTTGATGTCTTCACTATCATTCTACAATGTAAAAAAAAAAATTTAAATAAAGAAAAACCCTTGAATGAGTAGGTGTGTCCGAACTTTTGACTGGAAGTGTATATAAATAAGGTATTTCTGTTTTTTTTATTATTATACTTTTGTAAACATTAATAAACCTGTTTTCGCTTTGTCATTATGGGGTATTGTGTGTAGATTGATGAGAAATGTTTTATTTAATCAATTTTAGAATAACGCTGTAACGTACCGATATGTGGAAAAAGTTAAGGGGTCTGAATACTTTCCGAAGGCACTGGACATGTGCACTACTTTGGATCAGGGCCCATAGAGCTCTGGTCAAAAGTAGTGTACCATATAGGGAAGGTACCCAGCAAGTGTGAGTGGGCCAGGGGACGTCGGCAGGACGGAGCCCTGATTCAATTTGACCTGAGGGATCAGCCTGATAATGGCTGACTCCAGCTCTCATTTATCGTCTCGTGGAATTGATTATTCTGCAAACAAAGAGATTGTTCACCAACATGCGTAGCTATAGCGCTGCTTCGGGAAAACTAGGGCTCTTAATCCACACTAAAGAAGATTTAATACCCAGTGTATATGTCTGATGGGAGGGCTTGAGCCCTGTTACCAAGTATTTTCTATAGGCTAAGAACTCTGTCTGTACAGGCTTAGACATCCTCCAAAAGTCTGACTGTCACTGACTGCTACATCTCACTGAGTAGGAGGGTCCACTAAGTCATGGCAGTTTCTGCATTCATGGTATCTCAACATTCTCAATAAGGCTATTCTGAACTCTGTGACATAGGAAAGAAATCAGGCCTATGTAATGAGAAATGTTTCAATTTATATTATTCCTGTATTTGGTTGTGCTGGCCAGCCTTAATAGTCTTGTCAAAGCACTTGACTCTCCAGGGAATAGGATGATGAAGAAGAGGGCTCTCATGTCTGATGATGATTATGACATCATGGTGTTGATCCTATTAAATTAGCATTCTAATACCTAATTCTATGGTTGATCCAATGTGGGTGTATTCTCAGTGCCAGCAGGGTAATGACCTCACAGATCATAGAAAGAGTGCTGGGACAGATTGTTCCATCACCGTCTGCGGCAGGCACTCTCTTGATGAATTAACAGTAATGTAGCATACCACAAAATGCTTACACCCCAGCATCTTCTCCTTCCAATCCAATACTAATGACATTAGAGGAACCAAGTGCCTCACAAAGTAAACCGATTTAAAACAATTTCTGCAGAGAGAAGGAAACAGTTCAGAGGTCAACTGAGCCATTAAAGAATTAACTGTTGGATTGATCACCGCTTCCTAATGGGATTATCTTCCTGATCAAGACCACTGCTCATGTAGTGTGTTATTTTCAACTATAAAACCATGAACATTTGAAGTGTGTTGACCTTTTGCAGGCCAAAAACTAATTTTGAATTCAGAATATTTTTACACTTAGGAGGAGTGAGAGTAATGCCTATTTTCCCTCACGTGTTATGGACCCGTGGAAATTGGAAGACTTATTGTAAAGATCAATTTCCTAGAGTGCATTTCGACGAGTGAAAATGTCACTAAACTGACTAACAAAAATAGGTAATGGTTTTTTTCTCAGCAAGTATAAAGGTGCAAAGGTGAAGGAATCTTCTCTGGCTTGTCGAAAAGGAAAGCTTCTACTATGTGAATCATCAGCTCTCTTTCCTATTACAATGACAACCAGTCCTGGGGATGAGGAACTTCAATACTGAATGGAAGATTAAGCACGCTGGACAGCCAGCAATGCGTTTTTAAAGGTATATTCCGATTGAGCTGACATATACAGCGTTTACTGTGAATGCAATTTCTGCGAATGTGGCAACATTGCCTTTTAAAAGCTGCATTGTCTTCAACCCGCAATCGGATTGAAACCCGCCTGAGGTTACTCCTCTGTTATCATCATGACAGACCATTTTAAAGGGCTTTTGCCATTTTTTTGAATGTGAAAAAGTATTATACATTGGAAGACCTTGCTCCAAATCACCATAGTCAAAGCCTGGTATTCATAGCTGACTTTGAAAAGGCTTTTGATAAATTATGACAGGAATTTATATATAAATGCCTGGAATATTTCAATTTTTGAGAATCTTATACAATGGGTTAAAGTTATGTATAGTAACTCTAGGTGTAAAATAGTAAATGGCTACTTTTCAAAGTACTAAACTGTCAAGAGTAGTAAAACAAGGTTGTCCACTATCGGCGTATCTATTTATTATGGCTATTAAAATCAGATCCAACAATAATATCAAGGGGCTGGAAAAACAAAGGTGTCATTGTACGCTGATTCATGTTTTCTTTTAAATCCACAATTTGGATCCCTCCACAGCCTCAGAGGATCTAGATACATTTTCTAACCTCTCTGGATTACAACCAAATTATGATAAGTGTACTATATTATGTTTTGGATCTAAAAACGTTTACCAATAAAGTGGTCTGACGGTGATGTGGACGTACTCGGTATTCATATCCTGAAAGAAAGAAATGATCGCACGACAATACATTTGAATAGAAAGTTGGTAAAAATAGATAAGATCTTGCTACCATGGAAAGGAAAATACCTGTCTATTTGTGGAAAAATCACCCTGAATAATTATTTAGTCATCCCAGTTTTTCTATTTTCTTATGGCCTTGCCTACACCTAGTGACCTGTTTTTAAAATAAAAATAAATGAGCAAAATGTATTCAATTTTATTTGGAATGGCAAGCCAGACAAAATTAAAGGAGCCTATTTATATAATATGAATTCGGAGGGCAGAAATGATTAAGTATTAAAGCATTAGACCTCTCACTAAAGGTTTCAGTCATACAAAAGTTATACTTAAATCCGAACTGGTTCTCTAGCAGATTAATGTCTCACCCCATGTTCAAGAATGGCCTTTTTCCCTTTATTCAGATTACAACCTCTCACTTTCAGTTATTTGAAAATAATCTCCAAAATATCGCTATTTTTGTTCTGGGATTGATTTGCACCTTTCGCACCAAAGTAAGTTCATCTCTAGGAGACCGAACGTGTCTCCTTCCTGAGCGGTATGACGGCTGCGTGGTCCCATGGTGTTTATACTTGCGTACTATTGTTTGTACAGATGAACGTGGTACGTTCAGGCGTTTGGAAATTGCTCCCAAGGATGAACCAGACTTGTGGAGGTCTACAATTTTCTTTCTGAGGTCTTGGCTGATTTCTTTAGATTTTCCCATGATGTCAAGCAAAGAGGCACTGAGTTTGAAGGGTGGCCTTGAAATACATCCACAGGTACACCTCCAATTGACTCAAATTATGTCAATTAGCCTATCAGAAGCTTCTAAAGCCATGATCATTTTCTGGAATTTTCCAAGCTGTTTAAAGGCACAGTCAACTTAGTGTATGTAAACGTCTGACCCACTGGAATTGTGATACAGTGAATTATAAGTGAAATAATCTGTCTGTAAACAATTGTTGGAAAAATTACTTGTCATGCACAAAGTAGATGTCCTAACAGACTTGCCAAAACTATAGTTTCTTAATAAGGAATTTGTGGAGTGGTTGAAAAACGAGTTTTAATGACTCCAGCTGTAGATAGCAGAGATTTTTGATGTACCGATTCCATGGCACATGGTTTATGAACTGATTTTCAATTTAAATGATTATATAAAATTTGTGCAACCAATAGAATTAATGAAAATATATATATATATATATATATATATATATATATATATACATACATATATACAGTGGGGAGAACAAGTATTTGATACACTGCCGATTTTGCAGGTTTTCCTACTTACAAAGCATGTAGAGGTCTGTAATTTTTATCATAGGTACACTTCAACTGTGAGACGGAATCTAAAACAAAAATCCAGAAAATCACATTGTATGATTTTTAAGTAATTAATTTGCATTTTATTGCATGACATAAGTATTTGATCACCTACCAACCAGTAAGAATTCCGGCTCTCACAAACCTGTTAGTTTTTCTTTAAGAAGCCCTCCTGTTCTCCACTCATTACCTGTATTAACTGCACCTGTTTGAACTCGTTACTTGTATAAAAGACACCTGTCCACACACTCAATCAAACAGACTCCAACCTCTCCACAATGGCCAAGACCAGAGAGCTGTGTAAGGACATCAGGGATAAAATTGTAGACCTGCACAAGGCTGGGATGGGCTACAGGACAATAGGCAAGCAGCTTGGTGAGAAGGCAACAACTATTGGCACAATTATTAGAAAATGGAAGAAGTTCAAGATGACGGTCAATCACCCTCGGTCTGGGGCTCCATGCAAGATCTCACCTCGTGGGGCATCAATGATAATGAGGAAGGTGAGGGATCAGCCCAGAACTACATGGCAGGACCTGGTCAATGACCTGAAGAGAGCTGGGACCACAGTCTCAAAGAAAACCATTAGTAACACACTACGCCGTCATGGATTAAAATCCTGCAGTGCACGCAAGGTCCCCCTGCTCAAGCCAGTGCATGTCCAGGCCCGTCTGAAGTTTGCCAATGACCATCTGGATGATCCAGAGGAGGAATGGGAGAAGGTCATGTGGTCTGATGAGACAAAAATAGAGCTTTTTGGTCTAAACTCCACTTGCCGTGTTTGGAGGAAGAAGAAGGATGAGTACAACCCCAAGAACACCATCCCAACCGTGAAGCATGGAGGTGGAAACATCATTCTTTGGGGATGCTTTTCTGCAAAGGGGACAGGACGACTGCACCGTATTGAGGGGAGGATGGATGGGGCCATGTATCGCGAGATCTTGGCCAACAACCTCCTTCCCTCAGTAAGAGCATTGAAGATGGGTCGTGGCTGGGTCTTCCAGCATGACAACGACCCGAAACACACAGCCAGGGCAACTAAGGAGTGGCTCCGTAAGAAGCATCTCAAGGTCCTGGAGTGGCCTAGCCAGTCTCCAGACCTGAACCCAATAGAAAATCTTTGGAGGGAGCTGAAAGTCCGTATTGCCCAGCAACAGCCCCGAAACCTGAAGGATCTGGAGAAGGTCTGTATGGAGGAGTGGGCCAAAATCCCTGCTGCAGTGTGTGCAAACCTGGTCAAGACCTACAGGAAACGTATGATCTCTATAATTGCAAACAAAGGTTTCTGTACCAAATATTAAGTTCTGCTTTTCTGATGTATCAAATACTTATGTCATGCAATAAAATGCAAATTAATTACTTAAAAATCATACAATGTGATTTTCTGGATTTTTGTTTTAGATTCCGTCTCTCACAGTTGAAGTGTACCTATGATAAAAATTACAGACCTCTACATGCTTTGTAAGTAGGAAAACCTGCATAATCAGAGTATCGCAGTGGTCTAAGGCACTGCATCGCAGTGCTAGCTGTGCCACTAGAGATCCTGGTTCGAATCCAGGCTCTGCTGTAGCCGGCCGCAACCGGGAGACCAATGGGGCGGCGCACAATTGGCCCAGTGTCGTCCAGAGTAGGGGAGGGAATGGCAGGCAGGGAGGTAGCTCAGTTGATAGAGCATGGCGTTTGCAACGCCAGGGTTGTGGGTTCATTTCCCACGGGGGGCCAGTATGAAAATAATAATATGCACTAACTGTAAGTCGCTCTGGATAAGAGCGTCAGCTAAATGACGTAAATGTAAATGTATCAAATACTTGTTCTCCCCACTGTATACTACCAGTCAAAAGTTTACATTTGATTGAGTGTGCCTTAAAAGTTAATTTGTGGAATTTATTTCCTTCTTAATGCATTTGAGCCAATCAATTGTGTTGTGACAAGGTAGGGGGGGTATACAGAAGATAGAGCTATTTGGTAAAAGACCAAGTCCATATTACGGCAAGAACCGCTCAAATAAGCAAAGAGAAACAACAGTCCATCATTTACTTTAAGACATGAAGGTCAGTCAATACGGAACATTTCAAGAACTTTGAACGTTTCTTCAAGTGCAGTCGCAAAAACCATCATGCGCTATGATGAAACTGGCTCTCATGAGGACCACCACAGCAATGGAAGACCCAGAGTTACCTCTGCTGCAGAGGATAAGTTCATTAGAGTTATCAGCCTCAGAAATTGTAGCTGAAATAAATGCGCCAGAGTGCAAGTAAGAGACATCTCAACATCAACTGTTCAGAGGGGACTGTGTGAATCAGGCTTTCATGGTCGAATTGCTGCAAATAAACCACTGTTAAAGGACACCAATAATAAGAAGAGACCTGCTTGGGCCAAGAAACACGAGCAATGGACATTTGTCCTTAAGGCTGGAGTCCAAATTGGAGATTTCTGGTTCCAACCGCCGTGTCTTTGTGAGACGCGTGTGGGTGAACGGATGATCTCCGCATGTGTAGTTCCCACCTTAAAGCATGGAGTAGGTGGTGTTCTGGTGTGGAGGTGCTTTGCTGGTGACGCTGTCTGTAATTTATTTAGAATTCAAGGCACACTTAACCAGCATGGCTACCACAGCGTTCTGCAGCGATACGCCATCCCATCTGGTTTGGGCTTAGTGGGACTATAATTTGTTTTTCAACAGGACAATGACCCAATACACCTCCAGGCTGTAAGGGCTATTTTACCAAGAAGGAGAGTGATGGAGTGCTGCATCAGATGACCTGGCCTCCACAATCCCCCGACCTCAACCCAATTGAGATGGTTTGGGATGAATCGGACGGCAGAGTGAAAGAAAAGCAGCCAACAAATGCTCAGCATATGTGGGAACTCCTTCAAGACTGTTGGAAAAGCATTCCAGGTGAAGCTGGTTGAGAGAGTGTGCAAAGCTGTCATCAAGGCAAAGGATGGCTATTTGAAGAATCTCAAATATAAAATACATTTTGGTTTGTTTAACACTTTTTTTTTTTTTTTTTTGGTTACTACATGATTCCATATGTGTTATTTCATAGTTTTGATGTCTTCACTATTATTCTACAACTATAGAAAAACCGTTGAATGAGTAGGTGTGTCCAAACTTTTGACTGGTTATTTATATATATATATACACACACACACACTGCTCAAAAATATAAAGGGAACACTTAAACAACACATCCTAGATCTGAATGAATGAAAATCTTATTAAATACTTTTTTTCTTTACATAGTTGAATGTGCTGACAACAAAATCACACAAATGATCAATGGAAATCAAATGTATCAACCCATGGAGGTCTGGATTTGGAGTCACCCTCAAAATTAAAGTGGAAAACCACACTACAGGCTGATCCAACTTTGATGTAATGTCCTTAAAACAAGTCAAAATGAGGCTCAGTAGTGTGTGTGGCCTCCACGTGCCTGTATGACCTACCTACAACGCCTGGGCATGCTCCTGATGAGGTGGCAGATGGTCTCCTGAGGGATCTCCTCCCAGACCTGGACTAAAGCATCCGCCAACTCCTGGACAGTCTGTGGTACAACGTGGCGTTGGTGGATGGAGCGAGACATGATGTCCCAGATGTGCTCAATTGGATTCAAGTCTGGGGAACGGGCGGTCCATAGCATCAATGCCTTCCTCTTGCAGGAACTGCTGACACACTCCAGCCACATGAGGTCTAGCATTGTCTTGCATTAGGAGGAACCCAGGGCCAACCGCACCAGCATATGGTCTCACAAGGGGTCTGAGGACCTCATCTCGGTACCTAATGGCAGTCAGGCTACCTCTGGCGAGCACATGGAGGGCTCTGCGGCCCCCCAAATAAATGCCACCCCACACCATGACTGACCCACCGCCAAACCAGTCATGCTGGAGGATGTTGCAGGCAGCAGAACGTTCTCCACGGCGTCTCCAGACTCTGTCACGTCTGTCACATGTGCTCAGTGTGAACCTGCTTTCATCTGTGAAGATCACAGGGCGCCAGTGGCGAATTTGCCAATCTTGGTGTTCTCTGGCAAATGCCAAACGTCCTGCACGGTGTTGGGCTGTAAGCACAACCCCCACCTGTGGACGTCGGGCCCTCATACCACCCTCATGGAGTCTGTTTCTGACCGTTTGAGCAGACACATGCACATTTGTGGCCTGCTGGAGGTAATTTTGCAGGGCTCTGGCAGTGCTCCTCCTGCTCCTCCTTGCACAAAGGCGGAGGTAGCGGTCCTGCTGCTGGGTTGTTGCCCTCCTACGGCCTCCTCCACGTCTCCTGATGTACTGGCCTGTCTTCTGGTAGCGCCTCCATGCTCTGGACACTACGCTGACAGACACAGCAAACCTTCTTGCCACAGCTCGCATTGATGTGCCATCCTGGATGAGCTGCACTACCTGAGCCACTTGTGTGGGTTGTAGACTCCGTCTCATGCTACCACTAGAGTGAAAGCACCGCCAGCATTCAAAAGTGACCAAAACATCAGCCAGGAAGCATAGGAACTGAGAAGTGGTCTGTGGTCACCACCTGTAGAACCACTGCTTTATTGGGGGTGTCTTGCTAATTGCCTATAATTTCCACCTGTTGTCTATTCCATTTGCACAACAGCATGTGCAATTTATTGTCAATCAGTGTTGCTTCCTAAGTGGACAGTTTGATTTCACAGAAGTGTGATTGACTTGGAGTTACATTGTGTTGTTTAAGTGTTCCCTTTATTTTTTTGAGCAGTGTATATTAGATGTCTCCCAGCTCTGCGGATTTTGTTGGGAAGAGACAATCATTAGATAATTTGTTTTGATACTGTCCATATGTATGTTGTTTTTGGTTGCAGGTCCAGGAATGGCTGAAGAATTGCAACATTTACCTGGAGCTAATTCTGCCGATGGCACTGCTGGGTGATTTGTAAAGACAGTCAATTGATCAATAATATAATATACTTTTAGCAAAAATGTTTAATTTACAATCTGTGGAAACTATGAGAATAAAAAGGTTCAGAACTTTTGTGAAACATCACAGCACAGTTAAAATATATTGCAAATAAAAATGGATGGTGTTAAGAGATTTGATGGGAGGGGTTGAGTGGAGCTGAAGGCACACACCTGTCTATATAAGGTCCCACAGTTGACAGTGCATGTCATAGCAAAAACCAAGCCATGAGGTCGAAGGAATTGTCCGTACAGCTCTGAGACCGGATCGTGTCGAGGCACAGATCTGGGGAAGGGTACCTACACATTTCTGCAGCGTTGAAGGTCCCCAAGAACACAGTGGCCTCCATCATTCTTAAATGGAAGAAGTTTTGAACCACCAAGACTCTTGCTAGAGCTGGCCGCCCGGCCAAACTGAGCAATCCGGGGAGAAGGGCCAATGGTTACTCTGACAGAGCTCTATAGTTCCTTTGTGGAGATGGTAGAAACTTCCAGAAGGATAATCATCTCTGCAGCACTCCACCAATCAGGCCTTTATGGTAGAGTGGCCAGACGGAAGCCACTCCTCAGTACGAGGCACATGATAGCCCGCTTGGAGTACCTAAAGGTACCTAAAGACTATCAGTCCATGAAAAACAAGATTCTCTGGTCTGATGAAACCAAGATTGAACACTTTGGCATGAATGCCAAGCATCACGTCTGGAGGAAACCTTGCACCATCCCTACTGTGAAGCATGGTGGTGGAAGCATCATGCTGTGGGGATGTTTTTCAGTGGCAGGGACTGGGAGACTAGTCAAATCAAATTCAATTGTATTTGTCACATGCGCTGAATACAACAGGTGTGGACCTTACAGGGAAATGCTTGCTTACTTACAAGCCCTTAACCAACACTGCAGTTTTTAAGAAAAATAAATGTTTAAGTAAAAATAAAAATAACATAATTAAAGAGCAGCAGTAAAATAACGGTAGCGAGGCTATATACAGGGGGTACCGGTACAGAGTCAATGTGCGGGGGCACAGGTTGTACATATGTACATGTAGGTAGAGGTTAAGTGACTAGTCAGCATCGAGGTAAATATGAACAGAGCAAAGTACAGAGAGATCCTTGATGAAAACCTGCTCAGGACCTCAGTCTGGGGAGAAGGTTCACCTTCCAACAGGACCACGACCCTAAGCACACAGCCAAGACAATGCAGGAGTGGCTTCGGGACAAGTCTCTGAATATCCTTGAGTGGCCCAGCCAGAGCCCGGACTTGAACCCGATCGAACATCTCTGGAGAGACCTGAATATAGCTGTGCAGCGACGCTCCCCACCCAACCTGACAGAGCTTGAGAGGATCTGCAGAGAAGAATGGGAGAAACTCCCCAAATACAGGTGTGCCAAGCTTGTAGTGTCATACCCAAGAAGACTTGATGCTGTAATCACTGCCAAAGGTGCTTCAACAAAGTACTGAGTAAAGGGTCTGAATACTTATTTAAATGTGATATTTCAGTTTTTAATTTGTAATAAATTAGCAAAGAGGTTGACACTTTTTTTTTGCTTTTTCGTTATGGGCTACTGTGTTTAGATTGAGGGGGAAAAAACAATTTAATCAACTATAGAATAAGGCTGTAGAAAATGTGGAAAAAGTTAAGGGGTCTGAATACTTTCCGAAGGCACTGTAGGTTCAGAACTTTTGTGAAACAGCACAGTTAAACATTTATGGCAACTAGAAATCGATAGATGGGAAGGGTTGAGTGGACTGAATGGGATTAAAAACAAACTAAAGTTAACTATTGTAAAATACATTGTCAGTAAATGTGTATAGTATGTATAAGCTGGAAGTAGAAGCCTAAGTGTTGTTGTCCATTTACTTTACTCCAATTAGGGGAGGGGTGGTAGGGTTAGGGGAAAATAATAAAGGAAAATATATTTACAAATAAATGGGGGATTGGAAAAGATGCAGACAATTACGTTGATGGAAGCTACACTATCTGCAATATTAAAGCTGATCTACCCCCTAACAAAATAAAAGGCGCTAGTGTTCTACTACTTTACTCGACGGTGGAAATGGCTGAATGGTCCATATTTTGAAATAATTAATAATACTAAAAATGTATTGCATTTATGTAGTGCCTTTCCAGATGCTCAAAGCGCTGAAAGGGGGGGAAACTCAACTCATCCACCACTAATGTGTAGCAACAATTTGGGAAATGATTTGTATCTTCTGACTGCATAGAGCTGCTACCTTGTAATGGAATAAGGATGTAGGCTAGGCTCTGTCCATGCATTTAGTCCAAGCAGCCAGACAAACAGTTGTGTGTTTGCTCTTGAAACATGTCACCCCACATCATGGGGTCATGGTGACCCTCAATGCAGGCTGTTTCCAATGGGTAGCTTCCCAAATGACACCTTATTCCCTATGTACAGTGAGGGAAAAAAGTATTTGATCCCCTGCTGATTTTATACGTTTGCCCACTGACAAAGACATGATCAGTCTATAATTTTAATGGTAGGTTTATTTGAACAGTGAGAGACAGAATAACAACAAAAAAATCCAGAAAAACGCATGTAAAAAATGTTAGAAATTGATTTGCATTTTAATGAGGGAAATAAGTATTTGACCCCTCTGCAAAACATGACTTAGTACTTGGTGGCAAAACCCTTGTTGGCAATCACAGAGGTCAGACGTTTCTTGTAGTTGGCCACCAGGTTTGCACACATCTCAGGAGGGATTTTGTCCCACTCCTCTTTGCAGATCTTCTCCAAGTCATTAAGGTTTCGAGGCTGACGTTTGGCAACTCGAACCTTCAGCTCCCTCCACAGATTTTCTATGGGATTAAGGTCTGGAGATTGGCTAGGCCACTCCAGGACCTTAATGTGCTTCTTCTTGAGCCACTCCTTTGTTGCGTTGGCCGTGTGTTTTGGGTCATTGTCATGCTGGAATACCCATCCACAACCCATTTTCAATGCCCTGTTTTTGGCCGTAATGACCATCGTTATGTTTGGAGGAAAAGGGGGTGCTTGCAAGCCGAAGAACACCATCCCAACCATGAAGCATGGGGTGGCAGCATCATGCTGTGGGGGTGCTTTTGCTGCAGGAGGGACTGGTGCACTTCACAAAATAGATGGCGTCATGAGTAAGGAACATCTGAAATTAGCCCACCCAACTACCTCATCCCTATATTGTTATTTATTTTGCTATTTTGCACCCCAGTATCTCTATTTGCACATAATCTCTTGCACATCTAGCATTCCAGTGTTAATACTAATTGTAATTATTTTGCACTATAGCCTATTTATTGCCTTACCTCCATAACTTGCTACATTTGCACACACTGTATATATATTTTCTGTTGTATTTTTGACTATGTTTTTTTACCCCATATGTAACTCTGTTGTTTTTATCGCACTGCTTTGCTTTATCTTGGCCAGGTCGCACTTGTAAATGAGAACTTGTTCTCAACTGGCTTACCTGGTTAAATAAAGGTGGATATATTGAAGCAACATCTCAGTCAGGAAGTTAAAGCTTGGTTGCAAATGGGTCTTCCAAATGGACAATGACCCCAAGCATACTTCCAAAGTTGTGGCAAAATGGCTTAAGGACTACAAAGTAAAGGTATTGGAGTGGCCATCACAAAGCCCTGACCTCAATCCTATAGAACATTTGTGGGCAGAATTGAAAAAGCGTGTGCGAGCAAAGAGGCCTACAAACCTGACTCGGTTACACCAGCTCTGTCAGGAGGAATGGGCCAAAATTCACACAGTTTATTGTGGGAAGCTTGTGGAAGGCTACCCGAAACGTTTGACCCAAGTTAAACAATTTAAAGGCAATGCTACCAAATGCTAATTGAGTGTATGTAAACTTCTGACCCACTGGGAATGTGATGAAAGAAATAAAAGCTGAAATAAATCATATTATTCTGACATTTCACATGCTTAAAATAAAGTGGTGATCCTAACTGACCTAAGACAGGGAATTTTTACTAGGATTAAATGTCAGGAATTGGACATGTTCATTGACATAATCACACCTAGGGCTGTTGCGGTGACCGTATTACCGCCACACCAGCAGTCATGAGTCGTGACCGCAGTAAAATTCCACGTGACTGAGTCACTTTAATCTCCTTTTATACACTGGTCATGCTTTGGTAGTACCCAACTTGCTAACTACCTTCAGGTCCTAATGGTTGGTACTCAGGGCTCTATTGTCCCTCTAACCACTCTGACATCAATGCAAATGCAATCGAAAATCACATCAAACACTTATCAAAACAGTATGCCGTTCTTACTTTTTAAAACTCACCACTGTGATGATCAATTTGAAGAAAGAACTTCAACAGAAGGTTGAAACCGTGTAAAACATGGTTGTGGTGGATGTTGTTTCAAAGCCTAACACAACTAAATGGACAGCGCTTTCTAAGGTGATGATTAATTCAAAACATCCATATTCATATTAGAGCTTATGCATAGGCTTATGAATTACAATGATTGTGCTGTTATACAATACATAGCCTACTGCATATTACGCATGGCAGAAAAACATGAAAGAGAACTGATTTTAAGATGTTTTTGGTACTTTATTGGTCTAGTCTTTAAGTGTGGACTTTTATTATGCATACTAGATGGACTGGTTACCTTATGCTACGCTCAAATGTATATCCATGAGTCTGGGAGAGAACGTATAGGCTTAGGTGATGCTGTTGGTTCATTGATTGTGCAGGGCGGCTTACAGTTAGCCTACAATTAGTGAATTTGTATTTGATTTTTAATAGCCTAGTAATAGGGATAAAAAATAAAAAAAAAACATAATTAATTGGGTGACACATTACCTTTTTAGCTATACAGAATATCTCACCACCATGCGTTTCCATCTCCTCCTTTATTCCTTTCTTGAGCGCGCAGGCGGGCTGTCAACAGTTTAGTGAAATATGTTTTGTTGGGGAAACATGTTACTGTTGATGTTCCCGACCGGATTTCACTTGGTTTCCCAAATCAAGCACTGGGTAGCTGCAGGAACAAGGTTGGAGAGCCCATGGAATACAGAGCTTGGGCGGATATCACATGCGCCGCTATAAAACTGAAGTATCTTACAAAATAGACCAGCTGGAAAGCGCACCGCCTCCATTCTCTATTTGAGTGCATACAGATCACGTCTTTTTTCCCCAGTCCTTGTTCCTGCCCATTTGATAATGGACCATTCTACAGTACCAATCAAAAGTTCGGACACACCTACTCATTCAAGGGTTTTTCTTTATTTGTACTATTTTCTACTTTGTAGAATAATAGTGAAGACATCACAACTATAAAATAACACATATGGAATCATGTAGTAACCAAAAAAGTGTTAAACAAATCAAAATATATTTTAGATTCTTCAAAGTAGCCACCTTTTGCCTTGATGACAGCTTTGCACACTCTTGGCATTCTCTCAACCAGTTTGTTTGCTGCTTTTCCTTCACTCTGCAGTCCAACTCATCCCAATTGGGTTGAGTTCGGGTGATTTGTGGAGGCCAGGTCATCTGATGCAGCACTCCATCACTCTTCTTCTTGGTAAAATAGCCCTTACACAGCCTGGAGGTGTGTTGGGTCATTGTCCTGTTGAAAAACAAATGATAGTCCCACTAAGCCCAAACCAGATGGGATGGTGTATCGCTTTAGAATGCTGTGGTAGCCATGCTGGTTAAGTGTGCCTTCATTTCTAAATAAATCACAGACTGTGTCACCAACAAAGCACCATCACACCTTCTCCTCCATGCTTCACGGTGGGAACCACACATGCAGAGATCATCCGTTCACCTACTCTGCGTCTCACAAAGACACGGCGGTTGGAACCAAAAATCTCAAATTTGGACTAATCAGACCAAAGGACAGATTTCTACCGGTCTAATGTCCGTTGCTCGTGTTTCTTGGCCCAAGCAAGTCTCTTCTTATTGGTGTCATTTTTAGTAGTGGTTTCTTTGCAGCAATTCGACCATGAAGGCCCGATTTCACGCAGTCTCCTCTGAACAGTTGATGTTGAGATGGCTGTTACTTGAACTCTGTTAAGCATTTATTTGGGCTGCAATTTTTTAGGCTGGTAACTCTAATGAACTTATCCTCTACAGCAGAGGTAACTCTGGGTCTTCCTTTCCTGTGGCAGTCCTCATGAAAGCCAGTTTCATCATAGTGCTTGATGGTTTTTGCGACTGCACTTGAAGAAACTATCAAAGTTCTTGACATTTTCCCTGTTGACTGACCTTCATGTCTTAAAGTAATGATGGACTGTCGTTTCTCTTTGCTTATATGAGCGGTTCTTGCCATAATATGGACTTGATCTTTTACCAAATAAGGTTATCTTCTGTATACCCCCCCCCTACCTTGTCACAACACAACTGATTGGCTCAAACACATTAAGAAGGAAATACATTCCACACATTAACTTAAGGCACACCTGTTATTTGAAATGCATTCCAGGTGACTACCTCATGAAGCTGGTTGAGAGAATGCCAAGAGTGTGCAAAGCTCTCAAGGCAAAGGGTGGCGACTATGAAATTATATTTTGATTTGTTTAACACTTTTTCAGTCACTACATGATTCCATATGTGTTATTTCATAGTGTTGATGGCTTCACTATTATTCTACAATGTAGAACATTTTAAAATAAAGAAAAACCCTGGAATGAGTAGGTGTGTCAACTTTTGACTAGTACTGTAGATCATATTTTTTAAGACAAGATTACATTGAGAATAGTCTAATGGGTGAAAGTATGATCACTTGATGAGAGAACAGCTGGGCAGCATGAGGCAAGGAACAGAGCACAAGCTTTTTTTGCTACTTTCTCAAATCATCAATAGCCTATAGTCGCACCATGAAGCCCATATATGTTTTGATTTCTAAGACATTTTTAATGTTTGTATCATTCACAACTAAAGTTGCCAAATAACTCTAAATCTACCATAGGACCTGTTTTCAAATTATCACTTTTACGCTCAAGATAGCCACTTCATATGCGCACTCGCTCCATAATGGGAAAAATAGCCTTTCTATTTTATTCAGTGAAGTTCTTTTACATGACAATAACCGGCTGACAAAATGTCATGACCGCCACAGCTCTAATCACAGCGTCTCAAGATGCTTGTATGATCGGTTTCATTTCTTGAGAGCTTTGATACCCCTCCCCCCTAATTTAACTGAGCAAGTGAGAAGCCCTAACAATGAATTCCTGTATAAATTTGGTAAGCATGCATAAATGAGAGAAGTAGACTGAGACTTCTCCTCGTCCTCCTCCTCCTGATCTAATAGTGCCAGTGTAGTCTCCAGCAGGGATCTATGGGCTGGTTATTCATTTAGATGAGCAGGGAGATTTGTCCCAGCCGGCACTCTCTTCTTCCTCTCCTCCTCATCTGCTCAGTGGCAGATCCAGGCTGTGTGTTATGTAATGGTCAGGTGATGTGCTGGCCTGCCTGGCTTCTTAGTATACTAGTCTGCTATTCCACCAGCAGCTCAGATCAACTCAGCTCAATGCTAGGCTAGCTGACACGCCCTAAAGACGCTAGGCTAGCTGACACGCCCTAAAGACGCTAGGCAAGCTGACACGCCCTAAAGACGCTAGGCAAGCTGACACGCCCTAAAGACGCTAGGCTAGCTGACACGCCCTAAAGACGCTAGGCAAGCTGACACGCCCTAAAGACGCTAGGCAAGCTGACACGCCCTAAAGACGCTAGGCAAGCTGACACGCCCTAAAGACGCTAGGCTAGCTGACACGCCCTAAATACGCTAGGCTAGCTGACACGCCCTAAAGACGCTAGGCTAGCTGACACGCCCTAAAGACACTAGGCTACCTGACACGCCCTAAAGACGCTAGGCTACCTGACACGCCCTAAAGACACTAGGCTAGCTGACACGCCCTAAAGACGCTAGGCTAGCTGACACGCCCTAAAGACGCTAGGCTAGCTGACACGCCATAAAGACGCTAGGCTAGCTGACACGCCCTAAAGACACTAGGCTAGCTGACACGCCCTAAAGACGCTAGGCTAGCTGACACGCCCTAAAGACGCTAGGCTAGCTGACACGCCCTAAAGACACTAGGCTAGCTGACACGCCCTAAAGACGCTAGGCAAGCTGACACGCCCTAAAGACGCTAGGCTAGCTGACACGCCCTAAAGACGCTAGGCAAGCTGACACGCCCTAAAGACGCTAGGCAAGCTGACACGCCCTAAAGACGCTAGGCTAGCTGACACGCCCTAAATACGCTAGGCTAGCTGACACGCCCTAAAGACGCTAGGCTAGCTGACACGCCCTAAAGACGCTAGGCAAGCTGACACGCCCTAAAGACGCTAGGCTAGCTGACACGCCCTAAAGACGCTAGGCAAGCTGACACGCCCTAAAGACGCTAGGCAAGCTGACACGCCCTAAAGACGCTAGGCAAGCTGACACGCCCTAAAGACGCTAGGCTAGCTGACACGCCCTAAATACGCTAGGCTAGCTGACACGCCCTAAAGACGCTAGGCAAGCTGACACGCCCTAAAGACGCTAGGCTAGCTGACACGCCCTAAAGACGCTAGGCAAGCTGACACGCCCTAAAGACGCTAGGCAAGCTGACACGCCCTAAAGACGCTAGGCTAGCTGACACGCCCTAAAGACGCTAGGCTAGCTGACACGCCCTAAAGACGCTAGGCTAGCTGACACGCCCTAAAGACACTAGGCTAGCTGACACGCCCTAAAGACGCTAGGCTAGCTGACACGCCCTAAAGACGCTAGGCTAGCTGACACGCCCTAAAGACGCTAGGCTAGCTGACACGCCCTAAAGACGCTAGGCTAGCTGACACGCCCTAAAGACGCTAGGGCTAGCTGACACGCCATAAAGACGCTAGGCTAGCTGACACGCCCTAAAGACGCTAGGCTAGCTGACACGCCCTAAAGACGCTAGGCTAGCTGACACGCCCTAAAGACGCTAGGCTAGCTGACACGCCCTAAAGACACTAGGCTAGCTGACACGCCCTAAAGACACTAGGCTAGCAAACGCCCTAAAGACGCTAGGCTAGCTGACACGCCCTAAAGACACTAGGCTAGCTGACACGCCCTAAAGACGCTAGGCTAGCTGACACGCCCTAAAGACACTAGGCTAGCTGACACGCCCTAAAGACGCTAGGCTAGCTGACACGCCCTAAAGACGCTAGGCTAGCTGACACGCCCTAAAGACGCTAGGCTAGCTGACACGCCCTAAAGACGCTAGGCTAGCTGACACGCCCTAAAGACGCTAGGCTAGCTGACACGCCCTAAAGACACTAGGCTGGCGAAACGCCCTAAAGACGCTAGGCTAGCTGACACGCCCTAAAGACGCTAGGCTAGCTGACACGCCCTAAAGACACTAGGCTAGCTGACACGCCCTAAAGACGCTAGGCTAGCTGACACGCCCTAAAGACACTAGGCAAGCTGACACGCCCTAAAGACGCTAGGCAAGCTGGCCAGGCTGGCTGTATATGTAATGAGGCCTTGACTAATACTACTATTTATTTTGCAATTCATAATTTTTTTATCGCGTTAATGTTTTTTTTAGGATATTCGGGAATTAGATACAGATCACTGTAGATGTGCATTTTTATGAGTCATCATGATGACACAGATCTATACGTCTCTATAAGGAAATGGTGTTAGTCAGAAATCTGTAATGCTTATTGCTTACCGCAGTCATTCGGTGCAAAATCGTGTCATTTTGAATGAGGCCAGCAGTCTGTCCATGCAGGTCAGTTGTTGTGATCATCCTCTCTGTGTTTAAGAGTTCACAGCCCGTTGTTGTTGACAGATCTCTTTCTATTGAAGCATCAGTTAATGCAGGAGCTGAATGTCAGCCTAGTATCGGTCCACACAAACTGGGCAGGACAAGGAAGGAGCTCTGTTTGGACTACTAAGGGCCTGTGTCCCAAATGGCACCCTATTCGCTTTACAATGCACTACTTTGACCATAGCCAGTCCTATGGGCACTGGTCAAAAGTAGGGCTCTGGTCAACAGTAGTAACACTATGAAGGGAATAGGGTGCCATTTCCAGTGTCGTTCTGTCTGGCTTGTGTATACACCCTTTAATAGGCGCTGTTACTTCTGTAATTTGACAAACCAATAGCATTAACCGGTGAAGGGTCTTGGACAAACAGACTAGTGGGGCGGTCCTCTCGCCGCTAACTGCAAACAGAGCAGAAACACAAGGCGGCCATACGCTCTTGGTCTTCCTCCCTCAGCCTGGATTTGATGGGAGACAGAAGCCCATGCACTAACACAGCCACACAAATGGCCTTATATTGAGGTAAACATTTGACACCTTTTACAATTAGGCTTCCCACACGACGTGGCTGACTGGGATGACATGTACTAGATCGGTAAGAGTCATGATTAACACCCATCTCAATCTCTCTCATTGGTTCACTTTCAGCTGTGCTCCTCAATCTAACACCTTACGTCAAGACTTTCCCTTGAAGGACAATGATGGTCCACAATACTGTACATCTGCTGTACATTTTCTCATTGTCCTTAACGGCATCTTGTTTCATACATAATGTACGCATCTTGTTTCATTGTAATGTACGAAGATCCAATCACTTGCAGGTGCTAGGGTAGAAAAAATTCAACTTCTGAAATGAAGGTAGATACCTGTACACTGATGAATGATCCAGCGGTTTGTTGTGTTTCGATTTCTGAAGGTCTTCGTCAGCCTTGAGCCTTAATGGTGTCTTCTCTCTCTCCGTGTAGTTGGTGATATCTGCTGAAGATGAGTAGTACGGGGGAGAACACCCCTGACCCTGCTGCCAGGGGAGAGTCCCTGAAGCGGAAAGAATGTGGCCCGGACCTCCTGGGGCCCAGGTAAGATCAGCTGTCAAACACACACACAACCTTAGGATGCATCCCAAATGGCACCCTATTCCCTATATAGTGCACTACTTTTGAACAGGCCTTTATGGGCCCTATATAGGGATTATGGTGCCATTTGGGACACTGCCTTATAGTTACAGATCTCACTCCAATGCGCTTGCGCCCACACACACCTCAACACACACACACCTCACCACACACACACACACACACCTCAACACACACACACCTCAACACACACACACACACACACACACACACACACACACACACACCTCAACACACACACACACCTCAAAACACACACACACCTCAACACACACACACACACCTCACCACACACACACACACACACCTCAACACACACACACACCTCACCACACACACACACACACACACACACCTCAACACACACACACACAAACCTCAACACACACACACCTCAACACACACACACACCTCAACACACACACACACACACACACACACACACACACACACACACACACACACACACACACACACACACACACACACACTTCAACACACACACACACACACACACACACACATCAACACACACACACACACACACCTCAACACACACACACACCTCAACACACACACACACACACACACCTCAACACAACCTTAGTTACAGATCAGATAGTCTACATTTATTTTCTTTGCATAGGAAAATGTGCACATTTCATGCAATTCTACTACACTTTATATGACTGGAGACGGTAGCAGACTTTTTTAATACGACAAAAATTACAGGGTAGCCTACTCTGCTGACACTGACAAACAGATAAATAAAAATGACGTTGCCTGATCATATATTAGGCCTACGAAAGTGACGACACATACAGTATGACGTCCATCTAACCTGGAGGAGGAAACTATTTTCCAAAAACGAACGAAGGTGGCACTGGCCCAATGATAGACAGTGAATATGCACACTCACCGGGGATATTGCCGATGTTCTCCGCTGGTGCCAATAAGATGGCTACTTTTCGCGCAATTAAGTTGAGAATTTTGATAACTAAAAGACAGATTAGAGTCTTTACATTGTCTTCTCTTTACAGCAATAGCCATTTGTTTTCCAAACTATTTTTCCTCGATTTGTATTTTAAATATTGCGATATGCCAAGCTTGGGGTCTCTGCTTTTCACTGACAGTCGCAACTCAGCAATCATCTATTTGGTATTTGCCACGCGATCTGCCCAAATTGTTGGCCCTTCCAACCGTAGACAATGCGATAAAAAAATATAAAAAAATAAGCTAATGATCCTCTGTGGCCAAATCCTGTGCTTTCTGGTGTAGTAACCTATTTTGAATGATTGGATTTGTTTCTGTATAGACCAGCGTAAGCTAATTAGGCTATATAAATTTGGTAATTCAATTTACTTTAGGGAAAGCTTCCCCTAGCCGTATGGACGTGCTGCCTATGTATTCTAACATTTTTATTTATTTTATTTTACCTTTATTTAACCAGGTAAGCCAGTTGAGAACAAGTTCTCATTTACAACTGAGAACTGGCCAAGATAAAGCAAAGCAGTGCGATTAAAAAAACAACAACACAGAGTTACATATGGGGTAAACAAAACATAAAGTCAAAAATACAACAGAAAATATATATACAGTGTGTGCGAATGTAGTAAGTTATGGAGGTAAGGCAATAAATAAATAGGCCATAGTGCAAAAATGGTTACAATTTCGTAATTAACACTGGAATGATAGATGTGCAAAAGATGATGTGCAAATAGAGATACTGGGGTGCAAAATAAATAACAATATAGGGATGAGGTAGTTGGGCGGGCTAATTTCAGATGGGCTGTGTACAGGTGCAGTGATCGGTAAGCTGCTCTGACAACTAACGCTTAAAGTTAGTGAGGGAGAGATAAGAGTCTCCAGCTTCAGAGATTTTTGCAGTTCGTTCCAGTTATTGGCAGCAGAGAACTCAAAGGAATGGCAGCCAAAGGAGGTGCTGGCTTTGGGGATGACCAGTGAGATATACCTGCTGGAGCGCAGACTACGGGTGGGTGTTGCTATGGTGACCAGTGAGCTAAGATAAGACGGGGATTTGCCTAGCAGTGATTTATAGATGGCCTGGAGCCAGTGGGTTTGGCAACGAATATGTAGTGAGGGCCAGCCAACAAGAGCGTACAGGTCACAACGGTGGGTAGTATATGGGGCTTTGGTGACAAAACGGATGGCACTGTGATAGACTACATCCAATTTGCTGAGTAGAGTGTTGGAGGCTATTTTGTAAATGACATCGCCAAAGTCAAGGATCGGTAGGATAGTCAGTTTTACGAGGGCATGTTTGGCAGCATGAGTGAAGGAGGCTTTGTTGTGAAATAGGAAGCCGATTCTAGATCTAACTTTTGATTGGAGATGCTTAATGCGAGTCTGGAAGGAGAGTTTACAGTCTAACCAGACACCTAGGTATTTGTAGTTGTCCACATACTCTAGGTCAGATCCGCCGAGAGTAGTGATTCTAGTCGGGTGGGTGGGTGCTAGCAGCGTTCGATTGAAGAGCATGCATTTAGTTTTACTAGTGTTTAAGAGCAGTTGGAGGCTACAGAAGGAGTGTTGTATGGCGTTGAAGCTCGTTTGGAGGTTTGTTAACACAGTGTCCAATGAAGGGCCAGATGTATACAAAATGGTGTCGTCCGCATAGAGGTGGATAGCATCTTCAAATTGCTCATCGGAATTCGGTAAGAATGACGCTCGCCATTGCAGCCGAGTTGCATGTTAAGATGAATTACAGTAAACTAAATGTGATTTATATCATTCTGAGAACCGTGGGTGGACACCTTAATCACGTTACGCAACCAATGCATATGGGTCTAGTAGATTTCTTAAATGTCCGGTAAATTAAAATGCTGCGGGTCAAATGTCCGGCGCCACATTTTCCTAACGGAAACCCTGTTACAGATCACTCAGATGAACTGCTCTAGAAGGTCATTCCACAGTCAGGTCATACGCTGGTCATACGGTTATATTGGCTGCATCTCAAATAGCACCCTATTCCATATACAGTGAGGGGAAAAAAGTATTTGATCCCCTGCTGATTTTGTACATGATCAGTCTATAATTTTAATGGTAGGTTTATTTGAACAGTGAGAGACAGAATAACAACAAAAAAATCCAGAAAAACGCATGTCAAAAATGTTTATAAATTGATTAGCATTTTAATGAGGGAAATAAGTATTTGACCCCTCTGCAAAACATGACTTAGTACTTGGTGGCAAAACCCTTGTTGGCAATCAGAGGTCAGACGTTTCTTGTAGTTGGCCACCAGGTTTGCACACATCTCAGGAGGGATTTTGTCCCACTCCTCTTTGCAGATCTTCTCCAAGTCATTAAGGTTTCGAGGCTGATGTTTGGCAACTCGAACCTTCAGCTCCCTCCACAGATTTTCTATGGGATTAAGGTCTGGAGACTGGCTAGGCCACTCCAGGACCTTAATGTGCTTCTTCTTGAGCCACTCCTTTGTTGCCTTGGCCGTGTGTTTTGGGTCATTGTCATGCTGGAATACCCATCCACAACCCATTTTCAATGCCCTGGCTGAGGGAAGAAGGTTCTCACCCAAGATTTGACGGTACATGGCCCCATCCATCGTCCCTTTGATGCGGTGAAGTTGTCCTGTCCCCTTAGCAGAAAAACACCCCAAAAGCATAATGTTTCCACCTCCATGTTTGACGGTGGGGATGGTGTTCTTGGGGTCATAGGCAGCATTCCTCCTCCTCCAAACACGGCAAGTTAAGTTGATGCCAAAGAGCTCCATTTTGGTCTCATCTGACCACAACACTTTCACCCAGTTCTCCTCTGAATCATTCAGATGTTCATTGGCAAACTTCAGACGGGCCTGTATATGTGCTTTCTTGAGCAGGGGGACCTTGCGGGCGCTGCAGGATTTCAGTCCTTCACGGCGTAGTGTGTTACCAATTGTTTTATTGGTGACTATGGTCCCAGCTGCCTTGAGATCAATGACAAGATCCTCCCGTGTAGTTCTGGGCTGATTCCTCACCGTTCTCATGATCATTGCAACTCCATGAGGTGAGATCTTGCATGGAGCCCCAGGCCGAGGGAGATTGACAGTTATTTTGTGTTTCTTCCATTTGCGAATAATTGCACCAACTGTTGTCACCTTCTCACCAAGCTGCTTAGCGATGGTCTTGAAGCCCATTCCAGCCTTGTGTAGGTCTACAATCTTGTCCCTGACACCCTTGAAGAGCTCTTTGGTCTTGGCCATGGTGGAGAGTTTGGAATCTGATTGATTGATTGCTTCTGTGGACAGGTGTCTTTTATACAGGTAACAAGCTGAGATTAGGAGCACTCCCTTAAGAGTGTGCTCCTAATCTCAGCTCGTTACCTGTATAAAAGACACCTGGGAGCCAGAAATCTTTCTGATTGAGAGGGAGTCAAATACTTATTTCCCTCATTAAAATGCAAATCAATTGATAACATTTTTGACATGCGTTTTTCTGGATTTTGTTGTTGTTATTCTGTCTCTCACTATTCAAATAAACCTACCGTTAAAATTATAGACTGATCATTTCTTTGTCAGTGGGCAAACGAACAAAATCAGCAGGGGATCAAATACTTTTTTTCCCTCACTGTATAGTGCACTACTTTTGACCAGAGCCTGTCTGTTCATACACTGGTCAAGCAATGGCAGAATACAGTGACGTTTATTTTGGTTGGGCTGTCGGCTAATCTAAGGTACCTGTATAGGCTATCTATATTGCTTGCTTAAGCTTTGATAAACAAATGCCACACGTATTGCTGTGTTTTTCCTAATCAGTGTGACCCTGCCCTCCCTGCATCGTCATCTTACCTGTGTCTCTGTCTCCACAGCCCCAAGCGGAGCACGGAAAAGCCAAACCGGGAGCATGAAAACAAATACATTGAAGAACTGGCTGAGTTGATCTTTGCAAACATCAACGACATTGACAACTTCAATGTCAAGCCTGACAAATGTGCAATCTTGAAAGAAACTGTGAAGCAGATTCGTCAAATAAAAGAGCAGGGTAAGGCTTTCTTTATTTGACTTGATCCTTTTATTTTCTACTATTGAGTGACTTGCCCTTCATTTTAAGCACACATATTCCTATATGTCACAACAATTACCTACGTTCTTCAAAACACCATCCTTTACTGTGCGTTTTTTATGTGTGCGTGTGCATTTGTGGATGTGTATGTATTTTAGTCAGCTGCGAGATGCGTTGTGGGGTCCTGATGACTCAGTGAGATGTCTGTGCTTGGAAGGTGTCTGGGGGAGAGATGTGCTGAAAGGGCATGGTGTGTGTGCGCCTACCTACCTGTCTGTTTTTGTGCCTGTCTGCGTAGAAATACAGACTGCTCTCTGGAAGGGCAGACTGCAGCAGATCAGACACACACACACACACACACACACACACACACACACACACACACAGCGGCAGTGAGTCAGTCAGATGAGATGCTCTTCATGATGATGATGATGACAAAGAAGAAGCAGGCTATTTGTGATTCACTCACTGGATTATGTAATAATGCGCAATGTGATGCAAGACTCTGAATTGGTGTGAGCGCCTGTGGCAGAGAGCGAGCGAGAGAGCTCTGACAGTACGTAGGTTGCATCTCCAACGGAACCCTATTTCCTTTATAGTGCACTACTTTTGACCAAGGTCCATAGGGCTCCGGTCAAAAGTAGTGCACTGTATGGAATAGGGTGCCTTTTGGGACGCAACCCCTACTGTATGATGTGAAAAGCTTCCTGCAGTTCCAGCTTTTGATAACATGTTAGTATGAGAGTCAGCTTACTGTATTATACAGTGTGTTGGTGTTGTTATTGTCTACAGTTTGTGCAGCTGCAGTGCATACAGCAGCGTGCGATGCTGTGAAGACAAAACTATCCTTAATATTGATGGATTTGTCATTCTACATGATAAGATATTGATTTTGAGCGTTTAAGCTAACACACAGCTTCCCACCATTATGTCGGTCACACAATTGCACTCAATTCTCTTAGCGGCATTTTTACAGAATATATTTATTCATGGTTGAATGGCGGTTATGTTTAACAGCTGTTTACTGTAAAATGTTGGCCAATTCAGTCTCAAAACAGCAGTCAAGGTCTGCGTCCCAGATGACTCCCTATTTCCTATATAGTTAACTTATTTTGACCAGATCCGTATGGGCCCTGGTCAAAAGTAGTGCACTATGTAGGGAATAAAGTGCTATTTGGGACAAATGCCGGAGGCAAGAACAATCCCAGGTACGGTAGTTACAACCTTACATGTGTTGTGTACCACAGAGCACTGGGTCCCAGTCCATCTCCACTGAGTTTAGTGATTGAATGGAGAGTAATGTTGAGCTCGCTCTGCCCAGGCCCACTGCAATGGGTTCTCCCTCTCCCTCACTCACTCACCCTTTATCACTGGATCCAACATGGATCCTACTTGGTTTTGTTAATTACATCTACGTTGACAGCAATGTGTTGGTGTGTAGGCCCAGTGTGAATAGAGGGTAGCTGGTGTACATGATGTACAGGCCCAGTGGTAGTTGATGTACAGGCTCAGTTTACAGGGACATGAATGTCAGCTATGTACCCTAATGAGGCAGACAGGACAGACAACAAACAGCTTGACTCTGTAGTGGCACCAACCAATGGAGAGAGGGGGAGAGACTGTAGGGGAGGGGCCTAGTGAGGAATTAACACCACACTCAATGATGCACACTGGTATTTAAGTCAACCGTTGCAAATATTATTGCCAAGTAAATCAACAGTACTGTGGGAGACTGTTTAATGGGAAATTATGTTGCTAATGGTAATCAGTTGGCTCTGACAAAATAATATTAATACAACAACACCTGTTGTAGTAATTGTCAAGGACCCTCAGAGCTGGTAAAACGATTGCATCTGATAAATGAATCATCAACCACACAAACCACCAATTGTAATTGGTCTTATCTTTTTCTAAAATAATAATTTTGTCAGTTAGAATGACAAATTGGTTGTGTTGTCTTCTGTTCCTCCCATCTCAGGATTTTGTTGAGACAATGGTATGTTTTAGTCAGGTTTTCAACAAAACACTCCCTCTGCTGCTGCTGACGACATGATTACATGTTAAGTTGTGAAACATGTCTAACAACCTCCTCTCTCTCTCTGTCTCTCTGTCTCTCTGCAGAGAAAACGACTACTGCCAATGCAGAGGATGTACAGAAAGCAGATGTCTCGTCAACAGGCCAAAGCGTTATTGACAAAGATGCTCTTGGACCAATGATGCTCGAGGTGGGTGGGAGCACACACTATTGACAACACTCACTCTCAAGTCACATGATTAGCAGGGCTTGTGAAATCGACACTGATTTAGATTTTGAACACATTTAAAAGATATAGGGGTATACAGTGCATTGGGAAAGTATTCAGACCCCTTCACCTTTTCCACCTTTTTTTTTTACGTCACAGCCTTACTCTAAAATGGATTAAATTGTTTTTCCCCCTCATCAATCTACACACAACACCCCATAATGACATGTTTTTATATATATTTTTCAAATGTATTAAAAATAAAACTTTTGTGCCAGGTTTCCTCCAGACATGATGCTTGGCATTCTGGCCAAAGAGTTCAATCTTGGTTTCATCAGACCAGAGAATCTTGTGTCATGGTCAGAGTCCTTTAGGTGCCTTTTGGCAAACTCCAAGCGGGCTGTCATGTGCCTTTTACTGAGGAGTGGCTTCCGTCTGGCCACTCTACCATAAAGGCCTGTTTTGGTGGCGTGCTGCAGAGATGATTGTCCTTCTGGAAGATTCTCCCATCTCCACAGAGGGACTCTGGAGCTCTGTCAGAGTGACCATCTGGTTCTTGGTCACCTCCCTGACCAAGGCCCTTCTCCCCCGATTGCTCAGTTTGGCCGGGCGGCCAGCTCTAGGAAGATTCTTGGTGGTTCAAAGCTTCTTCCATTTAAGAATGATGGAGGCCTCTGTGTTCTTGGGGACCTTCAATGCTGCAGAAATGTTTTGGTACCCTTCCCCAGATCTGTGCCTCGACACAATCCTGTCTCAGAGCTCTACAGACAATTCCTTCGACCTCATGGCTTGGTTTTTGCACTGACATGTGCTGTCAACTGTGGGACCTTATATAGACAGGTGTGCCTTTCCAAATCATGTCCAATCAATTGAATTTACCACAGGTGGACTCCAATCAAGTTATAGAAACATGTCAAGGATGATCAATGGAAACAGGATGCACCTGAACTCAATTTTGAGTCTCATAGCAAAGGGTCTAATTACTTATGTAAATAAGGTATTTTATATATATATATATGTATTTTATATATATATATATACAGTGGGGAGAACAAGTATTTGATACACTACCGATGTTGCAGGTTTTCCTACTTACAAAGCATGTAGAGGTCTGTAATGTTTATCATAGGGTACACTTCAACTGTGAGAGACAGAATCTAAAAATCCAGAAAATCACATTGTATGATTTTTAAGTAATTCATTTGCATTTTATTGCATGACATAAGTATTTGATACATCAGAAAAGCAGAACTTAATATTTTGTACAGAAACCTTTGTTTGCAATTACAGATATCATACGTTTCCTGTAGGTCTTGACCAGGTTTGCACACACTGCAGCAGGGATTTTGGCCCACTCCTTCATACAGACCTTCTCCAGATCCTTCAGGTTTCGGGGCTGTCGCTGGGCAATACGGACTTTCAGCTTCCTCCAAAGATGTTCTATTGGGTTCAGGTCTGGAGACTGGCTAGGCCACTCCAGGACCTTGAGATGCTTCTTACGGAGGCACTCCTTAGTTGCCCTGGCTGTGTGTTTCGGGTCGTTGTCATGCTGGAAGACCCAGTCACGACCCATCTTCAATGCTCTTACTGAGGGAAGGAGGTTGTTGGCCAAGATCTCGCGATACATGGCCCCATCCATCCTACCCTCAATACGGTGCAGTCGTCCTGTCCCCTTTGCAGAAAAGCATCCCCAAAGAATGACGTTTCCACCTCCATGCTTCACAGTTGGGATGGTGTTCTTGGGGTTGTACTCATCCTTCTTCTTCCTCCAAACACGGCGAGTGGAGTTTAGACCAAAAAGCTCTATTTTTGTCTCATCAGACCACATGACCTTCTCCCATTCCTCCTCTGGATCATCCAGATGGTCATTGGCAAACTTCAGACGGGCCTGGACATGCGCTGGCTTGAGCAGGGGGACCTTGCGTGCGCTGCAGGATTTTAATCCATGACAGCGTAGTGTGTTACTAATGGTTTTCTTCGAGACTGTGGTCCCAGCTCTCTTCAGGTCTTTGACCAGGTCCTGCCGTGTAGTTCTGGGCTGATCCCTCACCTTCCTCATGATCATTGATGCCCCACGAGGTGAGATCTTGCATGGAGCCCCAGACCGAGGGTGATTGACCGTCATCTTGAACTTCTTCCATTTTCTAATAATTGCGCCAACAGCTGTTGCCTTCTCACCAAGCTGCTTGCCTATTGTCCTGTAGCCCATCCCAGCCTTGTGCAGGTCTACAATTTTATCCCTGATGTCCTTACACAGCTCTCTGGTCTTGGCCATTGTGGAGAGGTTGGAGTCTGTTTGATTGAGTGTGTGGACAGGTGTCTTTTATACAGGTAACGAGTTCAAACAGGTGCAGTTAATACAGGTAATGAGTGGAGAACAGAAGGGCTTCTTAAAGAAAAACTAACAGGTCTGTGAGAGCTGGAATTCTTACTGGTTGGTAGGTGATCAAATACTTATGTCATGCAATAAAATGCAAATTAATTACTTAAAAATCATACAATGTGATTTTCTGGATTTTTGTTTTAGATTCCGTCTCTCACCGTTAAAGTGTACATATGATAAAAATTACAGACCTCTACATGCTTTGTAAATAGGAAAACCTGCAAAATCGGCAGTGTATCAAATACTTGTGTGTGTATATATGTATGTATATATATATATATATATATATACTGCTAAAAAAAATAAAAGGAACACTTAAACAACACAATGTAACTCCAAGTCAATCAAACTTCTGTGAAATCAAACTGTCCACTTAGGAAGCAACACTGATTGACAATACATTTCACATGGTGTTGTGCAAATGGAATAGACAACAGGTGGAAATTATAGGCAATTAGCAAGACACACCCAATAAAGGACTGGTTTTGCAGGTGGTGACCACAGACCACTTCTCAGTTCCTATGCTTCCTGGCTGATGTTTTGGTCACTTTTGAATGCTGGCGGTGCTTTCACTCTAGTGGTAGCACGAGACAGAGTCTACAACCCACACAAGTGGCTCAGGTAGTGCAGCTCATCCAGGATGGCACATCAATGCGAGCTGTGGCAAGAAGGTTTGCTGTGTCTGTCAGCGTAGTGTCCAGAGCATGGAGGCGCTACCAGGAGACAGGCCAGTACATCAGGAGACGTGGAGGAGGCCGTAGGAGGGCAACAACCCAGCAGCAGGACTGCTACCTCCGCCTTTGAGCAGGAGGAGCACTGCCAGAGCCCTGCAAAATGACCTCCAGCAGGCCACAAATGTGCATGTGTCTGCTCAAACAGTCAGAAACAGACTCCATGAGGGTGGTATGAGGGCCCGACGTCCACAGGTGGGGATTGTGCTTACAGCCCAACACCGTGCAGAACGTTTGGCATTTGCCAGAGAACACCAAGATTGGCAAATTCGCCACTGGCGCCCTGTGCTCTTCACAGATGAAAGCAGGTTCAAACTGAGCACGTGACAGATGTGACAGAGTCTGGAGACGCCGTGGAGAACGTTCTGCTGCCTGCAACATCCTCCAGCATGACTGGTTTGGCGGTGGGTCAGTCATGGTGTGGTGTGGCATTTCTTTGGGGGGCCGCACAGCCCTCCATGTGCTCGCCAGAGGTAGCCTGACTGCCATTAGGTACCTAGATGAGATCCTCAGACCCCTTGTGAGACCATATGCTGGTGTGGTTGGCCCTGGGTTCCTCCTAATGCAAGACAATGCTAGAACTCATGTGGCTGGAGTGTGTCAGCAGTTCCTGCAAGAGGAAGGCATTGATGCTATGGACTGGGCCGCCCGTTCCCCAGACCTGAATCCAATTGAGCACATCTGGGACATCATGTCTCGCTCCATCCACCAACGCCACGTTGCACCACAGACTGTCCAGGAGTTGGCGGATGCTTTAGTCCAGGTCTGGGAGGAGATCCCTCAGGAGACCATCCGCCACCTCATCAGGAGCATGCCCAGGCATTGTAGGGAGGTCATACAGGCACGTGGAGGCCACACACACTACTGAGCCTCATTTTGACTTGTTTTAAGGACATTACATCAAAGTTGGATCAGCCTGTAGTGTGGTTTTCCACTTTAATTTTGAGGGTGACTCCAAATCCAGACCTCCATGGGTTGATACATTTGATTTCCATTGATAATGTTTGTGTGATTTTGTTGTCAGCACATTCAACTATGTAAAGAAAAAAGTATTTAATAAGATTATTTCATTCATTCAGATCTAGGATGTGTTATTTTAGTGTTCCCTTTATTTTTTTGAGCAGTGTGTGTGTATATGTGTGTGTATATATATGTGTATATATATGTATATATATATATGTATATATATGTATATATATATATATATATATATATATATATATATATATACATATACACACACACACACACACACACACACACACACACACACACACACACACACACACACACAGTGAGGGGAAAAAAGTATTTGATCCCCTGCTGATTTTGTATGTTTGAACACTGACAAATACATGATCAGTCTATAATTTTAATGGTAGGTTTATTTGAACAGTGAGAGACAGAATAACAACATAAAAATCCAGAAAAATGCATGTCAAAAAATTTTAGAAATTGATTAGCATTTTAATGAGGGAAATAAGTATTTGACCCCTCTGCAAAACATGACTTAGTACTTGCTGGCAAAACCCTTGTTGGTAATCACAGAGGTCAGACGTTTCTTGTAGTTGGCCACCAGGTTTGCACACATCTCAGGAGGGATTTTGTCCCACTCCTCTTTGCAGATCTTCTCCAAGTCATTAAGGTTTCGAGGCTGACGTATGGCAACTCGAACCTTCAGCTCCCTCCACAGATTTTATATGGGATTAAGGTCTGGAGACTGGCTAGGCCACTCCAGGACCTTAATGTGCTTTTTCTTGAGCCACTCCTTTGTTGCCTTGGCCGTGTGTTTTGGGTCATTGTCATGCTGGAATACCCATCCACGATCCATTTTCAATGCCCTGGCTGAGGGAAGGAGGTTCTCACCCAAGATTTGACGGTACATGGCCCCGTCCATCGTCCCTTTGATGCGGTGAAGTTGTCCTGTCTTCTTGGGGTCAAAAGTGAAGGGGGCTGAATACTTTCCGAATGCACTGTATAACTCCCCCTGCGTATGGTTGTAGCCAACTCACCTGCAAGTTTATTAATGCACAATAGAACAAAAAGTGAATCCGCACACTGGTATAATGCTCCCAAAGTGTGGAAATAGACAAAGTTTAGACCCCAAACTGGGTGTTCATCAGGACAAGTTGTTCACCAATGCGCTAGCCTTGTTCTCGTGTGACTGACGTCAGACAGAGCGGTCCCTCTATCTATGTGGTGGGAAAGTGGTCATCAGTGAGTGGCTGCCAGTGTTATTCTCCAGCTCTGTTTAATCTGTCGTGTCAGTGGGTATTTATACTCGCTCTGGTCCCTATGTCACTGCATTCAGACACAGGAGACTCTAAATATAACCACTGCGGCCGGTTGTCCGCGCTGTTTGAAGTGGTGCAGGCTGGGAGAAGGGACCATTCACAGCCGGTCAGCTGGCGTGGTGGAGGAGAGTACAGTGCTGAGCCAACAGAAAGGCTACGCCTTTGTCCCAAATGGCATCCTATTCCCTTTTATAGTGCATTACGTTTGACCAGGGGCCATAGGGCACTGGTCAAAAGTAGTGCACTAAATAGGGAATAGGGTGCCATTTAGGAGGATGCACACATTCACTAGCCAGGGGTGGGTTACTCATCAGTCCTGACGGTAACCAACCACGGGCCATAAAGCAAATTCAGAGAAGCCTCTCTGGAGCTGCCAAGAGAACAGGGAATTTACCCGAAATCGTAGCTTTTAACAGAGTTTCTCTGTCTATTTATGACACACAGAATATCTGCAGTTGCACCATGGCTGAAGCAAGTTGATAGAGGAAGAGTGGAAGAGTAGTCCTCTTTTAATCGTGTTGGTGTTCAGTTTCATGCCTAGTTTGTTACCCTAGTTTTCATTGTACTTTAGTTGCATAGTACAGTACACCCAACCACACTAATATGACAGTGAATTGTTGCCAGGCCAGAATGAGGTATTACAGCCTTGTGCGTACAGTTTTTGGCTCAGGGGATGAGGTTAATGGCCTGGCTGTCTTGTGTGTTACACACACACACTCTGGCTGGGGCTCTTAACATGTCGTGATGAGACTTCCTTTTCTCCAAGCTATTTAGCTCACTGAGGATGATGAGGAGGGAATCTGGGGTATCTAGACGAAGAAGTGCAAAAGTTAATTTCATGTTGCTGTGCAATGCTCTCGGTTGAGTCGGTTCGCTGTGCAGTAATGCATGGTTATATTCCAACCGTCTCTTATTGCTACAGAGCACCGTCATGTTTTAACGATAAGACCCAGGCTGCATCCCAAATGGTACCCTATTCCCTATATCGTGCACTACTTTTGAGCAGAGTCCCTATGGGCACTGGTCAAAAGTAGTGCACTGAAAAGGGAATAGGGTACCATTTGGAACAAAACCCTCTTGTCACATGTTGTTAGCGAGCCCAATGTTTTCCCTCATTTTACGTACAACTATTTTCTACTTAAGTTTTGATCTCGGAGCTCTGAATCTGACTTGGTGTGTTAGCGTTGTGCTGCCATAATTGACTCTTTGTGTGGCACTTAACGTCTTATGCCCTTTTCTTTGTAATGGCTGTATAGTAGAAATAAGTGGTTTGTCATAGTTGTAAATGGTTTGTTTGCTTCCATAGATGGACCATGATGGCTCACCATTTTGTCATTTTCTATCCTCACTGTAATGACTCTGTAAGATAACTTTTTGGTTAATGACTCAGTAATAACGCTTGACTCTCCTCTTGGCCAATTGGAACCCACGTCCTGGATCAAGACCATGGTTGCATCCAAAGTGGCACCCTATTCCCTATTTAGTGCACTACTGTCCAGGGCCCATAAGGCTCCCATAGGTCTCATAGGGCTCAATAGCAGTGCACTATATAGGGAATAGAGTACAATTTGTGACGCAATAGATAACGACCCGTTTTGTATACTGTCTGACGTTTTTGTCAATAACTCACTAATAACCCTCTTCCTTTACTCCCTCTCCAACCTAATGTTGTTTGTGTGTAGGTGTGTGTATATCGGAGGGGTTGGGTAAAAGCAAAAGACACATTTCCGTCAATAAAGTATTTATTTTTCTTCTAATAACAGTCTTCCTGTACTCCTGTTGTGTTCCTCCCCAGGCCCTAGACGGGTTCTTCTTTGTGGTGAACATGGAGGGGAACATTGTGTTTGTGTCAGAGAACGTGACCCAGTACCTGCTGTATAACCAGGAGGAGCTGATGAACACCAGCGTCTACAGCATCCTGCACGTAGGAGACCACGCTGAGTTCATCAAGAACCTGCTGCCCAAGAGCCTGGGTGAGTTACACTACACCTCCCCTTCTCTCACTCCTCTATCACTCCATCACTGTTTAATGTGATTTCACAACCATCCACATAGAGAGAAAGGTTGTCAGTGGAAGGGAACATTGGTAGCAAAGTGTTAAAGGGATAGTTCTACCTGGCCACTGTTTCAAATGCTCCCGTTTTAGGGCCTGTATTAGCATTTTCCAAAGCATGGATTGCGGTCATATCTTGTCCATAGACTGCTTACAGGGTAAGGAACCCAATATGTCATTTGGGTGAACTATCCCTTTTAAGGAGATTTTCAATCAGCAGTGAATTAGTCAATCTGAACTGGCGGGGACTCAACAAGGACTGGATAGAAAAGTGCTTTGTAATGGTGATTTGAGTGCCAATGGGGACAGTAAGTTGATCGTTTTGACCTTTGACCGCCTGTGTGTGCCCCCCAGTGAACAGCAGGGCACCGCGGTCCAGTGAGAACCCCAACAGGAATAGCCACACGTTTAACTGCCGCATGTTGGTCAACCCCCACGGGCCCGAGGAGAGGGGTGAGCAGGAGCCCAAGGACCAGGAGGTGCAGCAGAAATACGAGACCATGCAGTGTTTCGCCGTGTCCGAGCCAAAGTCCATCAAAGAGGAGGGAGAAGGTACATGAATGTTTGTTTACCATCAAATCAAACTTTATTTGAAAACTCACTTTACAGTAAAACAATGAAATGAAGGAGATGCAAAACAAACAGAAGGCAATAAAAGAGGTGAATAAAAGAACATATAAAAGGTTGTTTCCCATCATCATAAAGTACCATGATGATCGGTTATTGTCTCTTCTGTCTTCCAATAAGGGGTTAATGTTGAACTCTTGGAATGAGGTCCTCTCTCTTAGTTAATTTCACAAAATCTTCCAACATGGAACATTAATGTTTCTGTCACAGATGTTACATGTGCACTTCAATAGAATTTCACTTTTAAACTCATTATTTTAGGAATGTAAGGTTTACCAATATTGGAGGTATTTCCAAAGCGCATCTGGGCTTAGGCTTGGACAGAAATCACAGACCTGGGTCGCATTCATTAGTGCAAAACGTTTTTTAACGAAAAACAAAAACAAGCGTTCCTTATTGGCTATTCATGTAGTCCCTTCCCTATTCGTCCTGTTTGTTTCCATTCGTTCCTAGTAAATATGACCTTGTAGTTCTGTGTGGTCAGATGTCTTCTCTCCTCGGTTCATCTCCATCTCTCCAGTGTCCTGTCCTCATTTTAAGATTCCTGTCATCCGTCAGACACATCCTCAGAGAGGACCCTGGGACGTCTAATTAGTAGCTGCCACTTCCTCCTTTCCCCCAGAGCTCCCAGGGAAATATGTTTCTAATGTCTAATTTTAGTACCGCCATCCATACGCCGCCACTTCCCAGTTATTCAGCCACAATTTTCTCTTGACATTGAAACCACACCAGAGCTGCAAATTCAATGGAGACGCGTCACTAATGAAAACCTGTTGATGGGGAGAGTGAGGGACGGTAGCTAGGAAAGTTGAGGCAGGGTGTGAACTGAACATCGACACGTTGTTTCACCCTCCAGCCAAGACGAGGTCATGTCGATGAACTTGAGCTCCTTCTATGTAAAGCTTTGAATATTTATTTGTGTTTTTTCTCCTCCTCGTCTAGATTTCCAGTCTTGTCTGATCTGTGTGGCACGAAGGGTTCCAATCAAAGAGAGGCCCATGCTCCCGACATATGAGAGCTTTACCACCAGGCAGGATCTCCAAGGTATGGTACAGTTCTAGGACTACTACAGTATTCATATTTATTACTCTCATCACCCCTGATGTGGGTTGGTTCATCATTCACATTCAATGTTGAATGTTTGAAATGTACATTGCTTGCTGTTTGGCGTTTAGGCCGGGTAACTGCAAAGCACTTTGTGACAACTGCTGATGTAAAAAGAGTTTTATAAAATAAAGTTGTTTGATTGACTGAAGCTAGGGAAACTAACTGTTAGCATTATAATCGTAGGTAAGATCACATCACTGGACACCAGTCTGTTGAGAGCCTCCATGAAGCCAGGCTGGGAGGACCTGGTTAGGAGGTGCATCCAGAGGTTCCACCTGCAGAACGACGGGGAGATGTCCTTTGCAAAAAAGCATCAGCAAGAAGGTACAATGCATAGAAATCATATAATATTATTGTATATTCTATGTTCTATAAATTATATTCTGTGTTGTAATGTTTCACTGGATCTGCAGGCCTTTGTTGGCGATGGAGTCCTCCAAAATTGAAAGCATGTGTCAGTAAATCTGTCTCTTTCATATCTCGTATTCTTTCTCTCTCCAGTCCTGAGACAGGGCCATGCATTCAGCCCTCTGTATCGCTTCTCCCTGTCTGACGGTACCATTGTGTCGGCCCAGACCAAGAGCAAGCTAGTGCGCTCCCCTGCCACCAATGAACCACAGCTCTACATGTCCCTCCACATCCTCCAGAGGTACATCCCCCTGACCCCCTCCTCTCTCTAGTTCAACCCCCAATCAGAGCCACTGTTTGGACCGCAGCAGTCGTAGACATGGATCCTGGCCTGTTCTACTGATTCTAATTCTATAGGTGCAGCCACACCACGGAGGCTCAGTTCATCCCTTACCATAGGTAATATGATGTGCCCCAAATGGCTCCCTATTCCCTGTAAAGGGGCTACTTTTGGCGAGAGCCCTATGGAATGCACTACAAAGTAGTGCACGTTAAAGGGAATAGGGTGCCATTTCGGAGGCTACCCCAGTGTTTCACCCGTTTAACTGGTGTCCCCGGGGCAGAGCTCGACAAGAAAAGGAAACAATGACAGGACTGTTGTTGAGAATGAGTGGATCAACTGCAAACTTTGCTTTTTCTTGGTGAATTCTCTAACTCATAATGTAGCTTCAGTGCCGTGCACAATGACGCCTTTGTGTTTCGAACTGTGCCTGGAGCTGCTAAAGCTTGTTCGGTGTGTGCCGCATTAGAACTGTCGTGTGGAGACCCGACTGGTGTTTGAGTTTGCTCTGTTGAGTACACAGACCGTGTCTCATAGGACTGAACTTTAGTCATCGCCAACATGATCTTTTATCATCAGTAGCCATCATAGAAGAAGTACTGTCTGAATGGAAAAAGTTGACTACGATTGTCATTCCATTGCTGAATGCCATTTTTTATGCTACTCTAGTTCAGCCGGAATGACGTAAAGCAGCTTCCTTTAGTACGGTTGCGTCCCAAATGTCACCCTATTCCCTTTATAGTGCACTACTTTTGACCATGGCTCTGGTCAAAAGTAGTGCACTATAAAGGGAATACGGTGCCATTTGAGACAGCCTATATTTTTGTTACGCCCTAAAGCTGTGTGTCTGTGTGTGGCCCTCTTCCAGGGAGCAGACAATCTGTGGGATGAACCCGGACATGTCTGGCCAGGGACAAGGACAAGGACAGGGGATGGGGAAGCAGCCAATGAACACCATGTCCTCGCTGCCCCCTCCCAGTGTGGTTGGGCTGTCCCCTGGGCTAGGGGTCCAGGGCCAGGACACAATGGTCAGCAGCAATACCAACATGGCCGCCCTGCAGGGTGGACGTTACGGATGCCATGGGACTATGAACCGAACCCCCACTCCTCAGGGTTGCAGCAACTATGCACTCAAGATGGGGATGAACAGCCCGTCGCAGGGCAGCCCCAGTGTGACCTCTCAGGGGGGTCAGGGTGGCGGTGGTACCATGCTGTCTCCACGCCACCGCCAGAGCCCCAGTGTGGCGGGTAGCCCCCGGGTTCCTCCCCCAGGACCCTTCTCCCCGACGGGCAGCCTTCACTCTCCGCCAGGGGTAGGGAACAGCCACGGTGGCTACACTGGTAACAGCTCCCTCAACGCACTTCAGGCCCTCAGCGAATGCCACAGGGTCTCCCAGGGGCAGTCCTCAGGGTCACCTGACAGGAAGCCAAGCAATCTGCTGCAGATGCAGAGTCCCCCTGGTAGTGGTGGAGCCAGCAGCAGTAACAACCCCATCTCCAGACAGCTGGCCAACCGCAGCAGCACGTCTGAGCGAGAGATGGAGATGTTTGGAGCGTACGGAGAGCAGTCCCAGCCAGACGGGGAGGATGGGGAGCAGAGGGAGTCGAAAGATGGCACCCCCGAGCCCTTCGGAGGAGGAGGGCCGGGAGGAGAGCTGATTGAGGCCCAGAACAGGCTCCTCAACAGCAAGGGCCACACCAAGCTCCTGCAGCTGCTCACCAACAAGTCGGAGCACATGGAGCCCTGCTCGCCCCACGGGGCCCCTGGGGGAGGGGACCCCAACTGTAAGGACCCTGGGACGGGGCCAGGTGGCCACAACAACCACTCCTCCTCGCTGAAGGAGAAACACAAGATCCTCCACAGACTCCTCCAGAACAGCACATCCCCGGTGGAGCTGGCCAAGCTGACGGCAGAGGCCACGGGGAAGGACCTGAGTCAGGACCAGGGAGTACCAGACAGCATGGCCACCAGCGTGGCTGAGATGGCCACCAAGCAGGAGCCCGTTAGCCCCAAGAAGAAGGACAATGCGCTGCTGCGCTACCTGCTGGACAAAGACGACAATACCATGCAGGAGAAAGGCATCAAGATGGAGCCAGGAACAGAGATGAAGCTGGCCAACGTGAAGACGGAGAAGCATGACCCGGGATACAACATGGCAGATCAGGTCAGAACAGCAGCAATGTGTATGGTCATGATACACTGACTACGTCCCAAATGACACCCTATTCCCTCTATGGGCCCTGGTCAAAAGCAGTGCACTATATAGGAAATGGGTGCCATTTAAGACGCAACCACTGATTAGTCTGTGAAATAGGCCTAGCCATACAATGCAGCCTCCTGGGGGTTGTCCTGGATTCTTGTGCTTTATTACATAATACCTAGTGAGAGGCTAACTAGGGAATCTGTTGCCCTGCCAGGCATTTAATATGCTGTGAGGATTTGTTGATTATTGTTGAGACCTCTTAGCCATTGCCAAAGCCAAGTTGATCTCCTTGTGAAATCCAAGGACAGGTCCTGAAAACTAGCTGGCTAGTGAGTGAGGCAGGCAGGCTGGCCCGGTGTCTGTCTTGAATAGTCTCTGGCAGACAGTGGGGGCTCTGAAATACAACATATTGCCAGGGGTAGTGGAGGGAGGAGAGAGTCCCGTAGTGTTTAGTGCTGGCTGGTTGGCACACGTTGGTGGCCTGCTCCTGTAGCTCCTCCGTGCTCGTCCTGGTCTAAACAGCAGCCGGAAGGCCTAGGTGACTGCAGACAGCTTAGCAGCCAGTGTTTATACTGCCAGCTCTCTGTGCTTTCTGTAGAGTGTGTGTTTGTGTGTGAGGAGGATGACAAGGTTGTAGTAAGTCTGTGTGTTCAGGGGGTAAGAGATAGATGGAGAGGTAGCTAGCAGACACACTGTGGGAAGAGGAACTAAGAACTACAACCTTTAATTAGATGGAAGCCGTTAGGCTACACATCTCCCCTACAGGAACTATAGACATTCAGTTCAGAGGAGAATATTGGGCATAAGACCAATATGATTTTCTGGGGGTCATTTTCACAAATGCAATCTGGGGTACCTATAGCCTATAGCAGTTTTTCCCAACCCTTGTCCACCAGTACCCCCAACAGTATACATTTTTATTGTAGCCCTGGACAAGCACACCTGATTCAACTAATCATCAAGCCCTCAATGAGCTGAATGAGGTGTTTGTCAAGGGCTACAACAACAATGTGTACTGTTGGGTGTACTGGAGGACCAGGGTTGGGAAACACTGGCCTATAGGGAGGCATTACTGTCTGTGTTTGCCAATAGCCAACTCCCTATGCAGAGTGGAGCGGAGTGGCCTTACATCATACATGACCTCATTAGTGCAGCCGGCTATTTATATCCTCCCCTCTATCCATCGGCCTGCCTGTTTGAAAGGGCCTGCGCAGGAAAGATTCCATTCCCATCTATAGGCCTCATTCCCTTCACTGAAAAAGCTCATTCTCAGTGATGCGTACAGTAAGTAGCTTAGGCTTTTTATGCACTGGTTTTCTTGATTAGAAAGGGATCTGGAAAAAATGTAAACATATTTTAATGTGGAGTGTTCAGACTGTTTTCCTGTGCTAGAAAATATACACCATTTATGTTCTGTAATATCTATATATTATGTATGTACATAGTGATCAGAGTTTTCAAAATGCTCATGGACACGGCCTCCCACATACAACTATCATACTCATGTCTGCTCCCGGAGGCTATTCTAATGTGTGTATATATAACTTGTATGTCTATATCTGCGTCTTTGTCTGTGTGCATGGATATGCAGTCTAGTGAGCTGGAAGACATCTTGGATGATCTGCAGTGTAGCCAGCAGCGGCAGCTCTTTTCAGGCCAGCACCACCACCAGCAGCAGCAGTCCAGACCCGTGTCTCTGCCCGCCAACGTAGACAAGCAGTCCATTATCAACGACATCCTGCAGATGACCGAGAACAACAGCAGTCCCACGGGCACCAACACCCAGCAGAAGGCCTTTCCAGGCATGGGCCCAGGACGTGAGTTAACCACACCTCTGCTCTTATCTGTCCCAGGTTACATCCCAAATGGCACCTTATTCCCTATGGGCCCTGGTCAAGTAGTGCACTCACTGTATAGAGAATAGGGTGCCATTTGGGAAGTAACCCCAGTAGCTCGAGATAGCAGTAGCCCTTAACCAAAGATCTGAGATCAGCTTACCCTCCCCAAATCTATCATAAAGAATATATGACCCTGTGTCGGCGGTTAGTTAGGGGCAACTTCTACCTACTTTGTCCTACTTTTGATATGGGAAAAATGGTTTGGTCAAGCCAGTATAGTTTAGTGAGATGATTGTGTAACTTTTTCTGTCTTGTGCTCCCAGACTTCAATGGTCCCAGGATGGGCCAGCCAGGACGAGGGCCCCCTGTCCGCAGTATGTCCCTGGATCAGTCCAACATGTCTGCCAATGGTTCTCCCCGGCCCTTCCCTCCTCACAGGAACAGCAGCCCCTACTCTGTCATGCAGCAGCAAGCCATGATGGGAAACCACGGGATGCTGCAGAACCAGGCTAACATGGGCAACGCAGGCGAGTCGTCTTGTTTAAAAAGTCATTAAGCTATGTATTACCAGCTAAATGTTTTGTGTGTTCTTCTATGCCACTTCATGTTATTATTGGATATAGGATCAGTCCCAAATAGCACCCTATTCCCTCTATAGTGCACTACTTTTGACCAGAGCCCATAGGGTCCAGTTCCAGTGTTTAGAAGTGATCCTTGCTCAGCTTAGTCTGTCCTCTTCTGTCTCCCTGTCCTAGGCATGCCCCGGGCTGGCATGCAGCAGGGTTGGGGTCCTCAGGGGCCAATTGGCCAGGCTCTGCAGCAGAGAATGGGGCCTGATGGTCGCATGGTGCCCAACGTCTCCGCTGGAGTCCCCATGAGGCCCAGCAACCAGCAGCCTGGACCCAGACAGATGGTCGCCATGCAGATGATGGGAAACGGTGAGTGCTGCTGCTGCCGCCCATGTTTCTCCACACACGCACACCTTGCCCCCGTTTCGCCTAACACGCATACACACACACACACACACACACACACCTTGCCTCTGTATCCATCTAGAGCCCTATGAAGGCTATAATTGAACTTATTCTGAATCTTTTCAAAATGTCTGTTGAACAGTGCAATCAGAGATGGAGATGGCTGGTCCTCCCTACCCAGGGCAGCAGGCACCGCCCAATCAGACTGCCCCGTGGCCTGACCGCATGATGTCTGTAGACCATGGACTTTATGGGAACCAGAACAGGTAACTAGCTACACACAGTGCAGACTAGTGTTGAATATATTCCAGGTATTTTACAAATGTTCCATCCCGAGAATAATAAATCACTTTTCTCTCGGTAACCCACCACCAAAACCGGAAGTGTCATTCAAAAGCATATAAATAGGCCTATGTCTGGATTTCATTACAGCTTTGATCTCAAATTCAACCTGATGCTATCTGAGCCTGATGAGCCATGCATTAAATAATTTTTTTGAGCCCTACATTAAAGACATTTAATGAGCCCAAGCCCAGCCGTTATTCAATACATATATGATATAGGCTACTGCACATTACACACGACAGAAAAACATAAAAGCCCATAGACGTAGCTAGCTATATGCTCTCTTGGGTAAATCAATTAAACTAGCTTCAGTAGGCTAATCTTGTTGAGTGTGAACTGTATTACTCAAATAAAATAAAAGTGTATTTGTCACATGCGCCGAATACAACAGGTGTAGACCTTACAGTGAAATGCTTACTTACAAGCCCTTAACCAACAATAAAGTTTTAAGAAAAATAAGTGTTAAGTAAAAAAGAGAAGTTAAAAATAATTAAAGAGCAGCAGTAAAATAACAGTAGCGAGGGGTTACCGGGACCGAGTCAATGTGGCACATACTGTACTGTATGTGCCACATGACATGCTTGAATAATGTAGGACTTGAATTAGATGCAAAAGGCTTTCACTTCTCTTCATGAAGATTGAATGGTTATGGGTCTGAATAAAAAAACTGCTATAACCTACCGCCATCGCGCGTTCTTGCTTCTTTCAAACTAGTTTCAAACAGCAGTTCTATTGGCTGCTGTATTTAACATTCAGCAAACAAGTGCTTGCGTCCCTCTTCGAATAGTCTATTGGTATAAGAAATGCAACAACAAAATGTCCAGCAAGCTATTCTAGTCTAGCTTTTCCTGAATGGGACTCCAAGAGCTAAGGAGGGCAGGCCAGCGGCGCACAGGTGCATGCGTATTTGCGCAAGAGACAAAGAAGCTTATTATGCATAACCCATCATTCATTAGGTAAATATAAGGCTAGTACTGCATTCAATGTATTACCTAAAATAAATAAGCTAGGACATCTATATATAGGCCTATCAATCTTGAACAGGATGATCTACAGTACCAGTCAAAATATTTTTTTAAACAATTTTCTACATTGTAGAATAATAGTGAAGACATCCAAACTATGAAATCACACATATAACCATGTAATAACCCGGTAATTTGTTTAGATTCTTCAAAGTAGCCACCCTTTGCCTTGATGACAGCTTTGCACACTTTTGGCATTCTCTCAACCAGCTTCATGAGGAATGCATTTCCAACAGTCTTGAAGGAGTTCCCACATATGCTGAGCACTTGTTGGCTGCTTTTCCTTCACTCTGCGGTCCAACTCATCCCAAACCATCTCAATTGGGTTGTGGTCGGGTGATTGTGGAGGCCAGGTCATCTGATGCAACACTCCATTACTTTCCTTGGTCAAATAGCCCTTACACAGCCTGGAGGTGTGTTTTGGGTCATTGTCCTATTGAAAAACAAATGATAGTCCCACTAAGCGCAAACCAGATGGGATGGCGTATCGCTGCAGAATGCCGTGGTAGCCATGCTGGTTAAGTATGCCTTGAATTCTAAATAAATCACACAGTGTCACCAGCAATGCACCCCCACACCATCACACCACCTCCTCCATGCTTCACGGTGTGAAACACACATGCAGAGATCATCCGTTCACCTACTCAGCGTCTCACAAAGACACGGCAGTTGGAACCAAAAATCTCAAATCTGGACTCATCAGACCAAAGGACAGATTTCCACCGGTCTAATGTCCATTGCGCGTGTTTCTTGGCCCAAACAAGTCTCTTCTTATTATTGGTGTCCTTTAGTAGGGGTTTCTTTGCAGCAATTTGACCATGAAGGCCTTATTCACGCAGTCTCCTCTGAACAGTTGATGTTGAGATGTGTCTGTTACTTGAACTCTGAAGCATTTATTTGGGCTGCAATCTGAGGTGCAGTTAACGCTAATTAACTTATCCTCTGCAGCAGCGGTAACTCTGGGTCTTCCTTTCCTGTGGCGGTCCTCATGAGAGCCAGTTTCATCATAGCGCTTGATGGTTTTTGCGACTGCACTTGAAGAAACCTTCAAAGTTCTTGAAATGTTCCGTATTGACTGACCTTCATGTCTTAAAGTAATGATGGACTGTCGTATCTCTTTGCTTATTTGAGCTGTTCTTGCTATAATATGGACTTAGTCTTTTACCAAATAGGGCTATCTTCTGTATACCACCCCTACCTTGTCACAACACAACTGTTTGGCTCAAACGGAAAGAAATTCCACAAATCAACTTTTAACAAGGCACACCTGTTAATTGAAATGCATTCCAGGTGACTACCTCATGACGCTGGTTGAGAGAATGCCAAGAGTGTGCAAAGCTGTTATCAAGGCAAAGGGTGGCTACTTTGAAGAATCTCAAATATAAAATATATTTTGATTTAACCATTTTTGGTTACTACATGATTCCATATGTGTTATTTCATAGTTTAGATGTCTTCACTATTATTCTACAATGTAGAAAATTGTAAAAAAATAAAGAAAAACCCTTGAATGAGTAGGTGTGTCCAAACTTTTGACTGGTACTGTATTTTGGATGCAATTTGAATTGCATTGGAGAGAACGACAGAGTGCTTGCCTATCTTTACAATGAAAAATGAAGGTGACCCCCGGAAGCCAGGTGGAGATGTGTAAAGACACGCTTTCGGTCTTTATATTACTGTAGCATAGGCTATGCTGCAGCAAATGCAGGCCTACCTGTCACAAGGGGAAAAAAAGTTACCATGATGAGATGATAGGTCTACATGCATTGTGAACTGCGCTCCATACTGAGATGGGCTGTCTGTCCCCATCCTGAGAGTTGATGATTCATCACGCAAAGAGAAGGCCATAGAGAAGCTAGATTTAGACATCACATATAATTGAACAGTTACATTCCATTTTACGTCATGCTGTTCATATAAATAATTTACTGGTTTCTCGCAGTTATTAACCCGGGAAAAGGGAGTGGTTTTAGGCGGTAAATCTCAGCAACCGGGTTCCCGCCATTCAACCATAGTGCAGACCTCTTCTCTGTGACAGTACAACACACCTCACACTTCTCTACTGTCTGACACACTCTTTTGAAAATAGTGCACTATATAGGGAATAAGGTGCCATTTTGGATGCAACGAACTGTGACATTCTGAACCTACTCTGGTTGTTCACTCACCAGATAATGAGAGAACCCAGACAAGTCGGAACAGGTTACTGTATGCTTGTGTACTGACTGCACAGTCAGTGGCTGTTGAGTGTGACAGTTGTATGGTATGCACATGATGGTGTCTGTCTGATGAGAAGCAGATGATTCTCACCGTGGTGACCTCTCTGGCCACACGGCCCTCACCTGTCTAACCTCCGACCTTGTGTTGTGGCATGTCGTGTTCTTGCACTTAACACCCACACTTCGAAAAAGGGTCTACTTGCGATAACTGTGATATGTGCTTGTTTTTTCCTACAAAACTTAGTCTGGATCAGAGCATCTGCTGAATGAACTAAATGTAATGAAATGTTGTGCTCCCCACAGACAGGCGTATGTTAACCCCCAGGAGGAGGCGCTGTGTCCCCCATCGCGGCCTGGGGAGGGGCCCTCGGACGGGGACGCCCTGCTTAGCCAGCTCTACTCAGTGCTGAAAGACTTTGACGGCCTGGAGGAGATTGACCGCGCCCTGGGAATCCCCACTCTGGTTAGTCAGGTAATCTCTATTAGCCGCTCTAATCTGCCCAGGCCACAAAGATGTACTAGAGAGCTCATCTCCTATCTTTTCAATTGCCACTTCAAAATGGGGATATCCCTTATTAATGGGGCAATCTGCAGTTGCTCTATACATCTTTGGACTTATAAATTAATGATATGTACCCATTGATTCGTGAAGAAAATATAATTTATAAATGCCTAATGAGCTTAGTTCAACTTTCATACCTCAACAAAACCTGAAATATATAAGCTTGTTTTAAACCAATGTTTGTAAACAAAGTTAATGTAAACAAACACTGTATACCCTCAAAACATGGTTAAAACAATGATTTTGATATCATGGATGGTCAGTCCGTACATCCATAGCTCTATGAATTTGAGAGTGTTTATGTTTCTCCAGACCCATCCCTCAGCTTTTTACCGAAACAGTGGAGGTGAGATGCTTTGTTATTGTTTCAATTGTGCATTGCCCCTTTAATTGCACTGTCCATGCTAAAACAGGCTTTGGCCCAATTGTGCCCTCTATCCAACTCTATGGCCCTGGCCAACAAGCCTATAGCAGGCAGGCAGCTGGGCTCAGGTACATTTTCCCTTTAGAGGCCTTACTGTAGTTCAGTGCTGTACTGTAATTCAGTGACTTCTGTACAGTAGTTACTAATAATAATAATTTGGTGGGCGCTTATATTTGTCCAATTTCACAAGTGTATATTAATACGCATGTGTGAATTTGAAATGTGTTTTTTGCATATCTCAACTCTCCCGGCGACACCCTCAGAGAGAGGGGTCACAGCCAGTGTCTGCCATTATCAACGGCGACTGGAGCAATTAGGTTTAAGTGCCTTGCTCAAGGGCACATCGACAAATAGTTACTTGTTTCCCTAAGGTCTATAGGGAATGTGTATGTTGCTGTGGGTTCCGTTGTCATTTGTAAATGGATTGAGATATTATGCAAGTTGGTGTAGAAACTACAAAATCTAAAATGAATTTAGCTGGCTAGTTTTGTTAGCAAGCCATTACTTATTAACGGAAAAACAAACAACACTGACCTATTGTGTCATTTGCAAATGACCTGCTATGTTACTCAATTTCTTACCCTGTTTGATCTGTCTATCTTTGTAGGGCCAGCCAGTGGAGCAGGAGCAGTATCCCAGTCAGGAGTCGCCCATGATGAAGCCACCCATGTACAGCCAGCACTACCCCCAGGCTGGCAGCATGGCACAGGGCAACTACATGGGCCAGCAGGACCCTGGCTTCCACGGTATGCCCGGTCTGATGGGCCAGCGGATGGGCTACCCCATGCTCCGACTCCCTGCCCGACCAGGAGGCCCGGTGCCCGCCCAGCCCAACAACCTGAGGCTGCAGCTGCAGCACCGACTACAGGCACAGCTGGTAGGGCGACACCACCCGTGGAGCCCTCACTGTAAATTATATTGGCCCTGTTCTAATTAATGTCTTAATCTGCAAAGAAACATTTTAAAAGCTTGAAATAAAAAATAAAATGATGTTCTAAATAATAAATACTTTGGCCCAATATACTAACTTTTCCCTTTAAAAATCACACACACCACCCCTAGAGCCCTCACTGTAAATCATAGGGCATATAGGAATGTCCTGACCTGAAAAGGACAATTGATACGCTAAAGCTTGAAATAGTGTTGCGTTTGGAAAAAATACTTTGCAATGTTGACATCGATAATTGCACAACCTTGCCCCTCCCTCGTCAAAATCATAAAGGAACTTGACATTTAAGAACATTGCAAACTGAACTGGACATCTGAAAATAAGAGCTTATAGTCTACTCACTGAGGGTTCTACTGCCACCTGCTGGAGATTTGATACGAAAATTCATAACAATGACTGAATGTTGTGCAGTATCTTAATATTTTTGGACTTCACCGAGTAATGGGCCTAATAGAATGTGAAGGTCTATGTAATGAACATATTTAATTGGTAAAAATATTTTTAAAAGTAATTTTCTTATTTCCTCAGCAAAATCGTCAGCCAATGATGAATCAGATGGGCGTGTCCAACATGAACCTACCTCTCAGACCCAGTGTACCCAACCAGGTTAGTCAGACCCTTCAAATACTGTAGCAGATCTTTATTGTAACACAACAGCTCCGTGTGTGTGTGATTTCTAAGCTTGCATCTCAAATGGAAGCCTATTCCCTATATAGTGCACTACTTTTGACAGAACCCTATTCCCTATATCAGGGGTCGGCAACAGGCAGTTTTGGCCCTCTAGAGTTTTGGGGGGAAAAATCTCCAGGAATTCAGCAACAAATTTGTTTAATTTAGGAAATCTGTTCCCAAGTATTCCCACAAAAAAAAAAAAAAGACGTGATTGTGTCTCAATGTAATCAAGGTATGAAAGGATTGTTATTTTCAAATACACTCTTTTTGGGCTTAGTTGTGGTCAATTTGCAGTTTAGAAATGATTTATAATTATGTTCCAGCCCCCTGACCATCCGCTCTGACAAAAATCGGCCCTATATAGTCTACTTCTTTTGACCAGGGCCCATAGTGCACCATACAGGAAAAAGGGTGCCATTTGGGACGCACTCTAAATGTCTAAAATCGAAATGTATTTTTGTCCGTCTGTCCTTCCAGGGAACCCTTAATGCTCAGATGTTGGCCCAGAGACAGAGGGAGTACCTGAGTAACCACCTGCGGCAGCGCCAACAGCACGTCCACCAGAGAGCCATGCTGATGCGGGCCCAGGGCCTCACCATCCCCCCCAACATGGCTACAGCGGCTGGGGCAGTTGGGCCCTCGCAGTCCCCCGGCATGCCCCCCAGCTCCATGCCTGCCTCCATGGGCACCAACCCTCGGATCCCCCAGGCAAACCCCCAGCAGTTCCCCTACCCGGCCAGCTACGGTACTGGGCTCTCTTCCCCACCGCCCTCCACCAGCCCCTTCTCCCCGCTGTCCCCTGGTCTCCCGGGGGCTCAGCAGCTCCTCTCCCCTCTCCACTCCTCCCCGATCCCGCATGGCTCCTCCCAGATGAGTCTGGCTAACCAGCAAGGGATGATGGGAAACGTAGGCGGACAGTTTGGAGCCGCAGTGAGTCCACAAATGCAGCAGCACAGTGCCTTCCAGTTTCCCAGCTCAGGTATACTCTAATACTGCCCGGTCACCTCGCTGTGTGTGCTTCTGTCTCAGACACCATGGAACAGTGTGCTACTGGCTTCCTATCACAGCTTAGGTTGAATTTCAACTGATAATCATTATTTGGTGGCCGCATGACTGTGTGGTGGTGTTTGTTTCTCATACGTTCTCCATTTTGTCGCGGTTTAGCTGAACATCTGCTAATGAAATAGTATGCCTCATGTCATCTCCAAATTCTATCAACCTGAAGAAATCAGAGGACTCACAATCCATAGTATTAACTAATCATTCCCTTGTCATGCTAGTCAAAACAATCCATTACATACAATGCAAGGATAAGAATTGCTAATAGCATTATCACGTTTTAGATTGCTTTGTGTTGGTGGTGTTCACATAAGCAAATGGTTGTGGCTGACCTGTAGAATTTTGACCTAGTTTCACCCCCCTCTTACCCATTCATGTGACTATTCATTTTCTGCTTGTGTAACTTTTTTAACCCAACTGCATGTATTTTACTTTACTTTGGCTCTTCCTGTATTTCTGTTGCTTCCTACATGAACATACCTGCAGCAGTCAACTACAACGCATAGCTTATCTTTAGCGTGGTCCCAGGTATGTTTGTGCTCTCTTACCAGCTTCATTGCTGTCATTGTCAAGTCAAACATGGCATGACAATGAGTGACAAAGACTTGGAATGATGGCACAAACGGACTGGCACTCAAGCTATCTTTTCTTGACAATGAAATGAATGTGTTTGGGTGTCGACATTCTGCTGTACTCTCCACCCCTCAGTATTGATAACATATGTCTCCTTGTTGGTCCTGTCAGGTATGAACCAACAGCAGCAGGACGCAGGCTTCATAGGAGCCACCACCCCCCAGAGCCCTGTCATGTCCCCTCGCATGAGCCATACCCAGAGCCCCATGATGCAGCAGCAGAACCAGGCCAACTCCTCCTACCAGCCCTCCTCTGAGATGAACGGCTGGCCTCAGGGCAACATGTCAGGAAACAGGTGAGACTGACTAGCAGCTCTAGATTTCTGATAACTGATTAGGTTGCAAAATTCCGGTAACTTCAGAAAGGGTTTCCAGAAATTCTGGTTGGAGGATTTCCTGAATCAGGGAATATGCAGGAAATCTGTCATTCACCATCCAGGATTTCTGGAAAACCTGGAAATTATGCAAACCTACAACTAACCTATACATTTAGCATCTATTTAGTTGTCATGGTTATTATGATCAATGATCATATACTTATGTTTTGACTTTGCATTAATCTATACAGTCTGTAGGATGTATCCAGTATGCTCTCATTATACAAATTATTTCATCAACCTGTGGAAAAATCAGTGACTGAATATGTACTTATTTTGTTTCCATGTTCCGTTTCAGTATGTTCACGCAACAGTCTCAGCAGTACGTGCCCCAACAGCCTAACAGTGGAATGTACAACGACGGCAACGCCAACCCGAACATGAGCGGTGTCCCCATGGCCTCAAACGCCAATGGAAGCATGAGCAACATGAACCAAATGTCAGCAGGCCAGATGACCATGACCTCTGTGCCTACAGAAAGCCTGTCCTCCATGGGCCCTGAGCAGGTGAGGGGAGGGAAAGGGTGTGTGTGTGTAGGGCTGTCTGAGTGTGTCCAGTGCCACTTCCACCTACCCCTGTGTGTACTATAGTTTCTCTTTAGCCCCCAGCTGTGCCCTGGACACCATATGTGAATTGATTGCCCCCCCATCTATCCTCAGAGTTCGTACTGCTTGGTGACCTAAACTGGGATATGCTTAACACCCCGGCCATCCTACAATCCAAACTAGATGCCCTCAATCTCACACAAATTATCAAGGAACCTACCATGTACAACCCTAAATCCGTAAACATGGGCACCCTTATAGATATCATCCTGACTAATTTACCCTCTAAATACACCTCCGCTGTCTTCAACCAGGATCTCAGCGATCACTGCCTTATTGCCTGCGTCCGTAACGGGTCCGCGGTCAAACGACCACCCCTCATCACTGTCAAACGCTCCCTAAAACACTTTAGCGAGCAGTCCTTCCTAATTGACCTTGCCCAGGTATCCTGGATGGATATGAATCTCATTCCGTCAGTAGAGGATTCCTGGTTGTTCTTTAAAAGTGCTTTCCTCTCAATCTTAAATAAGCATGCCCCATTCAAAAAATTCAGAACTAAGAACAGATATAGCCCCTGGTTCTCCTCAGACTTGACTGCCCTTGACCAGCACAAAAACATCCTGTGGCGTACTGCATTAGCATCGAATAGCCCCCGCGATATGCAACTTTTCAGGGAAGTTAGGACCCAATATACACAAGCAGTTAGGAAAGCAAAGGCTAGCTTTTTCAAACAGAAATTTGCATCCTGTAGCACTAACTCCAAAAAGTTTTGGGACACTGTAAAGTCCATGGAGCACCTCCTCCCAGCTGCCCACTGCACTGAGACTAGGAAACACTATCACCACCGATAAATCTACAATAATCGAGAATTTCAACAAACATTTTGCTACGGCTGGCCTTGCTTTCCACCTGGCTACCACTACTCCGGTCACCAGCTCTGCACCCTCTGCTGCAACTTACCCATGCCCCCCCGCTTCTCCTTCACACAAACTCAGACAGCTGATGTTCTGAAAGAGCTGCAAAATCTGGACCCCTACAAATCATCTGGGCTAGCCAATCTGGACCCTTTCTAAAATTAGCCGCCGAAATTGTCGCAACCCCTATTACTAGCCTGTTCAACCTCTCTTTCATAACGTCTGATTTCCCCAGATTGGAAAGCTGCAAAGGGGGTGACACTCTAGATCCAAACTGTTACAGACCTATATCCATCCTGCCCTGCCTTTCGAACGTTTTTGAAAGCCAAGTTAACAAACCGACCATTTCGAATCACACCGTACCTTCTCCGCTATGCAATCCGGTTTCCGAGCTGGTCATGGGTGCACCTCAGCCACGCTCAAGGTCCTAAACGATATTATAACCGCGATCGATAATAGACAGTACTGTGCAGCCGTCTTCATCGACCTGGCCAAGGCTTTCGACTCTGTCAACCACCACATTCTTATTGGCAGACTAAATAGCCTTGGTTTCTCAAATGACTGCCTCACCTGGTTCACCAACTACTTCTCAGATAGAGTTCAATGTGTCAAATCGGAGGGCCTGTTGTCTGGACCTATGGCAGTCTCTATGGGGGTGCCACAGGGTTCAATTCTTTGGCTGACTCTTCTCTGTGTATATCAATGATGTCGCTCTTGCTGCTGGTGATTCTCAGATCCACCTCTACGCAGACGACACCATTTTGTATACATCTGGCCCTTCATTGGACACTGTGTTAACAAACCTCCAAACGAGCTTCAATGCCATACAACACTCCTTCCGTAGCCTCCAACTGCTCTTAAACACAAGTAAAATTAAATGCATGCTCTTCAATCGAACGCTGCTGGAGACTCTTATCTCCCTCACTAACTTTAAGCATCAGTTGTCAGAGCACCTTACCGATCACTGCACCTGTACACAGCCCATCTGAAATTAGCCCACCCAACTACCTCATCCCCATATTGTTATTTATTTTGCTCATCTGCACCCCAGTATCTCTATTTGCACATCATCTCTTGCACATCTATCATTCCAGTGTTAATACTAATTGTAATTATTTTGCACTATGGCCTATTACTTACTACATTCGTACACACTGTATATATATATTTTTTTGTATTTTTCACTTTATGTTTTGTTTTACCCAATATGTAACTCTGTGTTGTTTTTATCGCACTGCTTTGCTTTATCTTGGCCAGGTCGCAGTTGTAAATGAGAACTTGTTCTCAACTGGCTTACCTGGTTAAATAAAGGTGAAATAGCTAGTACTGGTTTGCTTGCTATGTATAGTAGTAGGCTGCTTTCCCAAATGGCACTATACTGTAACACCCTTCATTGTACACTACTTTTGACCAGAGCCTTTGACTTAGTGGCGCCGGAAGGGATGGCTGCCGTTTTATGGACTCTTAACCAACCATGCTAGTTTGTGTGTTGTTTTACATTGTTTGTAACTTATTATGTACATAATGTTGCTGCTACTGTCTCTTATGACCGAAAATAGCTTCTGGACATCAGAACAGCGATTACTCACCTTGAACTGGACGAATAATTTTTATTTGAGTCGGACGAGAGGGATTTGCTTCAGACACCCGACAGGGCCCTCATTCCCGTCATTCGCAGTAGAAAGAAAATGAGCTATTGCGGAAGGAGATCTGGGTGCCTGGTAAGGAGCCGGCGACGAGTGGCTAATCTGCCTTCAATACTTTTGGCCAACTTACAATCGTTTGATAATAAAGTGGACAAACTACAAGTATGTATATCCTACCAACGGGACATTAAAAACTGTAATATCTTATGTTTCACCGAGTCGTGGCTGAACGAAGACATGAATAACATACAGCTGGCGGGTTATACACTGTATCAGCAGGATAGAACAGCAGCCTCTGGTAAGACAAGGGGTGGCGGTCTATGTATATTTGTAAACAACAGCTGGTGCATGATATCTAAGGAAGTCTCGAGGTTTTGCTCGCCTGAGGTAGAGTATCTCATGATAAGCTGTAGACCACACTATCTACCAAGAGAGTTTTCATCTATATTCTTCGTAGCTGTCTATATACCACCACAAACCGATGCGGGCACTAAGACCGCACTCAATGAACTGTATACGGCCACAAGCAAACAGGAAAACGCTCATCCAGAGGCGGTGCTCCTAGTGGGACTTTAATGCAGGAAAACTTAAATCCGTTTTACCTCATTTCTACCAGCATGTTAAATGTGCAACCAGAGGGAAAAAAACTCTAGACCACCTTTACTCCACACACAAAGCTCTCCCTCGCCCTCCATTTGGCAAATCTGACCATAATTCTATCCTCGTGATTCCTGCTTACAAGCAAAAACTAAAGCAGGAAGCACCAGTGACTCGGTCAATAAAAAAGTCGTCAGATTAAGCAGATGCTAAGCTACAGGACTGTTTTGCTAGCACAGACTGGAATATGTTCCAGGATTCTTCCGATGGCATTGAGGATCATCAGTCACTGGCTTCATCAATAAGTGCATCGATGACGTCGTCCCCACAGTGACTGTACGTACATACCCCAACCAGAAGCCATGGATTACAGGCAACATCCGCACTGAGCTAAAGGGTAGAGCTGCCGCTTTCAAGGAACGGCACTCTAACCCGGAACCTTATAAGAAATCCCGCTATGCCCCCCGACGAACCATCAAACAGGCAAAGCGTCAATAAAGGACTAAGATCGAATCGTACTACACCGGCTCAGACACTCGTCGGATGTGGCAGGGCTTGCAAACTATTGCAGACTACAAAGAGAAGCACAGCCGTGAGCTGCCCAGTAACACGAGCCTACCAGATGAGTTGAATCACTTCTATGCTCACTCAAGTAGTAATAATAATAATAATATGCCATTTAGCAGACGCTTTTATCCAAAGCGACTTATAGTCATGTGTGCATAAATTTTTACATATGGGTGGTCCCGGGGATCGAACCCACTACCCTGACGTTACAAGCGCCATGCTCAACCAATTGAGCTACAGAGGACCACTGTAACATGCATGAGAGTATCAGCTGTTCCGGACGACTGTGTGATCACGCTCTCCGTAGCCGATGTGAGTAAGACCTTTAAACAGGTCAACGTTCACAAGGGCGCAGGGCCAGACGGATTACCAGGACGAGTACTCCGAGCATGCGCTGACCAACTGGCAAGTGTCTTCACTGACATTGTCAACCTCTCCCTGTCTGTCTGAGTCTGTAATACCAACATGTTTCAAGCAGACCACCATAGTCCTTGTGCCCAAGAACACTAAGGTAACCTGCCTAAATGACTACCGATCCGTAGCACTCACGTCTGTAGCCATGAAGTGCTTTGAAAGGCTAGTCATGGCTCACATCAACACCATTAACCAAATCCTAGACCCACTCCAATTTGCATACCGCCCCAACAGATCCACAGATGATGCAATCTCTATTGCGCTCCACACTGCCCTTTCACACCTGGACAAAAGGAACACCTATTTGAGAATGCTATTCATTGACTACACCTCAGCGTTCAACACAATAGTGCCCTCAAAGCTCATCACTAAGCTAAGGACCCTGGGACTAAACACCTCCCTCTGCAACTGGATCCTGGACTTCCTGACGGGCCGCCCCCAGGTGGTAAGGGTAGGTAATAACACATCCGCCACACTGATCCTCAACACGGGGGCCCCTCAGGGGTGCGCGCCCAGTCCCCTCCTGTACTTCCTGTTCATTCATGACTGCATGGCCAGGCACGACTCCAACACCATCAAGTTTGCCGGTGACACAACAGTGGTAGGCCTGATCAACGACGAGACAGCCAATAGGGAGGAGGTCAGAGACCTGGCCGTGTGGTGCCAGGATAACAACCTTTCCCTCAACGTGATCAAGACAAAGGGGATGTGGACTACAGGAAAAAGAAGAGGACTGAGCACGCCCCCATTCTCATCGACGGGCTGTAGTGGAGCAGGTTGAGAGCTTCAAGTTCCTTGGTGTCCACATCACCAACAAACTAACATGGTCCAAGTGCACCAAGACAGTTGTGAAGAGGGCATGACAAAACCTATTCCCCCTAAGGAGACTGAAAAGATTTGGCATGGGTCCTCAGATCCTCAAAAGGTTCTACAGCTGCACCATCGAGAGCATCCTGACTGGAATGGCAACTGCTCGGTCTCCGACCGCAAGGCACTTCAGAGGGTAGTGCGTACGGCCAAGTACATCACTGGGGCCAAGCTTCCTGCTATCCAGGACCTCTATACCAGGAAGTGTCAGAGGAAGGCCCTAAGAATTGTCAAAGACTCCAGTCACCCTAGTCATAGACTGTTCTCTCTAGGTCCAAGAGGCTTCTAAACAGCTCTTTTACGCTGCTGCTACTCTGTTTATTATCTATGCATAGTCACTTTAATAACTCTACCTACATGTACATATTACCTCAATTACCTCGACTAACCTGTACCCCCACACATTGACTCGTTACCGGTACCCCCTGTATATAGCCTCGCTATTGTTGTAGTCTCCTGAGTGGCGCAGTGGTCTAAGGCACTGCATCGCAGTGCTAGCTGTGCCACTAGAGATCCTGGTTCGAATCCAGGCTCTGTCGCAGCCGGCCGCGACCGGGAGACTCATGGGCAGCGCACAATTGGCCTAGCGTTGTCCAGGGTAGGGGAGGGAATGGCCGGCAGGGATGTAGCTCAGTTGATAGAGCATGGTGTTTGCAACGGCAGGGTTGTGGGTTCGATTCCCACGGGGGACCAGTATGAAAAAATATATATATATGTATTCACTAACTGTAAGTCGCTCTGGATAAGAGCGTCTGCTAAATGACTAAAATGTAAATGTAAATGTTGTTTTTACTGCTGCTCTTTAATTATTTGTTACCATTATTTTGTATTATTTTATATTGTGTTTTTGTTTTGTTAGTTTTAATTATTTCTTAAAACTGCATTGTTGGTTAAGGGCTTGTAAGTAAGCATTTCACTGTAACCTGTTGTATTCAGCGCATGTGACAAATAAAATGTGATTTGATTTATGGGCCCTGATCAAAAGTAGAGCACTATTGAGGGAATAGGGTGCCATTTGGTAGGCAACCTTAGTGTGGTGGTGTAGTGGAACATTAAATAGAAGTCTCCATGTGTTCCAACTTCCACAGGTGAATGATAATGGCTTGAGACGAGGCGATAGCCTCATTCTAGAACAGTTGGGATTGACATGTGAAGCAACTCCATCAAGTAACGTTTCATCTTCTGTTGTTGTCTGCCCAACTTTAGGAATTTAAAAACGTTTACACATCAAAACAGACAGCACCGATTTGTCATTGAGGGCATACTTCCCACGTCCTTCTCATTCCCGTGTCTCTTTAGAATGTTAGTCTTATTTCACTGAATTCTGCCTATTTTTAAATTATATAACAATGTTCTTTTTCAGAACTATTGCTAACCCTGGTCTATTGTGGGACAACACAGTATAAACGGTCAACACCCAATGAAAACACTGGCATCCAACCAATCAAGGAGCTCCTGCAGTTCTACCTGGGTCTTTGATTGGACAAAGACTCACCTACTGAAGAAGAACACAACTCCCTGAACCAACCAACTGCATTCACCTTAGTGTGACTTAGATCCTCCCCACATACACACACAGACACACACACACAATCGAAACGGACAAACACACATATAGCTGGGACGATAAACCAAAATTATTGACACCAACCATACCGACTACTTATCGCAGGCATTTTGCTGAAATCGTTCATTACGATAAGTAGCCTATACTAGAGAAATGTGAAGTTTGAAATGAAATACGTTTGCTAATATGGGTGATTGTTAATGGGACAATTGAATGCTACAACCATCAAACTAGTAGTAGTCGTTTTTAAGGATAATAAATAAACTGTGGTAAACTTATCGTTCTATTTATCGTTATCGCATCAAATCAGGTAATTTGTCGCAATATAGATTTTTGTCCATATCGTCCAGCTCTACACACACACCCTGACACACTAGCATACACACATAAACAAAATGGATACAGACAAACACATATACACACGCATACAATGGACTCATACTCACAGAATATAGAAGCAAAACTGATCCTGTCAGCAGGCATCTGGTCAGATGAATGTATTTATTAAGGGATAGACCCCAGACTATGCCTCCCCTCTGAAAATACACTCTTTACTACTCTCTCTCCAGGTCTTTTTTTAATAACAATATTTTCTTTGTGTGTGAGTTTGTGCTGTATACACATGCACGGGTGCGAGACAAAATTACATCACAGGATTTAAATTTTTTTTATGGAGAAGTGATATATTATAAATGGCTCAAAGAGCATAAACTATACAATTGTGTTTGATTTTGAATGGTTAGATTGTAAAGCCTGACTAAAGTAGTCACTTGAAAGGTTTATAAAATAAATGTTTTACAGGTATTTATAGTTTTTAAACTTTAGAAACGTTCTTTGTATGACACTATAAGAGGGAGGAAAGGGTTAAGTAACTTTCTTAACAAGTATCCCTTAAAGTGTTACCTTATTGTGTCTAATTGAATTACATATATTAGGTCCTGTAGTTTTAGATGAAATGTTCAAGTCAATCCCCTTGCTGCGATATGTATGAAGGTAAATGTTCATAGGTTGTGTATATATTGCAGTATAAATTAATGGAATAAGATGCCTGTTTTCTCTCCAGCCTGGTGTTACAAAAAACAACCACTGAAATGTGACTTTACAGTCATACTGTTTGTGTTGGATTAACTCACAAATGACTGTTTTTTCAGGGTTTCAACTCATTGCGTAATGATTTTTCCTTGCACTTCACCTCAACCTCCTCATAATGAAAGGAATGGACAGGCCTGCCAACAACAGGCATAACTCAACACTTTAGGGTGGTCTCTGACTGTGTTGATTGGGGGTAATGTCTATAGATAACCTGGAAGGTACAAAACAAGTTCTGCTTCAGTCATGTGTAAAATGAACAGGCAATATGTATTTTTCATGCCATATTCCTGTACTACTCCAGTTTGGTTTATAGTCTGTAAGCACATAGCAAATATGAGATCTCACAGAACTTATAATTTTGCTTTTTTTAGAAGAAGAATGTGAAAATTCCAAATTGTCTGCAAACGCTGAAATGAAGTTGACCTCACATAATCAAGCGTTTGTGAAAATGTGTGGACAGAAAATATCTATTTTGTAGGTTTGCACTGGTTATTATGTCTCTCTAACGATGCAAAGGATATTTCTTATTTTTGTGATGGCCAATTTCTCCCAATTCATTTAACATTGTCCTAAACAAGGCATTTTTAAAGAGTTGAGCAAAGTTTGAAGATTAGGATGCTCTGATGCAAAAAAATTAGAGAAAAAAATGTAATAGAATGGATGTAATGCTCTCGTTGCAAATCCAAAGATTTTATTATACAACCTTTAAAATAAACTTAAGCCATGAAGTGTTACTGTGTTAACAGCCTTTTGTAAGGTATGCATTTTGGGCAATCACGATGACAAGTTGTAAGGAAAGAGTGTGCATACGAATATTCAATTCACTCACAAGGTTTAGTTGAATTGAATTACTTTTTTCTTCTCTGATTCTGACTGATCAATACTTTTTTTGAAAAATGTTTCTTAATTTATAGTTTGCTATTTGATCAATTGGTAAATATTACATGCAAGTACCTTAACATGCTAAAGACCTAGCATAATGCCTTAGATCTGTTTTTCTGTCTTGTGTATTACTGTGAAGTTGACAGTTGTATCATATATGTATAGTGAGATGACAATACTGAAGAGTGCATCGTCATTCAATGGCCATATCTGAAGTGGCACCCTATTCACTATATAGTGCACTACTTTTGACCAGGGCCTATAGGGTTCTGGTCAAAAGTGGTGCACTTTATATGGAATAGGTTGCCATTTCAGACGTAACCAATGTACTTGTGCTATGGTTAGACTACTACACCCCTGGTTTATTTGGTTGGTTTTCACAGTAGATTTTCACCCCCCCACATTTTATTTGTGATCAGTTGTGGGTTGTATTATTATTTGTACAGTTGTTTCATATTGACTATCTTTAAGATGAGTATGTAAACAACACAATGGTAAATCAAAGCAATATTGTAAAACAAAGAGTTTTCGTTTAGAAAGCTCATTGTTGCGGTTCAGAGATTTATTTTTCCAGGTGTGATGTTCATATTAAATATCACTATGTTCACCTGCATCGATGTTCATCCAGTGTGAGCATTTTATGCAAAACATTTAATTTACACCTTATGCAAGCTGTTGACTAATATTGCTTTTGCCAATGCTGCTTGCTAATTTATGATTTATGGCATTGTAAATAAATTATTTGTATTATGTTGATTGAAGTGTAATTACTGATTGACTTGGTCTACAATTTGTCCCTATTCCATGAGGTTTACAGAATCTAATTATTCAGTTTCCAGACTGTAATTATTCCAGAAGGTAATCAGTTAGCCTCACTGTAGTAACAACTGTTACATGTATTATGACAGGGTATCTCAGTGTACCTTGACTTTTTCCACTTTTTGTTGTCTTACAGCCTGAACTTAAAATTGATTAAAAGATTGTGTCACAGGCCTGCCTACACACAATACCCCATAATGTCAAAGTGGAATTATGTTTTTAGAAATGTTTACAAATTAATTAAAAATGAAAAGCTAAAATGTCTCGAGTCAATAAGTATTCAACCCCTTTGTTATGGCAAGCCTAAATAAATTCAGGAGTAAAAATGTTCTTAACAAGTCACATAAGTTGCATGGACTCACTGTGTGCAATAATAGTGTTTAACATGATTTTTGAATGACTACATAATGTCTGTACCCCACACATACAGTTACTTATCTGTAAGGTCCCTCAGTCAAGCAGTGAATTTCAAACAGATTCAACCACAAAGACCAGGGAGGTTTTCCAATGCCTCGCAAAGCAGGGCACCTATTGGTAGATAAAAAAAGAACATAAAAAAAAGCAGACATTGAATATTCCTTTGAGCATGGTGGAGCAAGTTATTAATTAGACTTTGGATGGTGTATCAATACATCCAGTCTCTACAAAGATAGAGGCGTCCTTCCTAACTCAGTTGCTGGAGAGGAAGGAAACCGCTCACGGATTTCACCATGAAGCCAATGGTGACTTTAAAAACAGTTAGAATTTGATGGCTGTGATAGGACAAAACTGAGGATGGATCAACAACGTAGTTACTCCACAATACTAACCTAAATGACCGAGTGAAAAGGAACCCTGTACAGAATAAAAATATTCCAAAACATGCATCCTGTTTGCAATAAGGCACTAAAGTAATACTGCAAAAAATGTGGCAAAGAAATGCACTTTATGTCTTGAATACAAAGCGTTATGTTTGGGACAAATCCAACACAACACATCACTGAGTACCGCTCTTCATATTTTCAAGCATGGTGGTGGCTGCATCATGTTAAGGGTATGCTTGTCATAGGATAAAAATAAATGGAATAGAGCTAAGCACAGGCAAAATCCTAGAGGAAAACCTGGTTCAGTCTGCTTTCCAACAGACGCAGAGAGACAAATTCACCTTTCAGCAGGACAATGACACAAGGCCAAATATACACTGAAGTTGCTTACCAAGACACCATTGAATGTTCCTGAGATGCCTAGTTACAGTTTTGACTTAAACTGGCTTGAAAATATATGGCAAGACTTAAATGGCTGTCTAGCAATGATCAACACCCAACTTGACAGAGCTTGAAGAATTTTAAAAAGAATAATGTGCAAATATTGTACAATCCAGGTGTGCAAAGCTCTTAGAGACTTACTCAGAAAGACTCACAGCTGTAATCACTGCCAAACGGGATTATAACCTATTGACTCAAGGGTGTGAATACTTATGTAAATGAGATATTTCTGAATATATTGTCCAATACATTTGCAAACATTTCTAAAAAGAGAGGAAAATATATATTTAATCAATTTAGAATTCAGGCTGTAACACAACAAAATGTGGAATAAGTAAAGGGGTATGAATACTTTCGGAAGGCACTATGTACATCACCTGGTTGGGCCATCCTGTGTTCTTCCCCTTATCAACAGAGGGCATAGTTGTTTAGCATATAAAATGCCACATTTTACGGAACACACAGACATACCATCCAATAAAGCTGATAAATGCGACTATATCAGTATTAAAACAATAGTATGTCACAGACACGCATGATTGAACTGAGGATTTTATATTACTGGCAGGTGCCAGATGCAGAAGCAAACTATGACTGACATCTGATCACAAGTATGCTTTGACCATTAACAGCTGTATGGTCAGGGGCTTTGTACAATAAGCTGATTCTAGATCTGTTTTTAGGGGCAACTTCACCCCCAAGTATTAGCATCACTCCATATGGCCACAGATAGAACAATGAATTATACAAATATTTGATATGGCCACACGACACTTCCGCCCTAGTAAAATCGAACCAGTGAGGGGCCTCGGACGCTACAGAAGCTAGTACCACCCGGGTCGTGGTAAACAACTTCATTTTATTCAGTGAGTGAGTGAGTGAGTGAGTGAATGAGCGAGATAGTCAGAATGTACAGCTACAGACAGGGATGACGATATCTTGTGTCTGGTGCAATTTGATAACGGCAGTCAAATTGGTTTTAAATGGGACCTTTAAATGAAGAATCAAGGGCCCTGCTATTGCTTAAAATCGTCAGGTTTGTTAGCCAAATTTGCTAGCGATTATATTTTCATTAACAGCTATTATTAGTTAGCTACAAGCCTGCGACCAGCAGATCAGCAGCAGCCGCTCACCAGAGCTAGCCGCAGTGTTTACTAGGCGACTGCAGATAGCTAGCTACGGTATGCCTATTTTTCTGTAGGGGTTGTATTGAAAACAGGTCGACGTCGTAAATGCTAGCTGGCCAGTCACCGTTGTTTTTAGCAACATGTCCGTTTTTTAAATTGAATGTCAAGACTGGTTAAATTAGTTCGTTTTCATGTCTAACGTTAACATTAGATGCCTAGCTACTCAAATTACACAGCGTATGTTATGACATTGACAATGACAGCTAGGTGGTATTGGGGAGGTGAAAACACTCAATATGTCTGAAATATGTATTTCTTCTTTTTTTTAAGGGGATTCCAGGGGGACCATGTCAACTCTGCCGTGTCATCTACCCAAGTCCATTTTCTTTCTGCTTGACTCTACCGCCTCCGTTAACGTTAGTGATGGTGAGCATCTGCAGCGGCTAAAGGCATGAGAGACAATCGAAGACACCAGAGGCCTCGAGCTCAAGAATCAGATGCTGGCAGAGCACAAGTGTTCGCGAGATAAACAGAGGCAGTGCTGCTAACAGCAACAAAGATAAGCCCATGCAGAAGCCATAATCCCTTATTTTCTCACTTTTATTGGGCCTGGCTTGCAGCCTGAAGCTGTTTTTTACTGGATGAAATGTGTATATTATAGTGTAAGTGGTGTCAGATATTGAACACAGTGACTGGACTTTTAAACCTACACTTGTGAATTCAGCCAGCTCAACAACAAAACACAATGGCTTCCAATGACCACAAGGAGACAGAGAATGAACTGTCAGAACCCCTTCAAGCAGATGATGAGTTATTGAGTCAGGATGAGGACCCTGCTGGCATTAACTTCAAATCCCAAAGTTTACCTGCTCTGAATGACTCAGGCCAGCAAAGCAAGTCCTTGTTGGCCAAGTCTATGCAGCAGCAGGTGTCAATAATGGAGGAAAAGAGCGCTGAATTCATCCAACTCCCACAGAGGATCAACCTGAACCAACCTCTACCTGAATCCTCCTCCAGGACTAATGTTAACTATTCCCCTTCCAGTTCTAGTGTGGTGGGGATGAGTAGTTCATTTAACACAGAGACGCAGGTCAGCAAACCCAGGAGTAAAAACCCAACGAGACAAGGCTTCCTCACCTCGAGGTTACCCCTGATGCGTTTACCCACTAGGAAATACATTAGTGCAATTCTCGAAGACTCTCGCTGTTTTTTATTCTGCATGTGCTACCTGACATTCATTCAGTCACTGATGGTGTCTGGCTACCTTAGCAGTGTCATCACCACCATAGAGAAGAGGTACAGCCTCCGGAGCTCTGAGTCCGGCCTGCTCGTCAGCTGCTTTGACATAGGTAGTCTGTTGGTGGTGGTCTTCATCAGTTACTTCGGAGGGCGAGGGCAGAGGCCCAGATGGTTGGCCGTGGGTGCGGTGTTCATAGCCGTCGGAGCAGCCCTCTTCTCCTTGCCTCACTTCATCTCCCCTCCGTACCAAATCCTGGAGGTGAACTCGTCCCGGGGCAACGAGGGCCTGTGTATGAACAACAACGGCAGTGGCAAGGACTTCCTGGATGTGTCCTGCCCCAGAGACCAGGAGGGTAATGAACACAACCTGTATGTGGCCCTGTTCATCATTGCACAGATCCTGGTGGGCATGGGGTCGACGCCCATCTACACCCTGGGACCCACCTACCTGGACGACAACGTCAAGAAGGAGAATGCCTCTCTTTATCTAGGTAAGACGTGTGTGTGAGATGGGGTGTGAAAGGTCCGAAGACTACACAGCGCACCTGTAATAAACTAGGAGATAAAGGAGGGAGGCAACTCAGCTTGCCACCTCTGTGCCAAAGATTTACTGATTAGGCCTATTGTTTGGTTTCAGATGGAATTTTTCCAACTGCCTTTCCACCTGCCTCTGCCTATACACAAGGCCTTACAATACATTATGAAATTGGCTACTTAAACTTTGACTTCAGTTATTCAATCAATCCTTGTCCCTTTTAACTGTCATCCTAGATATTTTCTCTCCAGTGCTCTGAAACAACGTAAACCTAATTAAGCCTAAACACTGAAAATAAAGAATAGTTATGAAACAGGCTTGTATTCTGTGGTGGCCAATGTGGCTGCCTGGTGCCTGCCTCCGGTACACTCAGAGAAAAAAATCTCCACAAAAGAATTAGCTCCCAAATGTCACCCTATTCCCTATGTAGTGCACTACTTTTGACTAGAGCCCACTAAAGAATGCCTTTGACACAGCCCAGAGTCAGTCCCCTTTCTTCTCCTAGACCCAGTCTCTAATGGTGTTCTTGTGGAAGGCCAGTTCACAAAGGACTGAGCGGCTTTGATCATGCGGTCACTTGGTGCCAGTAGTACAATGGCTGGATACACACTGGCCAAGATGTGACAGAACTTGGCCCATCAGTACCTGTCAGGCTAGCTGGAAGAACACGAGGGCTGTGAAGGCAGACAGACTCTGGTCAAAAGTAGTGCACTATATAGGGAATAAGGTGCCATTTGGGACGCAGCTTAGTGTGGACAACACTAATGGTCCTTGACAGATCTCTGGTCAGTCTGATAGAGCCACAGACAGACAGTTACTCTGAGGACAGGACATGACTGTTAGGTAATGGAGCAACGGTTTATTAATTGTATGTTGTTCATGGAGTTCCAGTAAGAGTGATTTATAGGCTTTGGAAATGAGAGAAGGAACCTATAGTTATTCCAAAAAAGGCTCAATAACCATAATGTTCTTTTCCATATTAAGAGGGTTCTTACAGTAGCCTTTAATCTGAGATTATAAACACAGTAGTATGTATAATCTCAAAACAGTGTGATATTTTGTTGCTACTAGGTTTATTAGGTCAGGTTGTCATGAGGAGTGTGCCCATGATTGACCAACACAATACAACATAATTATACTCTTGGACTGCACTCCTAAATAAGAACAAGGGCTTGACTGACATCATCCTAAAATAAAGTTTTTTTTTTTTCAGAGCATTTTGTTATTTAAAGAGGCACAAGTTGAAACAGACCAAAATTGACAGAGAAGAGGTTGTGGACCAAGTGATGAATACTGGAAAAATGGGTCTGTGTTACGGTTGCACTGAATAAAAGATTATGCCTCTCAGCATTGTTAATAGATTCATGGCAATTCAAATAGGCATAATACAGTATTCTTTTGTAAGCTCGTAAGAACTTGTTCTATGTCCCTTATACATGGTAGTGGGTTCGATCTCCGGGACCACCCATACACAAAAAAAAATTATGCACGCATGACTGTAAGTCGATTTGGATAAAAGCGTCTGCTAAATGGCATAAAAAAAAATAAAAAAAATAAAAAAAATACAGTGCCTTCGGAAAGTATTCAGACCCCTTGACTTTTTCCACATTTTGTTAAGTTACAGCCTTATTCTAAAATGGATGAAATATTTTTTTTCTTCTCATTAATCTACACACAATACCCCATAATGACAAATCGAGAACAGGTTTTTAGAAATGTTTGCAAATGTATTAAAAATAAAAGGTGCATCCTGTTTCCATTGATCAGCCTTGAGATGTTTCTACAACTTGATTGGAGTACACCTGTGGTAAATTCAATTGATTGGACATGATTTGGAAAGGCACACACCTGTCTATACAGTGGGGATAAAAAGTATTTAGTCAGCCACCAATTGTGCAAGTTCTCCCACTTAAAAAGATGAGAGAGGCCTGTCATTTTCATCATAGGTACACGTCAACTATGACAGACAAAATGAGAAAAAAATATCCAAAAAATCACATTGTAGGATTTTTAATGAATTTATTTGCAAATTATGGTGGAAAATAAGTATTTGGTCAATAACAAAAGTTTCTCAATACTTTGTTATATACCCTTTGTTGGCAATGACACAGATCAAACATTTTCTGTAAGTCTTCACAAGGTTTTCACACACTGTTGCTGGTATTTTGGCCCATTCCTCCATGCAGATCTCCTCTAGAGCAGTGATGTTTTGGGGCTGTCTCTGGGCAACACAGACTTTCAACTCCCTCCAAAGATTTTCTATGGGGTTGAGATCTGGAGACTGGCTAGGCCACTCCAGGACCTTGAAATGCTTTTTACGAAGCCACTCCTTCGTTGCCCGGGCAGTGTGTTTGGGATCATTGTCATGCTGAAAGACCCAGCCACGTTTCATCTTCAATGCCCTTGCTGATGGAAGGAGGTTTTCACTCAAAATCTCACAATACATGGCCCCATTCATTCTTTCCTTTACACGGATCAGTCGTCCTGGTCCCTTTGCAGAAAAACAGCCCCAAAGCATGATGTTTCCACCCCCATGCTTCACAGTAGGTATGGTGTTCTTTGGATGCAACTCAGCATTCTTTGTCCTCCAAACACGACGAGTTGAGTTTTTACCAAAAAGTTATATTTTGGTTTCATCTGACCATATGACATTCTCCCAATCCTCTTCTGGATCATCCAAATGCACTCTAGCAAACTTCAGACGGGCCTGGACATGTACTGGCTTAAGCAGGGGGGACACGTCTGGCACTGCAGGATTTGAGTCCCTGGCGGCGTAGTGTGTTACTGATGGTAGGCTTTGTTACTTTGGTCCCAGCTCTCTGCAGGTCATTCACTAGGTCCCCCCGTGTGGTACTGGGATTTTTGCTCACCGTTCTTGTGATCATTTTGACCCCACAGGGTGAGATCTTGCGTGGAGCCCCAGATCGAGGGAGATTATCAGTGGTCTTGTATGTCTTCCATTTCCTAATAATTGCTCCCACAGTTGATTTCTTCAAACCAAGCTGCTTACCTATTGCAGATTCAGTCTTCCCAGCCTGGTGCAGGTCTACAATTTTGTTTCTGGTGTCCTTTGACAGCTTTTTTGGTCTTGGCCATAGTGGAGTTTGGAGTGTGACTGTTTGAGGTTGTGGACAGGTGTCTTTTATACTGATAACAAGTTCAAACAGGTGCCATTAATACAGGTAACGAGTGGAGGACAGAGGAGCCTCTTAAAGAAGAAGTTACAGGTCTGTGAGAGCCAGAAATCTTGCTTGTTTGTAGGTGACCAAATACTTATTTTCCACCATAATTTGCAAATAAATTCATTAAAAATCCTACAATGTGATTTTCTGGATTTCTTTTTCTCAATTTGTCTGTCATAGTTGACGTGTACCTATGATGAAAATTACAGGCCTCTCTCATCTTTTTAAGTGGGAGAACTTGCACAATTGGTGGCTGACTAAATACTTTTTTCCCTCACTGTATAAGGTCCCACAGTTGACAGTGCATGTCAGAGCAAAAACCAAGCCATGAGGTCGAAGGAAATGTCCGTAGAGCTCCGAGACAGGATTGTGTCGAGGTACAGATCTGGGGAAGGGTACCAAAACATTTCTGCAGCATTGAAGGTCCCCAAGAACACAGTGGCCTCCATCGTATTATTAAATGGAAGAAGTTTGGAACCACCAAGACTCTTCCTAGAGCTGGCCAACCTGCCAAACTGAGCAATCAGGGGAGAAGGGCCTTGGTCAGGGAGGTGACCAAGAACCCGATGGTCACTGACAGAGCTCCAGAGTTCCTCTGTGGAGATTGGAGAACCTTCCAGAAGGACAACCATCTCTGCAGCACTCCACCAATCAGGCCTTTTATGGTAGAGTGGCCAGACGCAAGCCACTCCTCAGTAAAAGGCACATGACAGCCCGCTTGGAGTTTGCCAAAAGACACCTAAAGGACTCTGACCTTGAGAAACCAGACTCTCTGGTCTGATGAAACCAAGATGGAACTCCTTGGCATGAATGCCAATCGTCACATCTGGAGGAAACCTGGCAAATCAAATCAAACAAATTTTATTTGCCACATGCGCCGACTACAACAGGTGTAGAAATGCTTACTTACAAGCCCTTAATCAACAATGCAGTTTTAAGAAAAATAAGTGTTAAGTAAAAAATAGATTAAAGAGCAGCAGTCAAATAAAATAATAGTAGGGAGGCTATATACACGGGGTACAGAGTCAATGTGCGGGGCACAGGTTAGTCGAGGTAATTGAGGTAATATGTACATGTGGGTAGAGTTAAAGTGCCTATGCATAGATCATAAACAGAGAGTAGCAGCAGCGTAAAAGAGGGGGTGGGGTGGGGTGGGGGGGACAATGCAAATAGTCTGGGTAGCCATGATTAGCTTTTCATGAGTCTTATGGCTTGGGGGTAGAAGCTTCCTCTGACACCGTCTGGTATAGCGGTCCTGGATGGCAGGAAGCTTGGCCCCAGCGATGTACTGGGCCGTACGCACTACCCTCTGTAGTGCCTTGCGGTCAGAGGCCGAGCAGTTGCCATACCAGGCAGTGATGCAGCCAGTCAGGATGCACTCGATGGTACAGCTGTAGAACATTTTGAGGATATGAGGACCCATGCCAAATCTTTTCAGTCTCCTGAAGGAGATAGGCTTTGTCGTGCCCTCTTCACGACTGTCTTGGTGTGTTTGGACCATGATAGTTTGTTGGTGATGTGGACACCAAGGAACTTGAAGCTCTCAACCTGCTCCACTACAGCCCCGTCGATGAAGCATGGTGGTGGCAGCATCATGCTGTGGGGATGTTTTTCAGCGGCAGAGACTGGGAGACTAGTCAGGATCGAGGGAAAGATGAAAGGAGCAAAGTACAGAGAGATCCTTGATGAAAACCTGCTCCAGAGCACTCAGGACCTCAGACTGGGGTGAAGGTTCACCTTCCAACAGGACAACGACCCTAAGCACACAGCCAAGACAACGCAGGAATGGCTTCGGGAGTAGTCTCTGAATGTCCTTGAGTGGCCCAGCCAGAGCCCGGACTTGAACCCGATCGAACATCTGTGAAGAGACCTGAAAATAGCTGTGCATTGACGCTCCCCATCCAACCTGACAGAGCTTGAGAGGATCTGCAGAGAAGAATGGGAGAAACTCCCCAAATACATGTGTGCCAAGCTTTTTAAGTCAAACCCAAGAAGAATCAAGGCTGTAATTGCTGCCAAAGGTGCATCAATAAAGTACTGAATAAAGGGTCTGAAAACTTACATAAATGTGATATTTCCATATTATTTTTTTTTAATACATTATCCAAAAGAATTCTGGGCTCGAGTCTAACATTTTCTCCTGGTTGCACTGGTACCACTAACTCTTTCAGTTGGTGGCACCAGCCCATGATTTGGTGGCACCCCAATTTTTTTTCCGCACAATCGAATACATTTCAGTCATCATCTTCTAAAGTTATTCACAATTCAACATTGGCTATGCTGTCAATGAAGCATGATTTTTGCCACGCTCAAAACAACTGTTAACTCAGTACTGCGAAAACTTGACTTCAATGAGTTCAAGACAACTGGGAAGTCGGGGAAAAAACGAGCTCTGACTAGGAAAATACGTTTTGAAGGGTCATCCAACTCGGAATTGTAAATCCGGAACTCAAGCCTCTTTCTAGAGCTACGACCTGAAGATCAATGACGTCATCATGATTCGACCTTGTTTTTTTCAGAGTTCCCAGTTGTCTTGAAAGCACAATAAATCCAGAGAATGCCAGACTTTGATGACAAAATTTGCCCACTAAGGATCACTGCGCCACCTTCCTGTTCAAGTGAGCACAGCACAACAAGGTGAGTCCCCAAATGTATTGTATGCTGCTGCATAAATGATGTAATATGCCAGGGAGATATGTATACTGTAGCTAAGAAAGTAATACTAAGTGTATGTTGTGTAGTAAGCTGTTAGTAGCCCATGTGCCTCACCCTAATCATTTGGTCTATTTACCCCTCATAATTTCGCCTACTGTTCTGACTTGGTGGTGCACATGTAGCCTATAACCTGTTTTAGAGAAATGTAATCATCGAGTAATGTAAGAGTTTTCATTGTCTGCTTATATGCCCCCTTTATTTATCCTACGGTTCTGACTTGGTGTACAGGGAGATGTTTGTAAGAACAGCCCATGTTCTGAATTCTGTCGCTGTACATTTCAAAAGTGCTAAACAAATAGTTATATTGACTACGTCCGTCCTAGCTCGCTCATTAATGTCTTAATGGTTGAATTAACTGTTTCGCTGCCAGACAAGGCCCCGTTGATAGCCAGGTGTAGCAGTGGTCAAATGTTGGGACAGCTTTATGTAGGCCCTAACAGTTTGTGGGCACCGTTTGTCACCGTTCTAGTGCAATTAATGTATTGTTTAGTGTTGTGTTGTGGCTTTGCTGGCATGCATCCCACTAGTTTTTTAATTTTTTTGCCCCACCAAGATTTACATGCTAAAATCGCCACTGAACCTAATACAGTGATTGTCATGAATTTGGGGTTGACAATTAGGCTATTTTTGTTATATTTTACAGACAAAATAGGGCTCCAGAATGTTCAATTTTTTTTTGTTCAATAGAGATTAATTTGCCTTAATCTTTACGTGCACAAATATTATATAGGCCTATAGCTAAATATAAAACTTTTCAGTGAGGCCTAGTGCAATTGCGATGGCCGATGCGCAATTTCACGCACTCTCCGAAACAGGCAGGCAGGGCAGACAATTTTATTACAGGAATCATGAGGATAATGCACTTTACTGTTGAACAAATTCCCTTTATCCGGCCCCAAAAATAGGACGTTTTGGTTGAGGTGACCAGGTAGAATGTGCAGCTCGCACCAGTGCGACCAATTAAATGTTTTACTCGCACAGCCAAGTTAAAGGGTCGCAAAATGCGACTAATGGTCGCAGTCTGGAGCCCTGCCTATACTCTACTTGTCTACACTCTACTGTCATATCCAAACTTGTGAAACATAAACGTCTATGATTGGTACAGATTTGATGTTGTCTGGACCAAACAAATTTGGTCTTGTTTGTTGGGGGGAGCTCATTAGAATAGTAGCCAATGTGTAGAAAAGTGTTGGCCAAGATGGCGTAGCAGTGCGGTCATGTTCTCTGTTGTGTGTCTGTGTAAATAGCCTGTTTTTGGTATTTATTTTACGTATATATTTCCCTATCACACTTTTCATCCTTCTACTAAATATACTTTTCTGCAACCCGCCTCACTCAATGTGGAACAGATTCTATTATTTACTCACCTTTTATCTAGAATCTCCAGTTGAAACTAGCTAGCCAGCTAACTAGCTAACGAGCTACTTGCTATTAGCCGCCGTTAGCGGTTTTCACCCAGAACATCGGATTTTCTGCCGGAATAACTGAATCACTGGACCTTAACACCGGATTGCAACTAGCTAGCCACAACCAAATGGATGTTGCTGTAGGCTAATCACCACTGCCCCCGAATCAAGCACCAGTTAGCCTTGAGCTAGCCTCGAGCCAGGCCCATATCCCGGCTATCTACCTCTTTGTCTACCGGACGGGAGTAGCCAGCTAACTAGCTACTTGCTATTAGCCACCGTTAGCGGTTTTTCACCATTGTCCGTGGCCTGCACTACCTACCAGCCAGCTCTAGCCTGGACTATTATCAGCCAGTCTGCACAGCGCGTTATCGACCCAGAACATATCGGATTTTCTGCCGGAATCACTGAATCACTGGACCTTTAACACCGGATCATCGCAACTAGCTAGCTGCAACCAAATGGATGTTGTTGTTGGCTAATCAGCCTTGAGCTAGCCTCGAGTCAGACACATCTCCCGGCTATCTACCTCTCTGTCAACCGGACGGGACCTCCTAGAGTCGACACGGAGCCCCGCCATCCATCATGACTGGTCTGCCGACGTAATCGTCTATGGTTTCAACAGGCTTCCCGTTGCGACGACCACGAAGATCCATCTGCTAGCCCCGCTGTAGCACCAATTCGAACTGCTCTCGGACTCACATTGCTGTTCACTGGACCTTATGATCACTCAGCTGCACAGCTGATGCCTGCGCTGGACTGTTCCTTTACACAGTACCCTGTCCTGTTTATCTGTTTAGCCTCAGCCAAAACTTTAATCGCCATTACCAGTTGTTGTCTTAGCTCTCTCTAATAACACCTGTGATTGCTTTATGCCTCTCTCCTATGTCAATATGCCTTGCCTATTGCTGTTCCAGTTAGTTCTTATTATACAATTTCACTGTAGAACCCCAAGTCCCTCTCAAACTGCCTCAAATAGCTCCTTTGTTCCACCCCCCATACACGCCAAGAGCGGCTCAATCGGTGCCTCCAGTGATGCTATCTCTTTCATTGTTACCCAACTCTTAGGTTTACCTCCACTGTACTCATACCCTTCCATATCCTTGTCTGTACGTAATGCCCTGAATCTATTCTACAACGCCCGGAAATCTTCCCCCTTTATTCTCTGTACCCAACGCACTAGAAGACCAGTTCTTAAAGCCTTTAGCCGTATCCTTATTCTAGTCCTCCTCTGTTCCTCTGGTGATGTAGAGGCTAACCCAGGCCCTGCAGCCCCCAGTATCACTCTGTAGCTCAGCTGGTAGAGCATGGCGCTTGTAACGCCAAGGTAGTGGGTTCGATCCCCGGGACCACCCATACACAAAAATGTATGCACGCATGACTGTAAGTCGCTTTGGATAAAAGCGTCTGCTAAATGGCATATTATTATTATTATTATTATTATTATTATTATTACTCCCCAGGAGCTATCATTTATTGACTTCTGTAACCGTAAAAGCCTTGGTTTTCTGCACGTTAACATCACAAGCCTCCTTCCTAAGTTATTCACTGCGTTAGCACACTCTGCCAACCCTGATGTTCTAGCAGTGTCTGAATCCTGGCTTAGGAAGGCCACCAAAAATGCAGAAATGTCCATCCCCAACTACAACATTTTCCGTCTAGATAGAACTGCCAAAGGGGGTGGAGTTGCAATCTACTGTAGAGGTAGCCTGCAGAGCTCTATCATACTATCCAGGTCTGTGCCCAAACAGTTTGAGCTTCTACTTCTAAAAATCCACCTTTCCAGAAATAAGTCTCTCACTGTTGCCGCTTGCTACAGACCCCCCTCAGCCCCCAGCTGTGCCCTGGACACCATATGTGAATTGATTGCCCCCCATCTATCCTCAGAGTTCATACTGCTTGGTGACCTAAACTGGGATATGCTTAACACCCCGCCATCCTATAATCCAAACTAGATGCCCTCAATCTCACACAAATTATCAAGGAACCTACCAGGTACAACCCTAAATCCGTAAACATGAGCACCCTCATAGATATCATCCTGACTAATTTACCCTCTAAATACACCTCCGCTGTCTTCAACCAGGATCTCAGCGATCACTGCCTTATTGCCTGCGTCCGTAATGGGTCCGCGGTCAAACGACCACCCCTCATCACTGTCAAACGCTCCCTAAAACACTTTAGCGAGCAGGCCTTCCTAATTGACCTGGCCCAGGTATCCTGGATGGATATCGATCTCATTCCGTCAGTAGAGGATGCCTGGTTGTTCTTTAAAAGTGCTTTCCTCTCAATCTTAAATAAGCATGCCCCATTCAAAAAATTCAGAACTAAGAACAGATATAGCCCCTGATTCTCCTCAGACTTGACTGCCCTTGACCAGCACAAAATCATCCTGTGGCGTACTGCATTAGCATCAAATAGCCCCCGCGATATGCAACTTTTCAGGGAAGGTAGGACCCAATATACACAAGCAGTTAGGAAAGCAAAGGCTAGCTTTTTCAAACAGAAATTTGCATCCTGTAGCACTAACTCCAAAAGGTTTTGGGACACTGTAAAGTCCATGGAGAATAAGAGCACCTCCTCCCAGCTGCCCACTGCACTGAGACTAGGAAACACTATCACCACCGATAAATCTACAATAATCGAGAATTTCAACAAGCATTTTGCTACGGCTGGCCATGCTTTCCACCTGGCTACCACTACCCCGGCCACCAGCTCAAATTAAGGTGGAAATCCACACTACAGGCTGATCCAACTGTGTCCTTAAAACAAGTCAAAATGAGGCTCAGTAGTGTGTGTGGCCTCCACGTGCCTGTATGACCTCCCTACAACGCCTGGGCATGCTCCTGGTGAGGTGGCGGATGGTCACCTGAGGGATCTCCTCCCAGACCTGGACTAAAGCATCCGCCAACTCCTGGACAGTCTGTGTTGCAACGTGGCGTTGGTGGATGGAGCGAGACATGATGTCCCAGATGTGCTCAATTGGATTCAGGTCTGGGGAACGGGCGGTCCATAGCATCAATGCCTTCCTCTTGCAGGAACTGCTGACACATTCCAGCCACATGAGGTCTAGCATTGTCTTGCATTAGGAGGAACCCAGGGCCAACCGCACCAGCATATGGTCTCACAAGGGGTCTGAGGATCTCATCTCGGTACCTAATGGCAGTCAGGCTACCTCTGGCGAGCACATGGAGGGCTGTGCGGCCCCCCAAAGAAATGCCACCCCACACCATGACTGACCCACCGCCAAACCGGTCATGCTGGAGGATGTTGCAGGCAGCAGAACGTTCTCCACGGCGTCTCCAGACTCTGTCACGTATGTCACGTGCTCAGTGTGAACCTGCTTTCATCTGTGAAGAGCACAGGGCGCCAGTGGCGAATTTGCCAATCTTGGTGTTCTCTGGCAAATGCCAAACGTCCTGCACGGTGTTGGGCTGTAAGCACAACCCCCACCTGTGGACTTCGGGCCCTCATACCACCCTCATGGAGTCTGTTTCTGACCGTTTGAGCAGACACATGCACATTTGTGGCCTGCTGGAGGTCATTTTGCAGGGCTCTGGCAGTGCTCCTCCTGCTCCTCCTTGCACACAGGCGGAGGTAGCAGTCCTGCTGCTGGGTTGTTGCCCTCCTACGGCCTCCTCCACGTCTCCTGATGTACTGGCCTGTCTCCTGGTAGCGCCTCCATGCTCTGGACACTACGCTGACAGACACAGCAAACCTTCTTGCCACAGCTCGCATTGATGTGCCATCCTGGATGAGCTGCACTACGTCTCATGCTACCACTAGAGTGAAAGCACCGCCAGCATTCAAAAGTGACCAAAACATCAGCCAGGAAGCATAGGAACTGAGAAGTGGTCTGTGGTCACCACCTGCAAAACCAGTCCTTTATTTGGGGTGTCTTGCTAATTGCCTATAATTTCCACCTGTTGTCTATTCCATTTGCACAACAGCATGTGAAATGTATTGTCAATCAGTGTTGCTTCCTAAGTGGACAGTTTGATTTCACAGAAGTGTGATTGACTTGGAGTTACATTGTGTTGTTTAAGTGTTCCCTTTATTTTTTTGAGCAGTGTATATCCATCCTGCCCTGCCTTTCGAAAGTTTTTGAAAGCCAAGTTAACAAACAGATCACCGACCATTTCGAATCACACCATACCTTCTCCGCTATGCAATCCGGTTTCCGAGCTGGTCATGGGTGCACCTCAGCCACGCTCAAGGTCCTAAATGATATTATAACCGCAATCAATAATAGACAGTACTGTGCAGCCGTCTTCATCGACCTGGCCAAGGCTTTCGACTCTGTCAATCACCGCATTCTTATTGGCAGACTAAATAGCCTTGGTTTCTCAAATGACTGCCTCGCCTGGTTCACCAACTACTTCTCAGATAGAGTTCAGTGTGTCAAATCGGAGGGCCTGTTGTCTGGACCTATGGCAGTCTCTATGGGGGTGCCACAGGGTTCAATCTTGGGCCGACTCTTTTCTCTGTGTATATCAATGATGTCGCTCTTGCTGCTGGTGACTCTCAGATCCACCTCTACGCAGACGACACCATTTTGTATACATCTGGCCCTTCATTGGACACTGTGTTAACAAACCCCCAAATGAGCTTCAATGCCATACAACACTCCTTCCGTAGCCTCCAACTGCTCTTAAACACTAGTCAAACTAAATGCATGCTCTTCAATCGAACGCTGCTGGCACCCGCCTACCCGACTAGAATCACTACTCTCGACGGGTCTGACCTAGAATATGTGGACAACTATAAATACCTAGGTGTCTGGTTAGACTGTAAACTCTCCTTCTAGACTCACATTAAGCATCTCCAATCCAAAGTTAAATCTAGAATCGGCTTCCTATTTCGCAACAAAGCCTCCTTCACTCATGCTGCCAAACATGCCCTCGTAAAACTGACTATCCTACCGATCCTTGACTTCGGCGATGTCATTTACAAAATAGCCTCCAACACTCTACTCAGCAAATTTGATGTAGTCTATTACAGTGCCATCCGTTTTGTCACCAAAGCCCCATATACTACCCACCACTGTGACCTCTACGCTCTTGTTGGCTGGTACTCACTACATATTCGTCGCCAAACCCACTGGCTCCAGGCCATCTATAAATCACTGCTAGGCAAATCCCCGCCTTTTATCTTAGCTAATTGGTCACCATAGCAACACCCACCCGTAGAATGCGCTCCAGCAGGTACATCTCACTGGTCATCCCCAAAGCCAACACCTCCTTTGGCCGCCATTCTTTTCAGTTCTCTGCTGCCAATGACTGGAATGAACTGCAAAAATCTCTGAAGCTGGAGACTTATCTCCCTCACTAACTTTAAGCATCAGTTGTCAGAGCACCTTACCAATCACTGCACCTGTACACAGCACATCTGAAATTAGCCCACCCAACTACCTCATCCCCATATTGTTATTTATTTTGCTCATTTGCACCCCAGTATCTCTATTTGCACATCATCTCTTTCAGTGTTAATACTAATTGTAATTATTTTGCACTATGGCCTATTTATTGCCTTACCTCCATAACTTGCTACATTTGCACACACTGTATATATATTTTCTGTTGTATTTTTGACTTTGTTTTGTTTTAGGGGCCCCGTGTAGCTCAGTTGGTAGAGCATGGCGCTTGCAACGCCAGGGTTGTGGGTTCGTTTCCCACGGGGGGCCAGTATGAAAATGTATGCACTCACTAACTGTAAGTCGCTCTGGATAAGAGCGCCTGCTAAATGACTAAATTGTAAAATGTTTTACCCCATATGTAACTCTGTGTTGTTGTTTTTATCGCACTGCTTTGCTTTATTTTGGCCAGGTCGCAGTTGTAAATGAGAACTTGTTCTCAACTGGCTTACCTGGTTAAATAAAGGTGAAATAAAAAATAAAAATAAAAACTAGGGGTTGTGACTGTGGGGTCGCCTGATTTGAAAATGGGGTCGTGAGAGTCAAAATAAGAAATTGCGCTTGGTTTATAGAACTGGGGTTACGTTAGTAACCTCCGGTAGCCGCTAGATGCGGTTGTAATAAACAGAAAGTTTTCTTCCTACAAATGTGGCTTTATCTTTTGAACGGTTTAAGCTACAAAATATTATGACCCCATCACGGAAAGATAAGACTCACAGGAACACAAGCCGCGCAGGACTAAATGGATTGTTGAGAAGAACTTGACTGGCCTGCACAGAGCCCTGACCTCAACCCCATCGAACACCTTTGGGATGAATTGGAACGCCAACTGCGAGCCAGGCCTAATCGCCCAACATCAGTGCCCATCTAACTAATGCTCGTAGCTGAAAGGAAGCAAGTCCCCGCAGCAATGTTCCAACATCTAATGGAAAGCCTTCCCAGAAGAGTGGATGTTCTTATAGCAGCAAAGGGGGGACCAACTCCATATTAATGATTTTGGAATGAGATGTTCGACGAGCATGTAGTGTATGGTCATGTAGTGTATGTGTCTTCTGTTTCCCTCTACAATGCCCACAAAGCAGCATAGGACTCATTAGAACAGAGTGGACAAGACCAGGCACTAAATCAGACTGGGGGGAGAAGAGCATCATGAATTACTATCTTTTCTACACAGATGATCGATCATACAAAATTATTGCCTGATGATCTTCTGAACTTTCCAATATCTTTCTGATGCATTTGTCACTTCAAACCATACTTCCTTCAGATAGTACTTTTTCCAGTATTTCTGTCAGACTGATTTGTAATAGACTGTCATAGCCCCAGTTAAAAAAGTTAACATTGGCAGTTGATTACATAACTTTTTCTTTTACATGGTGGGATTGCAAAAATTTTTGTTTTTCAGAAATGGGGTCTTGGGACAAAAATATTTGGGGACCTTTAGTGTAGAATAATACCCAAACATGCAAAGGAGGATTATTGCATTTTCTACCTTTGTGTACCTATTCAGGATACATCACCATGAAGAGAATGCATTTCTGTATAGTACAGATTCTGTTACCATCACTCTCTTACTGGTTGTTAATCCACTTCACTTACTGTAGTTCGGTAATGTATGTACAGTTGAAGTCGGAAGTTTACATACACCTTAGCCAAATACATTTAAACTCAGCTTTTCACAATTCCTGACATTTAATCCTAGTAAAATGGCCCTGTTTTAGGTCAGTTAGGATCACCACTTTATTTTAAGAATGTGAAATGTCACAATAATAGTAGAGAGAATTATTTATTTCAGCTTTTATTTATTTCATCACATTCCCAGTGGGTCAGAAGTTTACATACACTCAATTAGCATTTGGTAGCATTGCCTTTAAATTGTTTAACTTGGGTCAAACGTTTCGGGGCGCCTTCCACAAGCTTCCCACAATAAATTGGTTGAATTTTGGCCCATTCCTCCTGACAGAACTGGTGTAACTGAGTCAGGTTTGAAGGCCTCCTTGCTCGCACATGCTTTTTCAGTTCTGCCCACACATTTTCTATAGGATTGAGGTCAGGGCTTTGTGATGGCCACTCCAATACCTTGACTTTGTTGTCCTTAAGCCATTTTGCCACAACTTTGGAAGTATGCTTGGGGTCATTGTCCATTTGGAAGATCCATTTGAGACCAAGCTTTCAGTTCCTGACTGATGTCTTGAGATGTTGCTTCAATATATCCACAATTTTCCTTCCTCATGATGCCATCTATTTTGTGAAGTGCACCAGTCCCTCCTGCAGCAAAGCACCCACACAGCATGATATTGCCACCCACGTGCTTCACGGTTGGGATGGTGTTCTTCGGCTTGCAGGGTTCCCCTTTCCCTCCAAACATAACGATGGTCATTATGGCCAAACAGTTCTATTTTTGTTTCATCAGACCAGAGGACATTTCTCCAAAAAGTACGATCTTTGTCCCCATGTGCAGTTGCAAACCGTAGTCTGGATTTTTTATGGCGGTTTTGAAGCATTGGCTTCTTCCTTGCTGAGCGGCATTTCAGGTTATGTCGATACAGGACTCGTTTTACTGTGGATATAGATACTTTTGTACCTGTTTCCTCCAGCATCTTCACAGGGTCCTTTGCTGTTGTTCTGGGATTGATTTGCACTTTTCGCACCAAAGTACGTTCATCTCTAGGATACAGAACGTGCCTCCTTCCTGAGCGGTATGATGGCTGTGTGGTCCCATGGTGTGTTTACTTGCGTACTATTGTTTGTACAGATGAACGTGGTACCTTCAGGCATTTGGAAATTGCTCCCAAGGATGAACCAGACTTGTGGAGTTCTACAAAATAAATTTCTGAGGTCTTGGCTGATTTCTTTTGATTTTCCCATGATGTCAAACAAAGAGGCACTGAGTTTGAAGGTAGGCCTTGAAATACATCCACAGGTACACCTCCAATTGACTCAAATTATGTCAATTAGCCTATCAGAAGCTTCTTAAGCCATGACATTTTCTGGAATTTTCCGAGCTGTTTAAAGGCACAGTCAACTAAGTGTATGTAAACTTCTGACCCACTGGAATTGTGATACAGTGAATTATAAGTGAAATAATCTGTCTGTAAAAAATTGTTGGAAAAATTACATGCACAAAGTAGATGTCCTAACTGACTTGCCAAAACTATAGTTAGCTAACAAGACATTTGTGGAGTGGTTGAAAAACGAGTTTTAATGACTCCAACCTAAGTGTATGTAAACTTCCGACTTCAACAGTATGTATGTATGTACAGTGGGGGAAAAAAGTATTTAGTCAGCCACCAATTGTGCAAGTTCTCCTACTTAAAAAGATGAGAGAGGCCTGTAATTTTCATCATAGGTACATGTCAACTATGACAGACAAATTGAGAAAAAGAAATCCAGAAAATCACATTGTAGGATTTTTAATGAATTTATTTGCAAATTATGGTGGAAAATAAGTATTTGGTCACCTACAAACAAGCAAGATTTCTGGCTCTCACAGACCTGTAACTTCTTCTTTAAGAGGCTCCTCTGTCCTCCACTCGTTACCTGTATTAATGGCACCTGTTTGAACTTGTTATCAGTATAAAAGACACCTGTCCACAACCTCAAACAGTCACACTCCAAACTCCACTATGGCCAAGACCAAAGAGCTGTCAAAGGACACCAGAAACAAAATTGTAGACCTGCACCAGGCTGGGAAGACTGAATCTGCAATAGGTAAGCAGCTTGTTTTGAAGAAATCAACTGTGGGAGCAATTATTAGGAAATGGAAGACATACAAGACCACTGATAATCTCCCTCGATCTGGGGCTCCACACAAGATCTCACCCCCGTGGGGTCAAAATGATCACAAGAACGGTGAGCAAAAATCCCAGAACCACACGGGGGGGACCTAGTGAATGACCTGCAGAGAGCTGGGACCAAAGTAACAAAGCCTACCATCAGTAACACACTACGCCGCCAGAGACTCAAATCCTGCAGTGCCAGAGGTGTCCCCCTGCTTAAGCCAGTACATGTCCAGGCCCGTCTGAAGTTTGCTAGAGTGCATTTGGATGATCCAGAAGAGGATTGGGAGAATGTCATATGGTCAGATGAAACCAAAATATAACTTTTTGGTAAAAAGTCAACTCGTCGTGTTTGGAGGACAAAGAATGCTGAGTTGCATCCAAAGAACACCATACCTACTGTGAAGCATGGGGGTGGAAACATCATGCTTTGGAGCTGTTTTTCTGCAAAGGGACCAGGACGACTGATCCGTAAAGGAAAGAATGAATGGGGCCATGTATCGTGAGATTTTGAGTGAAAACCTCCTTCCATCAGCAAGGGCATTGAAGATGAAACGTGGCTGGGTCTTTCAGCATGACAATGATCCCAAACACACTGCCCGGGCAACGAAGGAGTGGCTTCGTTAGAAGCATTTCAAGGTCCTGGAGTGGCCTAGCCAGTCTCCAGATCTCAACCCCATAGAAAATCTTTGGAGGGAGTTGAAAGTCGTTTTGCCCAGCGACAGCCCCAAAACATCACTGCTCTAGAGGAGATCTGCATGGAGGAATGGGCCAAAATTCCAGCAACAGTGTGTGGAAACCTTGTGAAGACTTACAGAAAACTTTTGACCTGTGTCATTGGCAACAAAGTGTATATAACAAAGTATTGAGAAACTTTTGTTATTGACCAAATACTTATTTTCCACCATAATTTGCAAATAAATTCATTAAAAATCCTACAATGTGATTTTCTGGATTTTTTTTTCTAATTTTGTCTGTCATAGTTGACGTGTACCTATGATGAAAATTACAGGCCTCTCTCATCTTTTTAAGTGGGAGAACTTGCACAATTGGTGGCTGACTAAATACTTTTTTTCCCCACTGTATGTATGTATGTATGTATGTATGTATGTATGTATGTATTACCATTCAAAAGTTTGGGGTCACTTAGAAATGTCCTTGATTTCGAATGAAAAGTAATTTTTTTGTCCATTTAAAATAACATCAAATTGATCAGAAATACAGTGTAGACATTGTTAATGTTGTAAATGGCTATTGTAGCTGGAAATGGCTGTTTTTTTTTTTTTTATGGAATATCTACAAAGGCGCACAGAGGCACATTATCAGCAACCATCAGTCCTGTGTTCCAATGGCACGTTGTGTTTGCTAATCCAAGTTTATCATTTTAAAAGGCTAATTGATCATTAGAAAACCCTTTTGCAATTATGTTAGCATAGCAGAAAACTGGCCTAAAGAAGCAATAAAACTGGCCTTCTTGAGACTAGTTGAGTGTCTGAAAAAGCCATATCTCAGACTGGCCAATAAAATAAAAGATTAAGATGGGCAGTCTGAGATATGGCTTTTTCTTTGCAACTCTGCCTAGGTCGTCAGCATCCCAGAGTCGCCTCTTCACTGTTGACGTTTAGACTGGTGTTTTGCGGGTGCTATTTAATGAAGCTGCCAGTTGAGGATCTGTGAGGCGCTTGTTTCTCAAACTAGACACTCTAATGTATTTGTCCTCTTGCTCAGTTGTGCACCGGGGCCTCCCACTCCTCTTTCTATTCTGGTTAGAGCCAGTTTGCGCTGTTCTGTGAAGGGAGTAGTACACAGTGTTTTACGAGATCTTCAGTGATGGTCAAACGTTTGGACACACCTACTCATTCCAGGGTTTTTCCTTATTTTTACTATTTTCTACATTGTAGAATAATAGTGAAGACATCGACACTATGAAATAACACATGGAATCATGTAGTAACCAAAAAAGTGTTAAACAAATCAAAATGTATTTTATATTTGAGATTATTCAAAGTAGCCACCCTTTGCCTTGAGGACAGCTTTGCACACACTTGGCATTCTCTCAACCAGCTTCACCTGGAATGCTTTCCCAACAGTCTTGAAGGAGTTCCCACATATGCTGAGCACTTGTTGGCTGCTTTTCCTTCACTCTGCGGTCCAACTCATCCCAAACCATCTCAATTGGGTTGAGGTCGGGTGATTGTGGAGGCCAGGTCATCTGATGCAGCACTCCATCACTCTCCTTCTTGGTCAAATAGCCCTTTGACAGCCTGGAGGTGTGTTGGGTCATTGTCCTGTTGAAAAACAAATGATAGTCCCACTAAGTGCAAACCAGATGGGATGGCGTATCGCTGCAGAATGCTGTGGTAGCCATGCTGGTTAAGTGTGCCTTGAATTCTAAATAAATCACCACTGACAGTGTCACCAGCAAAGCACCATCACACCTCGTCCTCCTTGCTCCGCAATACTAACCTAAATGACAGTGAAAAGAAGGAAGTACAGTGAGGGAAAAAACTACTTGATCCCCTGCTGATTTTGTACATTTGCCCACTGACAAAGAAATGATCAGTCTATAATTTTAATGGTAGGTTTATTTGAACAGTGAGAGACAGAATAACAACAAAAAAATCCAGAAAAACGCATGTAAAAAATGTTATAAATTTGATTTGCATTTTAATGAGGGAAATAAGTATTTGACCCCTCTGCAAAACATGACTTAGTACTTGGTGGCAAAACCCTTGTTGGCAATCACAGAGGTCAGACGTTTCTTGTAGTTGGCCACCAGGTTTGCACACATCTCAGGAGGGATTTTGTCCCACTCCTCTTTGCAGATCTTCACCAAGTCATTAGGTTTCGAGGCTGACGTTTGGCAACTCAAACCTTCAGCTCCCTCCACAGATTTTCTATGGGATTAAGGTCTGGAGACTGGCTAGGCCAGTCCAGGAACTTAATGTGCTTCTTCTTGAGCCACTTCTTTGTTGCCTTGGCCGTGTGTTTTGGGTCATTGTCATGCTGGAATACCCATCCACGACCCATTTTCAATGCCCTGGCTGAGGGAAGGAGGTTCTCACCCAAGATTTGACGGTACATGGCCCTGTCCATCGTCCCTTTGATGCGGTGAAGTTGTCCTGTCACCTTAGCAGAAAAACACTCCCAAAGCATAATGTTTCCACCTCCATGTTTGACGGTGGGGATGGTGTTCTTGGGGTCATAGGCAGCATTCCTCCTCCTCCAAACACGGCGAGTTGAGTTGATGCCAAAGAGCTCAATTTTGGTCTCATCTGACCACAACACTTTCACCCAGTTCTCCTCTGAATCATTCAGATGTTCATTGGCAAACTTCAGACGGGCCTGTATATGTGCTTTCTTGAGTAGGGGGACCTTGCGGGCGCTGCAGGATTTCAGTCTTTCATGGCGTAGTGTGTTACCAATTGTTTTCATGGTCTCGGCTGCCTTGAGATCATTGACAAGATCCTCCCGTGTAGTTCTGGGCTGATTCCTCACCGTTCTCATGATCATTGCAACTCCACGAGGTGAGATCTTGCATGGAGCCCCAGGCCGAGGGAGATTGACAGTTCTTTTGTGTTTCTTCCATTTGAGAATAATCACACCAACTATTGTTACCTTCTCACCAAGCTGCTTGGCGATGGTCTTGTAGCCCATTCCAGCCTTGTGTAGGTCTACAATCTTGTCCCTGACATCCTTGGAGAGCTCTTTGGTCTTGGCCATGGTGGAGAGTTTGGAATCTGATTGATTGATTGCTTCTGTGGACAGGTGTCTTTTATACAGGTAACAAGCTGAGTTTAGGAGCTCTCCCTTTAAGAGTGTGCTCCTAATCTCAGCTCGTTACCTGTATAAAAGACACCTGGGAGCCAGAAATCTTTCTGATTGAGAGGGGGTCAAATACTTATTTCCCTCATTAAAATGCAAATCAATTGATAACATTTTTGACATGCGTTTTTCTGGATTTTTGTTGTTGTTATTCTGTCTCTCACTGTTCAAATAAACCTACCATTAAAATTATTGACCGATCATTTCTTTGTCAGTGGACAAACGTACAAAATCAGCAGGGGATCAAATACTTTTTTCCCTCACTCTATATACAGAATAAAAAATATTCCAGTTTGCAATAATACTGCAAATAATGTGGCTAAGAAATTAGCTTTTTGTCCTGAATACAAAGCATTATGTTTGGGGCAAACACAACACATCACTGAGTACCATTCTTCATATTTTCAAGCATGGTGGTGGCTGCATCATGTTAAGGATATGCTTGTCATCGGCAAAGACTAGGGATTTCTTTGGGGATAAAATTAAACGGAATAGAGCTGAGCACAGGCCAAATCCTAGAGGAAAACCTGGTTGTCTGCTTTAGCAGGACAAGGCCAAATATACACTGCAGTTGTTTACCAAGACAACATTGATTGTTCCTGAGCGGCCTAGTTATGTTTTGACTTAAATCGGCTTGAAAATCTATTGCAAGACTTGAAAATGCCTGTCTAGTAATGATCAATAACCAACTTGACTGAGCTTGTAGAGTTTAAAAAAGAATAATGGGCAAATATTGTACAATCTAGGTGTGCAAAGCTCTTCGAGACTTATCCAGAAAAACTCACAGCCATAATGGCTGCCAAAGACGATTCTAACATGTATTGACTCAGGGGGTTGGACTCAGGGGGTTGAATACTTTTTTTTTTTTTTTACTTTGACATTACAGAATACGTTGTGTAAATTGTTGAAAAAAAGATGACAATTAAATCCATTTTAATCCCAGTTTGTAACACAACAAAATGTGGAAAAAGTCAAGGTGTGTGGATATTTTCTGAACGCACTGTATATATTTAGTTTGCTGTTTTTGGTTTCAGTTGGAGTCCTCTACATTTGGTCATACAGGCAGTTCTATTTCAGTTGGGGCTGGGGGGCTGTCTATGGGAAATATAGCAGATCGTTGGAAAGTGTTAAGATGACAGTGCAGTGTCAGCAGGTTGCCATGACGATGCAGTCATCCCACATTTCATTGTGCCGGACCCTGTGCTGCCTGTCTCCCTCCCTCCCGCAAGGTCACAGGGTCCCAATTGATCTAGCTGCCAGGCAGAGGCTCGCATCACTTTCCTGTAACATATGTTCCCGGCCCGTTACGCTTGCATCAATCTCCTTTATGTGGACAGTAAAACACCTAATTTCACCCGTCTGAGCTCATGTACTCAGGGCTGTAGAGACATAGAACCGCTCCCTAAGAACATACTGTATGTAATTAAGCAATGTATTAATGATAATAATGGACTCTGACTGAATGGTAGTTCACCATTTTGTTCCCTATTCAAATGAACCGCACTGTCCGTACAGTACAACCGGTTCAAAACCTGTACATGTCTCTGAATCTGCCTTGGTCTAGGAGACGGACAGAAGAGCAGTTGGTGAACGGGGTCACTTGTCATTGCCGTGCACTCTATTGAACTTTATTGCTCCACAGTCCACACACACAGACTGTCCGCTGGGTGCTGTAAATCAGCCAGTGATGTGTGATCTCCATTGTTCCTAGTCCAGCAGGTTAATGGGAATGGCCGGTCATTGTGGTTGCAGCCCTAGTCCTGTCCATGTCCATGCTGCAGTGCAGATAGCCTAGCGTTCATGTGCTCCCCTCTGTATGGGCCGGCCATCCGATCCGCATGCGGAGTAGTCAGCAGCATGTCCCCTCACAGTAGGGCACTCCTAGGCATACCTGTCATAATGTTAACCTTAAAGATCATGTTTGGTGAATCTGTTGATGGGTAGCTGAATTTAATGAAGTTGTTGTAGATATAGTAACTATTAGCTACAGCCTAGAACATTGTGCTTGAAAACAGTAGGAATTCTTTGTGGGTTTTCAGATTAGTTTTGTTCATTTTGCTGTGATCTCAACACAGCAGCTTATTGAACACCTCAAGAGGATGTGACTGATGGCCAATGCACCGGAATAACTATATGTTTTTCAGATGTAGACTCGTGACCGGACAACATCACTTTACTACTATATGTTTTTCAGATGTAGACTGTGGTGACCGGACAACATCAGTTTACTGTATGTTTTTCAGATGTAGACTGTGGTGACTGGACAACATCCGTTTACTATATGTTTTTCAGATGTAGACTGGTGACCTGACAACATCAGTTTACTGTATGTTTTTCAGATGTAGACTGTGTTGACCGGACAACATCAGTTTACTATATGTTTTTCAGATGTAGACTGTGGTGACCTGACAACATCCGTTTACTATATGTTTTTCAGATGTAGACTGTGGTGACCGGACAACATCAGTTTCCCAGCATCTTCCTTTTATCTTCTTGTCTGATTGCTATGACCAGTTGTTTTCTGATGATTCTTTGTGCATATCATTCCCCATTGATCTATGCGAAATCAAAGAATGCTGTAAAGATATGGATTTCCATAGGTTTTTATTTGTGCCTCAAAGAGAAGCTTAAAAATGTAACCATTATTTTTCTACCTCAATGCCTCTGAGCTGAAACATCACCCTGTTTTTATTACAGGGCAATTGGATCATGTAGAAACCAACAGGAGCATTTCACATTCAATTCATTAAACAATTTATGAGGACTGCATTTCCACAAGAGCCAAACAATGCTGATGGGATGTGTCCCAAATGGCACCCTATTCCCTACATAGTGCACTACTTTTGACCAGGGCCCTGGGGCCTCATTTATAAACTGTGCATATGCACAAAATATAACCTAAAATGTGCGTGCACCAGTTTTCATGCAAAAGTTGGCATTTATAAAACATTTACTTGACGTGAGAATGTACTCCCCTCCCCGCAAACTTTAGACCATGCGTACGCACATCTGCTAGTGGTTAAAATATTGTATTGCAATCTGGCAAGTAAGTATTTTGTGCAAATGGGGGATATGACGAAAAGCTTCTCACTAACAACAGGAAAACGGATTAACAAGAAAGCAACCCTTGTTTAGAATCTAAAATAATTTGACAGGAATCTTATAATTAGACTTATGTCTTTTTCCTATTTCTTTTATTTTCAAACCCATTGCAGAATATATTCCTCACCTTTTCTGGCCGTGATGGGTTCATTTCCCGAAGGAGCTATACAACAAATGACCATGCGCATCTCTCATTTAATGGTAAATAGATAGGCTATATGTACAGTGCATTCGGAAAGTATTCAGACCCCTTGACTTCTCCACATTTTGTTATGTTACAGCCTTATTCTAAAATATATTTCTTTCCTCATCAATCTATACACAATACCCCATAATGACAAAGCGAAAACAGGTTTAGATTTTTTTGCAAATGTATAAAAAAAAAAAAAACGTATTTACATAAGTATTCAAACCCTTTGCTATGAGACTCGAAATTTAGCTCAGGTGCACCTGTTTCCATTGATCATCCTTGAGACGTTTCTACAACTTGATTGGAGTCCACCTGTGGTAAATTCAATTGATTGGACATGATTTGGAAAGGAACACACCTGTCTATATAAGGTCCCACAGTTGACAGTGCATGTCAGAGCAAAAACCAAGCCATGAGGTCGAAGGAAATGTCCGTAGAGCTCCGTGACAGGATTGTGTCGAGGCACAGATCTGGGGAATGGTACCAAAACATTTCTGCAGCATGGAAGGTCCCCAAGAACACAGTGGCCTCCAGCATTCTTAAATAGAAGAAGTTTGGAACCACCAACACTCTTCCTAGAGCTGGCCGCCCGGCCAAACTGAGCAATCGGGGGAGAAGGGCCTTGGTCAGGGAGGTGACCAAGAACCCGATGGTCACTCTGACAGAGCTCCAGAGTTCCTCTGTGGAGATGGGAGAACCTTCCAGAAGGACAACCATCTCTGCAGCACTCCACCAATCAGGCCTTTATGGTAGAGTGGCCAGACGGAAGCCAATCCTCAGTAAAAGGCACATGACCGCCTGCTTGGAGTTTGCCAAAAGGCACCTAAAGGACTCTCAGACCAAGATAAAACAAGATTCTCTGGTCTGATGAAACCAAGATTGAACTCTTTGGCTTGAACTCTTTGGCTTGAATGCCAAGCGTCACATCTGGAGGAAACCTGGCACCATCACTACGGTGAAGCATGGTGGTAGCAGCATCATGCTGTGGGGATGGTTTTCAGCGGCAGGGACTTGGAGACTAGTCAGGATCGAGGGAAAGATGAACGGAGCAAAGTACAGAGAGATCCTTGATGAAAACCTGCTCCAGAGCGCTCAGGACCTCAGACTGGGGCGAAGGTTCACCTTCCAACAGGACAATGACCCTAAGCACACAGCCAAGACAACGCAGGAGTGGCTTTGGGACAAGTCTCTGAATGTCCTTGAGTGCCCCAGCCAGAGCTCGAACATGAACCCGATCAAACATCTCTGGAGAGACCTGAAAATAGCTGTGCAGCGACGCTCCCCATCCAACCTGACAGAGCTTGAGAGGATCTTCAGAGAAGAATGGGAGAAACTCCCCAAATACAGGTGTGCCAAACTTGTAGCGTCATACCCAAGACAACTCAAGGCTGTAATCGCTGCCAAAGGTGCTTCAACAAAGTACTGAGTAAAGGCTCTGAATTACTTATGTAAATGTGATATTTCACAAAATTCTAAAAACCTGTTTTTGCTTTGTCATTATGGGGTATTGTGTGTAGATTGATGGGGGGGACAATGTAATCCATTTTAGAATAAGGCTGGAATGTAACAAAATGTGGAAAAAGTCAAGGGGTCTGAATACTTTCCGAACGCACTGTTTTTCATGTTTTGCAATATCATATGCAGTGCGGTTTATAATACCGGTATACAGTCGAATTTAACAATGGATCTTTTACATTGAAGTAGGCCTTATGTATCAAGTTAAGTTTTCACGAGCACAAGTACAGTAAGAGGAACTGCCCCTCCCTACCTGCAGGCTATGTTCAAACCCTACACCCCATCCTGAGCACTCCGTTCTGCCACCTCAGGTTTCTTGGCATGCCCTACGTTTCAGAATTCGCGGTCAGTCCATCATATTCCACATTTTGTTGTTACAGCCTGAATTCAAAATGGATTTCAAAATATATATATTCTCACCCATCTACACACAATACCCCATAATGACAAATTGAAAACATGTTTTCTGAAATTGTAGCAACTTTATTGAAAATGAAATACGGAAATATCTAATTTACTTAAGTATTCACACCCCTGAGTCAATACTTTATAGAAGCACCTTTGGCAGTGATTACAGCTGTGAGTCTTTCTGGGTAAGTCTCGAAGAGCTTTCCACTCCTGGATTGTGCAACATTTGACCATTTTTATTTTCAAAATTCTTCAAGCTCTGTCAAATTGGTTGTTGTTCATTTTCAGGTCTTGCCATAGATTTTTAAGTAGATTTAAGTCAAAACTGTAACTCGGCCACTCAGGAACATTCACTGTCTTCTTGGTAAGCAACTCCAGTGTAGATTTGGCCTTGTGTTTTAGGTTATCCTGCTGGAAGGTGAATTCATTTGTTATGACGAGTTTCTCTGGTATCGAGTACTTCAGGATGCAAGACAATATGGGACACAGATGGAGATTTGATTCAGTCATTATTTAATGGTAACAGTACTGGATTCAATGACAGGCGGTACAGACGTAGCCTCTTGCCATATGAATGACTTCCATAGAAAATCTCTGTTTATATAATGCCCTTCCGATCTACTTCTGTCCCACACAGTTGCCAATAATTATTGAGTGTCACTCATCTACCACAATAGCATCCACATACTTTGTATTGTGTGCTACTCCTGAGTGGCGCAGTGGTCTAAGGCACCGCATCGCAGTGCTAACTGTGCCACTAGAGATCCTGGTTCGAATCCAGGCTCTGTCGCAGCCGGCCGCGACCCGGAGACTCATGGGCGGCGCACAATTGGCCCAGTGTCGTCCAGGGTAGGGGAGGGAATGGCCGGCAGGGATGTAGCTCAGTTGATAGAGCATGGCGTTTGCAACGCCAGGGTTGTGGGTTTGATTCCCACGGGGGGCCAGTATTTAAAAAAAATATGTATTCACTAACTGTAAGTCGCTCTGGATAAGAGTGTCTGCTAAATGACTAAAATGTAAATGTAAAATGTGTGTCACCCTAGCCAGGCCATTCCATCACGTACACCTTCTAAGATTATCACAAGTGGCCCCCAATCTATCTTGGCACGCAGACCTTCTGTCACACCAATAACACATGGCATGTCCTTGTCCTCTGTCCCATATGCAGCTTATGAGTTTTACATACATTAAGGAATCTTGTATCACAAGTCTATCATTTTCTCAGTGTCTGGTGGAAGGCAGACTGAATCAGATTTTGCCTGTGCTTAGCTCCATTCCGTTTATTTTTTAATTTTGAAAAAGTCCTTAACACTTACAAGCATTCCCATAACATGATGCAGCCACCACTATGCTTGAAAATATGGGGTGTTACTCAGTAATGTGTTGTATTGGATTTGCTCCAAACATAACGCTTTGTATTCAGGACATTAAGTGCATTTCTTTGCCAATTTTTTTTGAATATTTTTATTCTGTACAGGCTTCCTTCTTTTCACTCTGTCACTTAGGTTAGTATTGTGGAGTAACTACAATGTTGATCCATCCTCCGTTTTCTCCTATCACAGCCATTAAACTCGGCAACTGTTTTAATGTCACAATTGGCCTTATGGTGAAATCCCTGAGCGGTTTCCTTAGACTCTGGTAACTGCGGTAGGAGGACGCCTGTATCTTTGTAGTCACTGGGTGTATTAATACACCATCCAAAGTGTCATTAACCTCTACGGCACATATGTCAGAGTCAAGGCCCGCAGGCCACATCCGGCCCGAGAAGGTTTTTTACGGCCCCTGGGATGATCTTGATTTATTATTAGAACCGCCCGCAGACCGCAGCAAGCCGGCAGCCCGCAGATCTTTTACACGCACCAATACTACATTTCCCACAATGCAACGGTGACGTTGCATTTCTCACAATGCAACGGTATAATCTGAGACGACATTATGAAACGAAACACGCGGACAAAAACAAGAATATGGACATGGAACAAAGGCTACAAAAGGCAGAGGAATTAAAACGAGGCCTCAAATCTCGACAGGCTCTGTTCAAAAAAGCCAAATCACAAGGCCAGGCTGCTGTCAAGGCCAGTTTTATTTTGGCAGAAGAGATCGCTAAATCAGCCCGGCCATTTACGGAGGGGGATTTCATCAAAAACTGCATGATTAAAGTTTGTGACGAAGTTTGCCCAGAAAAAAGGCAACTCTTTTTAAATGTGAGTCTGAGCAGAAACACCATTGCCTAGAGAGTAGACCAGTTGTCCATCAATCTAAAAGAGCAGCTTGTGAAAAAGGGAAAAGATTTCATTGCATATTCCTTGGCTGTGGATGAGAGCACCGACATTTCTGACATTGCCCAGTTGTCAATTTTCATCCGCGGGAGTGGACTCCAGCCTAAAGCGTGACAGAGGAGTTTTTGGCTTTACGTCCTATGCATGGCACAACTACGGGGCATGATTTGTATGAAGAGGTGTCAAGATGTGTAAATGAGATGGAGCTGCCTTGGGAAAAACTCGTGGGTTTGACAACCGACGGAGCACCTGCGATGTGTGACACAGGAGCGGACTGGTGGCGAAGATACGGAAAAGATGCAAGAGGAAAACGCGACAGGTGAGCTGACAGCTTATCATTGTATCATACACCAGGAAGCGTTGTGCGGTAAAGCCTTGAAAATGGAGCATGTAATGAGCATCATCACGCGCACAGTTAACTTTATCAGAGCCAAAGGTTTGAATCACCGCCAGTTCAAGGCATTTCTGACGGAGTTAGAAACGGAGCATGGTGATTTGCCTTATCACACAGAGGTGCGATGGCTAAGCCAGGGAAAGGTGCTTCAAAGATGTTTCGAGCTTCGTGAGGAGATTTGTCTGTTCTTGGACAGCAAAGGGAAAGACACAACACAACTCCGAGACGAAATGTTTCTGTGTGAAATGGCTTTTCTGTGTGACATTACGAGTCATCTGAATGCAATGAACTTGCAGCTGCAGGGATCGGGATCATGTCATCTCTGATATGTACAGTACAGTGAAGGCATTTAAAACCAAACTGACTCTGTGGGAGACGCAGATGCGGAAAGAAAATTTGAGCCACTTTCCCAGCTGCCAGACCATGAAAGAGAAGCTCTCTACCAGTGCGTTCCCGAGCGCACAGTTGGCTGATAAAATAGGTATGCTTGCCGCTGACTTTCGACGCCGATTTGCTGACTTTGAAGCACAAAAAAGCAGGTTGGAACTGCTCTGTCAACCCATTTGCTGTTGACGTGGAAAGCTCACCACCAAACCTCCAAATGGAGTTGATTGACCTCCAATGCAATGATGCACTGAGGGCAAAATATGCGGCAGTGGGTGCTGCGGAGTTCGCCCGTTTCCTCCCGACACAATGCCCCAGCTGCGCATCCAGGCTGCTCAAACGTTGTCTATGTTTGGCAGCACATACCTGTGTGAACAACTGTTTTCTTTGATGAACCTGAACAAAACATCACACAGAAGTCGACTTACTGCTGAACACCTCCACTCAATTCTGAGGATTTCTCAGCTCAGAGCCCTACCCCGAACATTGATGAACTTGTGGAAAAGATGGGACACCACCAAGTATCACCTCAACCTCAAACAAGTGAACATTACTGTGCAATCACATATTTAGAGTTTTACTCAGTTCAAGTTTAAAAGTTAAAGTTTAATATTTGTTTTCACTGCATGTTACTTCTCCTTAAACAAAGTGTTGTTTTTGATTAATAGATTTTTGCACTTTATTTTATTGTATTTCAATCCAATTATATTTTAAAAATATTTCAGTTGAGTGGATGATAGAAAATTGCTATTATTGTTTTTTTTCTTTGAAGTAAATTTAGCCCACTTTTGCTAAAATAGAAAATATAGGCTACTGATGGTGCCTTGAATACCGGTTTCTTTCATTTAATGTTCATGTTATGGGGATTTTTATATAAAGGAAATTTGTCTTTTGTGTCTGTTGAAAATTAAAGATTACTGACAGAGCCATAAGAAAATATTGCTTTATTTATCTGATCATATTGGAATATATTTGTTAGGTTTTCAGTAGGTTCAATTAGGTTCACTAGACTATATGCGTCATTTAAAAATGTTTCAATGAACATTCGAACAGTCCGGCCCTCGGCTTGTAGCTAAATTTTTTATTTGGCCCTCCGTCCATTTGACTTTGACACCCCTGCTCTACGGGATCGGTGTCCCGTATACGGGACGGTTGAGCTAACGTGCGCTAATGTGATTAGCATGACTGTTGTAAGTAACAGCAAACTTTCCAGGACATAGACATGTCTTATATGGGCAGAAAGCTTAAATTCTTGTTAATCTAACTACACAGTCCAATTTACAGTAGCTATTACAGTGATAAAATACCATGCTATTGTTTGAGGATAGTGCACAGCAACAAAAAACTTATCACGGCAACTGGTTTGATACATTCACCTCTGAAGGTAAATAATGTACTTACGCTACCGTTCAAAAGTTTTGGGTCGCTTAGAAATGTCCTTGTTTTCCATGAAAACATACATTAAATGAGTTTGAATAGGAAATGCTTTCTGTTATGAATGTGAGGAAAGTTGTAGCTAATACACCCTAGCAGGTTACAAAGAAATTAGCTATTCTTGTTCTTTCTATACTAAACTAAAATATAAACGCAACATGTAAAGGGTTGGTCCTATGTTTCATGAGCTGAAATAAAATATCCTAGAAATGTGCCATACATACAAAAAGCTTATTTCTCAAAAATGTTGCGCACACATTTCTTTATATCCCTGTTAGTGAGCATTTCTCATTTGCCAAGATAATCCATCCACCTGACAGGTGTGGCATGGTCATACCACAGGTGATAAAAGGCCACTCTAAAATGTGTCGTTTTGTCACGCGACACAATGCCACAGATGTCTGAAGTTTTGAGAGAGCGTGCAATTGGCATGCTGACTGCAGGAATGTCCACCAGTGCTGTTGCCAGAGATTTCTGTCTGTAATAAAGCTCTTGTGGGGGAAAATTCATTCGGATTGGCTGGGCCTGGCTCCCCAATGCCTGCGCCCCAGCCCAGTCATGTGAAATCCATAGATTAGGGCCTAATGAATGTATTCAATTGACTGATTTCCTTATATGAACTGTAACTCAGTGAAATCTTTGAAATAATTGCATGTTGCATTTATATACATATTCTCTCTTGAACGGAGTTCCTTGAGTTTCCCAGCAGCCTGCCAAGGCTATATGCCTGTGCTCGAAATCAACAAAGGTAGGCATAGTTATTGTTTTCAAATACTGTATGTATTATTGGCACTGGCAGCTAAACTTATCAACACTAAATAAACCCTTTTAACTATACACAATTCCAGACGTAACAATGCACAAACAGTATATTTTCTGGCAATTTAGCCGCTCACTTTACCAGCATTGCTTCACGTAGACGCGAGAAAAATAGACTTGCTTTCTAATTTGAAGCGCATGACACTGTTGACGCTCGCGGCCGGTCTGTTTTCTGTAAACGCTCGTTCGCGTTTCGTTTGATTTGGCGTTAATGTCAATAGTTCCAAATTATACAGTAAATAAAAGGGTGTTATTGTCACCATAAAAGGTGAATGGAGGGCGTTTTCCAGTTGGAGTTGTAATGGTCGCGCACAGTTTTATGACAGGTTTGATTTATAACAGGAAACATGCATAGGTATGGCGTGCGCCAAGTTTATAAATGTCAATGTTTGTAAAAAATATTGTAGAAATGGTGCACACACATTTTGTGTGAAATTTACACAACAGTTATAAAGGAGGGCCCTGGTCGTTAGGCTGCATTTCCAGTGAGGATTTACCCTAGTGTTTTATCCAAAAGGCTGACTTCTGTGTTTCATTGGGCCATGTGTCAGGAGGACCTGCTCTAACTTTAACACCTTCTCACAAAGCAACAGTCTTGAATGATGAAGAGGTTGTTGATTCTGCTCGCCCCACGCCTTTAATGTCACACTCCTGATGGAAACACAATAACACTAGAGATCACATTAACATAAAACGTTGGTGTGGGGGTAAGCATGGAAAAGAGTGGGAATAGGGTGCCATTTTGGGACCCACGCTTCTGCTGCTGTGTGTCTGCATTGGAGCCTGTTCCATAACGGGTGCAACAAGCAAAAATAGTATTCTACTCAAATAAGAGATTAGGCCTGCAACTCAGCCTCAAGGCCTTGGACAAGGACCCATGTCCACACAATCAGCTGGGGCTCACAACTTCATGTGTTTTGTTGCCACACTGAGTCAGGCGGAAGACTGCTTGGTGCATGATGTGATGACATACAGTATTAAGCAGTTTTGTGTCATATGGGTGTGAACTGCTGGATGATACAGAAAGGGAAGGCCTAGACTGTGTCTAGAAATGGCACCATATTCCCTAGATAGTGCACTACTTTTGACCAGCATGTCCAGCAAAATTAAGGCAGTTATACATTTTAAAAACATTACAATACATTCATAACAGATTTCACAACATATTAAGTGTGTGCCCTCAGGCCTCTACTCTACTACCACATATCTATAACACAAAATCCATGTGTACATGTGTGTATAGTGCGTATGTTATCGTGTGTTTGTATGCATGTGTCTATGTTTGTGTTGCTTCACAGTCCCCGCTGTTCCACAAGGTGTATTTTTATCAGTTTTTTTAATCTAATTTTACTGCTGGCATGAGTTACTTGATGTGGAATAGAGTTCCATGTAGTCATGGCTCTATGTAAATGACATTAGCCCCATTTGGCCTGGGTTTAAAAAATCTACACTAGCTTAATTGACAAAGATCCATGCTCCGATTAGTCAATGGCTTACATGACTAGTTCTTGACAGAGCCTTCCAATACCTGTAGTTTGTAGCCACACAATTGGTTTTCAATGCTTCACATCACTTAGTCAGGTAAAACAGGCTGTGCCTAACCTTAACCCTATTTCATATAGTTCACTACCTTTTGACCGTTGGGTTCCGGTCAAAAGTAGTGGACTATATAGGGAATATGGTGCCATTTGGGATGTTTCCATACTCTTTATTCTCCATTCTCTTAGCATTCCGACTCTTCTTATCCATTCTCAACATGTACATTTGTCCTTATGCCTCACGTTATGTCTTTCTTTCTCTCTGCAGCTGTCATGTACGTGATGGGAGCCCTGGGTCCAGCTGCTGGGTACCTGATGGGAGGAGTTCTCATCGGCTTCTACGTCGACCCCAAGACTGTCGTTAACATCGATCAGAGCGACCCTCGCTTCATTGGCAACTGGTAATGTTCCAGACTTTTAACTGAATATGTTAAATTATGTGAATGAATAGAAATATTAGGCAGAGAGGCACATGCGCGTACTGATAGGACGCATGGGGAGAGAGTAGCTCCGTTTTGTACCAACAAGACTATGGTTATATGAAGAAACCAGACAACATAATATTTAAATTAAGCCTTTAAAATCGATAGATCAATATATCACCAAATAACCGGGAGAGAATGAGCAGTCAGTTATTCACAACAGCGAAACAATCTGAGTAAAGCGACGCTGCGACTCAAACCCAACAAGCCATGGCTTCCCTTTAGGGCTGTCCCCGGCAAAATAAAATCTTGGTCGCCCGATAATCGTCTGTTCTTTCAACCAATCCATTAGTCAATTTTTAAACATGTATTTTTCTATATGTAGACACACCCTATGTGTTTTAATAAAATCAACTATATGCACTGAGCTTGTCCGATGCATTAAGCGCACTGTTTGATAAAATAATGAAGACACAAATGACTAGAGGAAGTCCAACCGCAATTGATTTGGGTTAAAAAAGAAAGACGGTGCTGTGTTAAAAAAGAAAGACAGCCTGTGTGCACCCGTTGTCTCTCTCTCTCCTCCCTGCTGCAGCGACCACCACACAACATCAACAATGTTTATCGCGTAGTCCGTGTTGCTGAAGCTGCAACTTAATTATAGCCATTTCTGACTGAAAAGTTCTGTTACCGAAATCCCTCATTTCTTTAGGAAAAACATTTCCTATTCCCTCAACCCTTGCTCTCTTTACGTGACACATGTATGCATCACATGCACGTGACCAATAGGGCCTGACCTATAGTCTATCATAATCACATCAATAAATTGGTTATAACAAACTCTGAGCACTGTAACACGTGACAGCAAAAGGAATGCGGAGGACGTGAAAGAGAAACTCTAAACGAGGGAATATTTACTGGTTGCTCAGGAGGGAAAGGGGAAGTCGGATGTGTGGAATACATTTGATTTAGTTGTGGAAACTACTGGAGATCATGAAAAAGAAGGAAGGTAAGGAGCAAGCGCTGCGTGCATATTGTGTGCCAAACAGGTTCGATTACATTCTTTTTTGGGGGGGGGACCGTTTGGAACAATGTAAATGTCACTAAATAGAGCAGAGAGTTTGTTCTAACTCTTTTTTTGTTTTTGTTTTGTAAAGCCTTTATTACAGACTAAAAACAGTTGCATGCATTCGTGAATGCAATTGCCGACATGGAACGGTTTATTAATTTTTTATTCAAAGGTCGCTTTGTCATTTAATAAAAAAACTAAAACACTTGATTACATTTCAAATCATGAATGACTCGTATCCTGTGTGATGACATGAATGAATTAATAACTGATACAGTAGCCTATATATTGACATATAGGCCTAAGTAAGTTATGGTATTAAGACTAAACAGGTTGCGCTCTTAGCCCAACAGCTCGATGGTGGTTATACAAGGCTGATAATGATAATGACATTACTTATTATTATGATGATGATGATCATAATAATAATTGTAATACTAACAGTAAGAAGGAGATCAAGAAAAAGGAGGGTATAGGAGTGAGAGCTGCGTGCGTATTATGTGTGACAAACAGGTGCTGTTATATTACAATATTATTATTATTTTCTGACCATTTGGAACAGTGTAAATAACACTAAGTAAATTATAAGTAATACCTGAGAGGCTGTTCTAATGAAAATAAGTGTAAAGCCTTTATTACAGCATAGCAAAGATTAAAAACAGTGGGTACATATTGAAGATGCGCATGCTCATACCCAGAATATTTTTATGTGTCTATTTTCAAAGCTAAGAACATTACAACTTCATAGTTGAGAACACTATAACAATATGGAAGAAAATGTAACATATTTTACAATAACCAATGTCACTCACTAGAAACACAACTTTATGGAACAATCATTGGATAGTTTTTCAGAATTCATCGATAAATTGGCCCACATGGAAAACTAAAGGCATAGAAACCGTGAATTAGTTGGTAATAATAATTTCACATACATCCAACTTTTATATCACAAAATGTTGATTTGAAATGTAAAACTACTAATGACTCAATAATTCATGCCTTCTGGGAATGTTACAAAGTAAAAAAGTTATGGGCGGAGTTGGAGAGATGGATGTCAGAGGTATTGCAATGTAAATTTACTTTTTAATTCATCTGTCTGTATATTTCAAGACATGACATATGAGAGTGCAGTGAGCTACCCGATGGGCTGGACAATACTCTTCTCATCATTTATCTTCAAAAATAAAAAAGGATACTCAACTGGAAATCAGCCAATGCTCCATCGTTTACGCAATGGAAAGCTCAAATACTTTATTATTTAAAAAATGTAAGTGCGTGGGCGACAGAGAAACACAATGGTGCAGTTTGAGGCCATGTGGCAGAAAGTGATAAGGGCGCTGGAGATAGGGTTGGGGGCTAGTGGTTCTGGGCAGGTGTGATGTAGTGATGTTTGTATGATTTAGTCGTTTGTATGTGTTTTTGTATTGTTTATAAAATATCCTAAAATCATATATTTTTTTATATAGACGTTTACATGTTTGATTGTCAATGCTTAGGCCTAATATGTTAAATATTATGGAATTGATTGGGGATGTTAGAAATGTATGTGTATGTTATGTACAGTCGTGGTCAAACGTTTTGAGAATGACACATTAATTTTCCCGAAGTCTGCTGCCTCAGTCTTTATGATGGCAATTTACATATACTCCAGAATGTTATGAAGAGTGATCAGATGAATTGCAATTAATTGCAAAGTCCCTCTTTGCCATGAAAATTAACTTAATCCCAAAAAAACATTTCCACTGCATTTCAGCCCTTCCACAAAAGGACCAGCTGACATCATGTCAGTGATTCTCTCGTTAACACAGGTGAGAGTGTTGACGAGGACAAGGCTGGAGATCACTCTGTCATGCTGATTGAGTTAGAATAACAGACTTGAAGCTTTAAAAGGAGGGTGGTGCTTGAAATCATTGTTCTTCCTCTGTTAACCATGGTTACCTGCAAGGAAACACGTGCCGTCATCATTGCTTTGCACAAAAAGGGCTTCACAGGCAAGGATATCGCTGCTAGTAAGATTGCACCTAAATCAACCATTTATCGGATCATCAAGAACTTCAAGGAGAGAGGTTAAATTGTTGTGAAGAAGGCTTCAGGGCGCCCAAGAAAGTCCAGCAAGTCCAACCGCTTCACGGTTGGGATAGTGTTCTTCGGCTTGCAAGCAACCCTCTTTTTCCTCCAAACATAATGATGGTCATTATGGCCAAACAGTTCTATTTTTGTTTCATCAGACCAGAGGACATTTCTCCAAAAAGTACGATCTTTGTCCCCATGTGCAGTTGCAAACCGTAGTCTGGCTTTTTTATGGCGGTTTTGGAGCAGTGGCTTCTTCCTTGCTGAGTGGCCTTTCAGGTTATGTCGATATAGGACTTGTTTTACTGTGGATTTAGATACTTTTGAACCTGTTTCCTCCAGCATCTTCACAAGGTCCTTTGCTGTTCTGGGTTTGATTTGCACTATTCGCACCAAAGTACTTTCATCTCTAGGAGACAACGCGTCTCCTTCCTGAGCGGAATGACAGCTGCGTGGTCCCATGGTGTTTATACTTACTATTGTTTGTAAAGATGAACGTGGTACCTTCAGGCGTTTGGAAATTGCTCCCAAGGATGAACCAGACTTGTGGAGGTCTACAGATTTTGTTCTGAGGTCTTGGCTAATTTCTTTTGATTTTCCCATGATGTCAAGCAAAGAGGCACTGAGTTTGAAGGTAGGCCTTGAAATACATCCACTGGTACACCTCCAATTGACTCAAATGATGTCAATTAGCTTATCAGAAGCTTCTAAAGCCATTACATCATTTTCTGGAATTTTCAAAGCTGTTTAAAGGCACAGTCAACTTAGTGTATGTAAACTTCTGACCCACTGGAATTGTGATACAGTGAATTATAAGTGAAATAATCTCTCCGTAAACAATTGTTGGGAAAATTACTTGTGTCATGCACAAAGTAGATGTCCTAACGAACTTCCCAAAACTATAGTTTGTTAACAAGAAATTTGTGGAGTGGTTGAAAAACAAGTTTTAATGACTCCAACCTAAGTGTATGTAAACTTCCGACTTCAACTGTAAGTGGCTCGGGGAACAAAACATAGACATTTTGTGTCCATGGCCAGGAAACTCCCCAGACGTTAATCCCATTGAGAACTTGTGGTCAATCCTCAAGAGGCGGGTAGACAAACAAAAACCCACAAATTCTGACAAACTCCAAGCATTGATTATGCAATAATGGGCTGTCATCAGTCAGGATGTGGCCCAGAAGTTAATTGACAGCATGCCAGGGTGGATTGCATAAACTTAATGTAATTGTCAATAAAAGCCTTTGACACTTATGGAATGCTTGTAATTATACTTCAGTATACCATAGTAACATCTGACAAAAATATCTAAAAACACTGAAGCAGCAAACTTTGTGAAGACCAATACTAATTCTCAAAACTTTTGACCACGACTGTACATGTTAGCTTGTCAAATGTGGGATTTGAAATACTGTACATAAAGTGCATTCGGAAAGTATTCAAACCCCTTGACTTTTTCCACATTTTGTTACGTTACAGCCTTATTCTAAAATGGATTAAATAAATACAAATCCTCATCAATCTACACACAATACCCCATGATGACAAAGCAAAAAAAAGTTTTTAGTAAAAAAAAAAAGTTTTCGTTTTTAGAAAACAGTACCAAAACATTTCTGCAGCATTGAAGGTCCCTAAGAACACAGTGGCCTCCATCATTCTTAAATGGAAGAAGTTTGGAACCACCAAGACTCTTCCTAGAGCTGGCCACCCGGCCAAACTGAGCAATCGGGGGATAAGGGCCTTTGTCAGGGAGGTGACCAAGAACCTGATGGTCACTCTGATAGAGCTCCAGAGTTCCTCTGTGGAGATGGGAGAACCTTCCAGAAGGACAACCATCTCTGCAAGCGCTCCACCAAACAAGCCTTTATGGTAGAGTGGCCAGCCGGAAGCCACTCCTCAGTAAAAGGCACATGACAGCCCACTTAGAGTTTGCCAAAAGGCACCTAAAGGACTCTCAGACCATGAGAAACAAGATTCTCTGGTCTGATGAAACCAAGATTGAACTCTTTGGCTTGAATGCCAAGCGTCACTTCTGGAGGAAACCTGGCACCATCCCTACGGTGAAGCATGGTGGTGGCAGCATCATGCTGTGGGGATGTTTTTCAGCGGCAGGGACTGGGAGACTAGTCATGATCGAGGGAACGATGAACGGAGCAAAGTACAGAGAGATCCTTGATGATAACCTGCTCCAGAGCACTCATGACCTCCGACTGGGGCAAAGGTTCACCTTCCAACAGGACAACGACCCTAAGCACACAGCCAAGACAACGAAGGAGTGGCTTTGGGACAAGTCTCTGAATGTCCTTGAGTGGTCCAGCCAGAGCCTGGACTTGAACCCAATCGAACATCTTCGAAGAGACCGGAAAATAGCTGTGCTGTGACACTCCCCATCCAACCTGACAGAGCTTAAGACGATCTACAGAGAAGAATGGGAGAAACTCCCCAAATACAGGTGTGCCAAGCTTGTAGCGTCATACCTAAGAAGACTTGAGGCTGTAATCGCTGCCAAAGGTTCTTCAACAAAGTACTGAGTAAAGGGTCTGAATACTTATGTAAATGTGATATTTCAGTTTTGTATTTCTAATACATTTGCAAACATTTCAAAAAATCTGTTTCCGCTTTGTCATTATGGGGTATTGTGTGTAGATTGATGAGGACATTTTTTTATGTAATCCATTTTAGAATAAGGCTGTAACGTAACAAAATGTGGAAAGAGTCAAGGGGTCTGAATGCTTTCCAAATTCACTGTATTACTCTTCCAGTGTTCCATGCTGTGTTTAATGTGGAGCTTGTGTGTTGTGGGAATGTGCTATTGAATTCATTGCAGATGATAGGACAGGGATGGGATAAGAAACTTTAATGTCATTTTTACATCATTTAGCAGACGCTCGTATCCAGAGCAACTTACAGGAGCAACTTACAGGAGCAATTAGTGTTAAGTGCCTTGCTCAGGGGCACATAGACAGATTCTTCACGTAGTCGGCTAGGGGAATCTAACCAGCATCCTTTCGGTTACTGGCCAAAGGCTCTTAACCGCTAGGCTTGCTCCCAGAGAGGAAAATTGTCTTACGCATGCCGTAACGTGATTTATCGAATCAACTAACTATTTATGTTTAATTGTTACTCAATTAAATTAATAATGTAACAATTAACTCATTAGGATTTGGGGCACCACGGAATAAGTTGTTTATAGAGTTACTATCTCCCGAATTAAACTCTAAAGGTATTTACCTATCAATATGTATAAAACAGTCAACGTATTAATCATTATCTCTTATCAGTCTCATTCTGAACGGTCGTAGACTTCTTGGATCTGCACGAACACCAGCTTTACTTATGATTCAGTACTACCCAAATTGGTTTAATTATTTATTTACTAGCTAACTAAATAATAACACAGAATAACATACACACTTAATACATGAGAAAAAGTCCCTAGCGGACAAACAACGACATGACTGCTTGGTTATCAAAAGAGGGAGGGGTAGAAAAGAGAGAGGGAGGGGGAGAGAGAGAGAGAAAGAGAGAGTCAAACTTATCGTTGATACATTTGGAAACTACCCTCAAAGTAATCATAATACTTTGCTCACGAACCACCACCCGTTTGGGGTAAGAAATCATGAATGTATTAACATGTTTGAATGCCTTCGTTCGCCGTTTATCTCTGTCGGACCAAGCCTTCTGAAAAAGGATTTGGCTGGTTCTCCGGTGGGTCACTTGTAAGGCTCTGATTAGCCACCAGAGGTCACAATGTCCTTATTCTTAGTTGTCCTGATCTTGTAGTGGAGTGTTTTCAGAGCAGATACTCAGATGCACCAATGATTGTCTGAGATGGGATTTTCTCCTTCCCACCTCCTGTCTTTAGTCAGAGTTTGAAGCACTTTACACGCACAGCTGCAGCCTGGCAATGTTCAGGTCTAGTCTGGTGAGTTTATCTTCTTCACCTCGGGTTGAGGTTCAAAGTTCTAACCATTTCAAACGTGTAGCCACAGCGCCACGCTTTCTGGTCTGATGTGAATTCCATTACCAAGGCTTTTTATGCACTCTGGGTAAAAAGGGGCATTCCATCATGCTGACACGATTTCTGATCTCACTCGGGCGTGGCTAGTCATTGTGTATAGTTTATATGAAAAACAATTATCTCATTAGAAAACTAAAACATTCCTATCTTAACAAAAATGCTCTCATCCTTAATCATATATTGTATACAACATTTGGATGTAAACTTGACAGATAGAATGTGTACACTTTCCGAGTTACAGTATTTTCTTTATACCATCCTTAATGACATCACAAAATAATAAATAATGTGACATGATTATTCTTTAGATCCCCACTGACCATTACAAACATTAGGATGTTAGAAATATTGTTCCATTGTTTACTTTTTGGACGTTATAGTTTTGGTGGAAAAAGTATTCTGTAGACAAAGGGCATTCCTTTAGTAATACTGTGTTACGGTGTCAAAAACGATACGTGGAGTCATAGATTCAAAATAATATTGCGATACTACTGTATCGATCCCCCCCCATCACTAAGCTAAACCCTCTCTGCTCTCTCAGGTGGAGCGGCTTCCTGCTCTGTTCCATCGCCATGCTACTGGTCATATTCCCCATGTTCACCTTCCCCAAGACGCTGCCTCCCAGAAACAAGAAGAAGAAGAAGAAGAGGAAAAAGATCAGCCTGGACAACGTGTCCAGCGATGATGACATCACCAAGGAGAAGACCGACAGCAAGAGCCAGAAGGTTACATCATCCATGGGCTTTGGGAAAGACATCAAAGGTATGCTATACAGAGAGAGAGGATGTGTCCCAAATGGCACCCTGTTCTATGTAGCTATTAGGGTGCAATTTTGGGCACTAATGAGGCTGTTAGAAGCAGGGTTATCTCACTGACTCTTGCCTCTCATATACTATCACTATGCAGGTTTCCATTGACCAGGTTTATTCGACAACAACAATGTCGCAACAAAAAAATTTTCGGGCAGATCTAGGAGACGTTTTCTGAAGATCAACAATATTTGTATCTTTTTTGACGGGTGGATTTTTCTTTTGTCAAATATTATTAATTTTAAGATCACTTTATTGTTCAATAAACAAGGTCCAACCGAAATGTTACTTCCGCTTTTAACCCAACCTCTCCGAAAGACACACATACAGGTTTTGGAGAGTTGCGGGGGGTTGCCACACTGGGCGCTCTGGGAGCTGTTGTTGTGGGGGGTTAAGTGCCTTGCTCAAAGGCACAACGGCAGGCAATGGTATTTATGATTTGATACCAGCAACCCTCCGGTTGCCAACTCACTTCACAACAGATTTATCCTGTCGGATCCTGGATTCGAACTGGCAACCCTCCGGCTGCTGGCTCGCTAGTCTAGCTACCTGTTATGTGAATTATTTAACAAACTATTTTAGTGTCTCTGTGCGTCTCCCAAAAGGTTGTAAGTCTTTTGGGATTTAAGTAACGGCCAGAGTCCCGGTCTGCATAGTCAGAGATATTTATTCATTGAGAATTCTGCCATCACAATTTCAGAGTCCATCTTTTATACTCATACGTCATACAAAAAGAAATCCCTCCCCTCTGTAGGCGGGCTGTAGTTTTCCACTCTAAAACTGCTCTACTGACCTTCAGTTCACACACACACATATACATACACACACACACACACATATCCTACTCCCTGCTTTACTCAGTTATTGCCATTCTCACAATATTCTGCACCATGTTTTCATAACAGTTTCTCCCCTCCCTAAATTGGGAGGCCTCTTTATCTTAGTTTCTCAGTTGTCTTTGTTGTCTGGCCTAACTCTTACTCACATTGCTAAATAGTGGCTCAATGTCATAGCCTTTACTGTTCCTACACTCACACATGTCTAACACATTATACACAGTTTCAGGGTGTAATAATTAGTCATTAATAATTAATCTATCAATTCCACCCTTTGACTAAATATTACACACATACAAAATATGTTGTTATAGAAATGAATCACACTCATTGAAGTATATAAGTTGGTTTGCATATAAAAAACATTACAGGTTCATCAGGGTTACCCCCATGATTAAAAGCGTAACGTTACTTTTTTAGCAATGGTATCATACTTAAAACGAGACGTTAATACACAAAAGATCATTACAATAACTTTTAAACTAGAGATTTATAGTTCTAGGAAAACATCCAGTCTCAAATTATCTGGATCGTCGTCGTCCTCCACCAAGCCTGGTAGGTCATATCCTTCATTCCTTAGGTCGGAGTCCGGGATTGGGCCGTATCTCACCATCTGTTGGGAAACCGCCTTGCTCACCAACCCTCAGACACAGGGAATAAGACAACATCCACAAAGAACAAGTATACCCATAGAAGCTATAACTTCACCCAGAATAGTTACAACAATAGTTTTCCATTTACCAAATATGTTATCAAACTAACCGTTTAGGGAGCTATCAATACCAGAGTTCTCAGCCAGTTCATTCGCCAGCGTGGTGAGTCCCTGAAGCGCTTTGGTCACGGAACCGTCCGGTGCTGTATTGTTGGGGATGAAAGTACAGCACATAGATCCAAACAGAACACAAACTCCATCCCGCTCAGCCAAAAGCATATCTAAAGCTATTCTATTCTGCCATGTCATTAAGCTAGTTGCCGCTGTCTGCTCAGCTAATCCCTTTATTGCATCACGAGTGTGGTTTATAAATCTTCGCTGGTTATAATAAATATAATTCATCCAATCTACGCTTTTATTAATTGTTAACCACCAGAAAATACTTGATTCAAACCCAGCTGCGATCTGATTCCTAGCTTTAAATTGTTCTGGAACCCCTTGAGGTACTGCTATCCCATCAATATATATCCTTTCATCAAAGGATCCCAGGAGGAGGTCCTACTTTCTACGTGACAACTCACCAGTCTCTGACACGTTTGATTTTTTGAATATGTAGGTGAGTTCACAATCTGTTATCACCACACAACCATCAGATGTCAGCACGGGCCTGGTTTTGGTTCCTCAAATCCTCTGGCTGCAACAAAGAGGAGAGATTAGTCATGGTCTCTTTAGGTGTGACATTCTCTGTGTGGGAGCAGGAGCTAAGATGCCCTACCCTGTATCCTATCCTTACTAGTCCTAGAAAAACAATAATAAGAATCCCCTGAGACTTCAAACGGAGGCAACCTAGGTCGGGGTGACTTTGTTATCAGGGGATACAGAAAGTGCAAGTTACTACAAGACTCTTTCACCACATTCCCAGGTGGCTTGCATGGAGGATAAACCTGACAGAGAGTCAAAGCCTGTCAAGGGGAACGGAGTAGTTGTTAACCCTGGTTTGGCTGTCCCACAGGCAAAACAGTCCTCTTTAGACATAGTTCTTGCCGTATACTGAATCCATTCCAACCACAGGTTAAGATTTCTATATCCCGTTTCCACCTGTACGACTTCCTTCAGGTCTATAGTTTGCACTATCTTCACCACAGCCCCGGTCTCACTACCTCCCTCAGAGAGGTTTACTCTATAGGGTGCCCCAGTTGAAGAGGATATCTCACTTGTTCAGGTCTGTAACCTGTTTTAGCGTAATTCAGACTTTCAGACAGCACCTACCCTTATATGGGTCGCACTGCCATTTTCTGGTAATACTTTCACAATACTACACCTGTCCTTAAACTGTGTATGGAGATTGACATATCCCCCCGCTTGGTATGAGCAACTACATAGTCCCAGGATGTACATGGTGACATACATATGGTGATGTCCTTCCCTATAGTCCCTAGTACTTCCCCTTTCTCTACGTCTAGTTGTCTCCTATGCCTTCATAGACTGTGTTAAGGTATTATTTTATCAACTTGTTGTTAGGTTAACTACTACTTCTGGCGGATCAGGAGGGTTTGAGTGTGTTAGGAATATGGCCCCCACAATCAGACAGCTACCTACCGTCAGGAGACCTGTGAATCCCCACCCTCGTCCTGAGAACATGTCAGATGCCAGAGGCCAACCCATTGCTTTACCTTCTATCGAACTCACACAGGGATGATCAGACAGGGTAAGGGAATCTTCGTTAAGGAGCCAACCCCCGAGCCCTAGTGGTGATCGGTTCTTTCTCCTAACTCTGTGTTTGTTCGTCAGGTGTAACTGGGTTTACCTTTTGCAGTGAGTGACATGCACCAAGGTGGATCTTTCGGCGATTCTTACAGCGAAGGCCGTCACCAACAGGACCTGATATAGACCTTCCCAACGGGGCTGCTTCCAGTTTTTCTTCTTTAGGGACTGGATCCACACCCAGTCTCCTGGTTAGATAGAGTGGGTCACCTTCTCCTTTAGTTCACCTGTGGGGCACAAAACCTCTGACATACAGGTGTGGTTAATAAACTACCTTCTCACGTGTTCTGCTAGGGTGCTCTCTAGTTCTATGTCTGCCTGTCTGGTCCTGCCAACTGTGGCATTCTGTAAGGTCTTCCAAACACTTTCTCAAAGGGGGGATAACCCATCTTTATCTGGGGTTACTCTAAATTTCTTCCCTTCACTCCGTGATAACTCTATAAAATCCATTTCCAATTGCTGGAAAGGGTACTTAGACGGAGGATACTCACCCTGAGGTGCCCTTTGTCTGCCCTGGTGATTATTTTGAGCACAGATAACACATCTTGAACAAAAGTTTTTTTTGTTATTATTTTTTTTTTAAATAATTAGTAATCCCATGTGCAACAAAGTGTTGTCTAATCTGTTCTACCATCCATCCCTCCTTTTGACACGTCACTGCCCATGTGTCAATATTATCACCTACCTAACAATCACTTAGGTAATATTGGTAATTTATCATCCAATTGCCATCCCTTATTTTTATTTATTGGTAAAATAAACTATCTTAAAGTCCTCCTCTCATGCCTTTAGAATTTACCAGTGTGGATGATTAATTAACACCAGAAAGTTAAAACAGAGTTCAGAGGCAATTGAAATTCCATCCCATAGTATACCAAACATTACCATTATTCTAAATATTTAATAAATGTTACTTATCCCAAGTGTTCATTAATCCTCATGACATTCATTCTCATAAGAAATCATATATACCCCAAACTCAGCCAAAACCTAAAAAACTCCATAAAATTCACTGTGTGCTCCTCTAAGACCTATCACCCCTGACCTGCTGAAAACCCACCAAAATTGAAACAACAAGGCTTTATAAACATCATACTAGGTGTGTTGTTTTTTATTTGAAAACCCCAATTAAAAAACAACAACCAAACAGCCAGGTCATGAGGACTCCTGATTTCTCTCTTCCCCTTCTGCCTACAGTTTCTTAACTGGTGCCCTTTCCTTGCACAGTAACTACACAGTTCCTCACATTCTCTAGCAAAATGTCCCGTTTTGTCACAATTGTAACACTTCCACTCACTCCTGTCTCCACTATTACCATTTCCTTCTTGTCTGTCTTTGCTACCGTAACCTCTCTTCTCTCCTAGGTATTGACTAATAGTCTCACTGTCTCTAATTCAACACAAAACCCCATCATCCAATGTACTCCCAGCAGAACTGAAAAAAAAAAAAAAGACTGTGATTTCCAGGACACTGCACCTTTGTTTCTGGCCTCACTATCTCCCCGAGAATTGGCCCTCCCTCAAGGTCCCTCACAATCTGCTCTTGGTAAACTGCAAACCTTTTATTGCTTCTGGTTTCATAGGGTATTGCTTCTGATACGGCCTATGATTAGATTTGGGTATCACCTGTACTGGAATTACCCCTTTTATTAATCCTACGTATGCTGGACCCCGGGACCACAAATGCTCTGGAACTTCTTTTAAGTCTGACTCCTGTTGTTCTGTCAACAGGTATTCCTCTCCTCAGCATCTGCTATTCTCATCTAAATGTACTATCTGTGGATGGGCTGTGTTGATCGCCACTCACAATATTGACCCAATCAGTGATCCTCTTACCCTTGGATACCCACTGGCCCATGTCTTTCCAGTCCTCTGCTGGCTCCTTTGCTAGGGACACATGTGGGCTCCATATTTCCCTGAACAGTCTCTGATTTGGGGCCCTAGTTCCACCTCCACTACTGCGTGGGTGTTGTCATAGTGAAACCATTTCAAGGCTATAGTCCTTTCTGTGGTTTTAAATAATGCTTCCTCATATATTGCATCTGGACCTGGGTGTTTGTTATACCAGAGAGTACAGTGTAGGTCATCGGGGGACATTTTAGTGGGGCCTGGTACTACATCATCAGCAAGTTCCATCAAGGTTCGGGGAATATCAATTATTCCCCCTTAACAAATCTTGCCTACACCAATAACATGGCTCCTCTTCCCCACAGACCACCATATTGTCTCTGACTATGTGTACTTTCATTCCCCTCTCAGCGGAAATGACAGCCACATTCAATTTAGTCATTACATCACGTCTTAGTAAATTTACCCGACACAGCTTAGATATCAGGATGGGTATGGTTGCCTCTCATCCTGATTGGTCATGTTTTAGGGTTATTGGGGCTGATAACCTTTCAATAAATTGATGACCAGAGGCAGATCGCACTATGATTTTCTCCCCATCAATCCTGACTCCATCTGGCTTGTCTGTTGCACAGATTGCTGTCCTGCAGGCTCCCGTATCACAAAGGAATTTAATTTTCATACCCATTACTGTCAATGTCAAATAAGGTTTCTGTTCCTGTTGAAGTGCTAAAGTCAATAGTAGCCAATTCAAACACCTCACAATTTGGATCAAAGGGTTCCTTAGTCTTCCCCCCCACTAGAGTCTACTATTTCTCCCTCAAGGACTAGTCACGCCTTATCTTCCTCTTCCTCACGCTCAAAGCTGGGGGATGGACTTCTCTATCTCTCTCTTCTATCTTTTCTCTCTTTTCTCTCCTGTCTGACTTTCTCTGCCCTTGTCCTGTACTCCTCTACCTCTGGCTCTTCCTCACCTTCATCTTCCCTTCCTCCTCCAGCCCCTTCTTCCTCATAGGGAGGTGGGGCCGGTGGGGGGCAACATTATTCCCCTGCACTCTCCTTCTCCTCCCTACGTATTCATCATCTGGATTTTCTCTCCATGCCTGGTCTGCCAAGTTTGGATATAACCTTTCTGCCCTCTGCTCTGGGGGAGGCACGGAGACCTCAACCTTCACTTCTCTTTCCCTCTCACTCACTTCTCTTTTCTTCCTGCCTTCTTTCTTGGCTCTGTCCTGTCTGTTATTCTGCTCATGATGGATTGCATGTCTCTCTGAGGCTATTACACAATTCAGTTATTTTCCCAACATACTCTCCGTGATCGGCCCATGGCAAAAGTGTCCTCTGGGCATCCCCTGAAACCCACTGCCCTCTAACGGCAGCCCAAACCTTACTATTCCTGTTTCGGGGTGGGTCATTCCTTCTACCGCTCTGGCCACGTCCTCTGTGTTCATGGCCTGTCTGCTAAATGGCATATTATTATTATTATTATTATTATTATTATTATTACTGTATACATCTAAGGTTGCTGGGGCCCCTTTCATTCCCCGCCAATAGATTAGGTAAGGCTATCAGTGGGTACTGGCCCCCTCCTACTCTCTCTCTCTCTCACTGCTTATTTCTCCTTTACACACCTTATGTATCTGTTTAAGCATGGATTCGAGTTTATCTGTGTCTAGACGTCCCTCAAAACCATACCTCTCCCTCCACCTGGTTACATAATTGAGATTTCTTCTATCCCTGGATTCCATTTTAATTACATCAAGCATTTCTCGTCCCCAGTAAATTCTGGGACCTCTTGTGAGGATTTGCCCCCCCATGGTTGGTACTGTTAAAAATCCCTTAGCCACCTCTTCTATATAACAAGTCAATTTAACAAGTAATTCAAAATAGCTTCACACAACAACACCTTGAATCACCCGTTCCTGTATATGTAATCTTGACTAGTCCCCCAGAATTATCTCATACTTTTACAGAGGGATTGATCCCCACAATGTAATCTTGATAATTCCTGACAGTCTCATACAACAGGAATGGGTTCTCCCTCCTCTATACAACCACCTCTCCCTGTATATGTAGTCTTGACTAGTCCCCCAGAATTATCTCATACTTTTACAGAGGGATTGATCCCCACAATGTAATCTTGATAATTCCTGACAGTCTCATACAACAGGAATGGGTTCTCCCTCCTCTATACAACCACCTGGAATTATTCATGTGACTTTTGAGCAAACATTAGGTCTCACACGTATACAACCTTACATGATTATTGGTGTTGTATCGGTAACCTGGAGTTTATAAGGCTCCAGAACGGATAGAGTTACAGCAAAATCTACAGTTGTTTGTGACTTTTGACTTTACTAATATTCTATTTCTCACACATGCTACTTTAATTCCTTCTGGTGTACTTTTTGTATTTGTTTAACCCGGATTATTTGTTGACTGTTCAATAATCTCTTACAGGTTACATCCCATAGGTGTACTTTTAATAGTTCCTTCTATTTCAACACCGGGTAGTTTCTTTTGGTAATGGCCTATTACCGTGAATCATTACGGACCCACCACCAGGTTGACTAGTCCCCCAGAATTATCTCCCTACTCTACGGAGGAGTCTATCCTCACAATGTAATCTTGATAATTCCTGACAGTCAACCCCACATTTCACTTAAAATGGCTACGCATTGATCAATTTGCTACTTTTCAATATTTTAGCAAGTCCTCAAATCAATTTCACCAAGTTAATGAATAAAGACTACTGACCTTATCCTTGCAGCCGAGATTCAATGTAGGTTTGGATTCCGTCACCGTCTCTGTCATTAATCAGGTGTCCTCTGGCCTGTTTTAACCCTTAATGTCAAAGGGCAGGACTTTCTATTTACGAATGTATCATTCGCCCGTCGACGGTTTTCAGAGTTACCTGGAATGACAGAAACAGGGTATTGGAGTCCGGCTCAGAAGGACCAAGCTGTTATGTGAATTATTTAACAAACTATTTTAGTGTCTCTGTGCGTCTCCCAAAAGGTTGTAAGTCTTTTGGGATTTAAGTAACAGCCAGAGTCCCGGTCTGCATAGTCAGAGATATTTATTCATTGAGAATTCTACCATCACAATTTCAGAGTCCATCTTTTATACTCATACGTCATACAAAAAGAAATCCCTCCCCTCTGTAGGCGGGCTGTAGTTTTCCACTCTAAAACTGCTCTACTGACCTTCAGTTCACACACACACACACATATACACACATACATACACACATACATACACACACACAAACATATCCTACTCCCTGCTTTACTCAGTTATTGCCGTTCTCACAATATTCTGCACCATGTTTTCATAACAGTTTCTCCCCTCCCTAAATTGGGAGGCCTCTTTATCTTAGTTTCTCAGTTGTCTTTGTTGTCTGGCCTAACTCTTACTCACATTGCTAAATAGTGGCTCAATGTCAGCCTTTACTGGTCCTACACTCACACATTTCTAACACATTATACACAGTTTCAGGGTGTAATAATTAGTCATTAATAATTAATCTATCACTACCACCCTTTATTGTAACAAATGATGGAAACTGTGTTTTTCGAATAAAATATGATTGCCAAATAATTGTCAAGGTACGAGGCGCACATGAAGTCATCACGTTACTATAAAGCTACTCTCCACATTTATTTCTAAATGCCTACTGCTTGCAAAATACCTTTTTTTCAACTATAAAAATATTGGTTCTTTGCAGGGCAAGGATTGGCTAATAGAAACACTAACCACTTCATTTTTATTTGACATTCTAGGTTTTCGCGGAAAAGTGTTTTTGTTAGGTGTGACGTCCTTACGTCCAGCTGTTTTTATCTACACAAGACAGTTCATTGGAAACTCACTGTAGCAGGCAATTGTCGCATCTATTTTCTATTTTCTGAACTGCTTTTGCACTAAAACAAATTAATTACAATGTAATGCCCATTGCCTCATTTTATGTTCTAATAAAGTTTACTAAGGTGAAATATACAGTCGTGGTCAAAAGTTTTGAGAATGACACACATACACATTTTCACAAAGTCTGCTGCCTCAGTTTTGAAGATGGCAATTTGCATATACTCCAGAATGTCATGTGAATTTGCCATGAAAATGAACTTAATCCCCCCAAAAAACATTTCCACTGCATTTCAGCCCTGCCACAAAAGGACCAGCTGCCATCATGTCAGTGATTCTCTCGTTAACACAGGTGAGAGTGTTGACGAGGACAAGGCTGGAGATCACTCTGTCATGCTGATTGAGTTAGAATAACAGACTGGAAGCTTTAAAAGGAGGGTGGTGCTTGAAATCATTGTTCTTCCTCTGTTAACCATGGTTACCTGCAAGGAAACACGTGCCGTCATCATTGCTTTGCACAAAAAGGGCTTCACAGGCAAGGATATTGCTGCTAGTAAGATTGCACCTAAATCAACCATTTATCAGATCATCAAGAACTTCAAAGAGAGAGGTTCAATTGTTGTGAAGAAGGCGTCAGGGCACCCAAGAAAGTCAGGCAAGCGCCAGGACCGTCTCCTAAAGTTGATTCAGCTGCGGGATCGGGGCACCACCAGTGCAGAGCTTGCTCAGGAATGGCAGCAGGCAGGTGTGAGTGCATCTGTACGTACAGTGAGGCGAAGACTTTTGGAGGATGGCCTGGTGTCAAGAAGGGCAGCAAAGATGCCACTTCTCTCCAGGAAAAACATCAGGGACAGACTGATATTCTTCAAAAGGTACAGGGATTGGACTGCTGAGTATACCATAGTAACATCTGACAAAAATATCTCATAACACTGAAGCAGCGAACTTTGTGAAGACCAATACTTGTGTCATTCTCAAAACTTTTGACCACGACTATACGGTACTACTGTAATGAGGTTTCATACTAATTATGGGCAGAGAAAATATTGTTCCTATTAAGGTAATGGATAATCTGAATAGGAATGTGAAGTGAATTACTGTACATTGTACATAATCCTTTATGTCCTCCTGGTGAGCAGATGTACCCTTGCATAGCGCCATAATATACAGTTGAAGTTGGAAGTTTACATTCACTTAGGATGGAGTCATTAAAACTTGTTTTTCAACCACAAATTTCTTGTTAACAAACCTATAGTTTTGGCAAGTCGGTTAGGACATTTTGCATGACGCAAGTAATTTTTCCAACAATTGTTTACAGACAGATTATTTAACTTATAATTCACTGTATCACAATTCCAGTGGGTCAGGAGTTTACATACACTACGTTGACTGTGCCTTTAAACAGCTTTGAAAATTCCAGAGAATTATGTCATGGCTTTAGAAGCTTCTGATAGGCTAATTGACATCATTTGAGTCAATTGGAGGTGTACCTGTGGATGTATTTCAAGGCCTACCTTCAAACTCAGTGCCTCATGGGAAATGGGAAATCAAAAGAAATCAGCCAAGACCTCATAAAAAAAAATGGTAGACCTCCACAAGTATGGTTCATCCTTGGGAGCAATTTCCAAACGCCTGAAGGTACCACATTCATCTGTACAAACAATAATACGCAAGTATAAACATCATGGGACCACGCAGCTGTCATACCGCTCAGGAAGAAGACGCGTTCTGTCTCCTAGAGATGAACGTACTTTGGTGCGAAAAGTGCAAATCAATCCCAGAACAACAGCAAAGGACCTTGTGAAGATGCTGGAGGAAACAGGTACAAAAGTATCTATATCCACAGTAAAACGAGTCCTATATCGACAAAACCTGAAAGGCTGCTCAGCAAGGAAGAAGCCAATGCTCCAAAACCGCCATAAAAAAGACAGACTACGGTTTGCAACTGCACATGGGGATAAAGATCGTGAAGCACGGGGGTGGCAATATCATGCTGTGGGGGTGCTTTGCTGTAGGAGGGACCGGTGCACTTCACAAAATAGATGGCATCATGAGGAAGGAAAATTATGCAGATATATTGAGGCAACATCTCAAGACATCAGTCAGGAAGTTAAAGCTTGGTCGCAAATGGGTCTTCCAAATGGACAATGTCCCCAAGCATACTTCCAAAGTTGTGGCAAAATGGCTTAAGGACAACAAAGTCAAGGTATTGGAGTGGCCATAACAAAGCCCTGACCTCAATCCTATAGAAAATGTGTGGGCAGAACTGAAAAAGCGTTTGCGAGCATGGAGGCCTACAAACCTGACTCAGTTACACCAGCTCTGTCAGGAGGAATGGGCCAAAATTCACCCAACTTATTGTGGGAAGCATGTGGAAGGCTACCTGAAATGTTTCACCTAAGTTAAACAATTTAAAGGCAATGCTACCAAATACTAATTGAGTGTATGTAAACTTCTGACCCACTGGGAATGTGATGAAATAAATAAAAGCTGAAATAAATCATTCTCTCTACTATTATTCTGACATTTCACATTCTTAAAATAAAGTGGTGATCCTAACTGACCTAAAACAGAGAATTTTTGTATTAGGATTAAATGTCAGGAATTGTGAAAAACTGAGTTTAAATGTATTTGGCTAAGGTGTATGTAAACTTCCGACTTCAACTGTAAATGGTCTGTCAGCCTTCCCTGTGTCTCTCTGTCTGTGATGCTCATTTTGCTAACGTGCTGTGTTGTCTCCCTACATCTGTATTTCTCTCTCCCTCTCTCTCCTTCCTTCTCTTTCTTTCTCTCACCCTCTCTGTCTCTCCCTCCCTCCCTGTCCCTGTGTAGAGCTGCCTAAGGCTGCAGTGAGGATCCTGAGTAATGTCACCTTCCTGTTTGTGAGCCTGTCCTACACTGCAGAGAGCGCCATCGTCACCGCCTTCATCACCTTCATACCCAAGTTCATTGAGTCGCAGTTCGGCATCCCAGCGTCCAGCGCTAGTATCTACACAGGTAAATACACTCCTAGTATCTACACATGTAAACACACTCCTAGTATCTACACATGTAAACACACATCGAGTTAACTCAATTAACTTTTAACTTTTTGTAATTTTAGTGCACTTTGTATTGTAGTGTATTTTGAACGTACATTGAAAGCATTAAAAATACACTGAAAACATCCTAAATAAATCTATACAGCTAAAAACAACAATGTGATGTTAAAACAAGTTGACATTCAGGTTAAAGAAAGTGCTTTATCAATTTACCAGATTTTTCTAACCATTACTTTGGACAAAGTCAAGACATCAATATTATCATAATGCTTTTTATATAAAAAATCTTAAATTACAGCTCAATTTGAGCAAATTCTGAATTTGTGATTAATCACAGCAACACAATAGATATATTTTTGTAAAAAGTTGTTTTTGGCCGTGGCTGCGAATACAGAGTTTTCTGCCTGTCTGTGTAAATCAGCTGCTAAGAAGAACATTACATCTCTAGACTGCCTGTTTTTGTCGTGCTAATCTCGGTTACCCAGAAGTAAAATTCTCACGCGAAAGTTTGTCATTTTCTGTTTTACTTCGGGGGGGAATCCCATTAACAATTGTTATTACCTTTGTGCAAAGGAAGGAAGAGAATTCTCCTCCCTCGCAAACGGAAACTTCTAGCCAAGTTCCTCTCTTCCGCTAATTTCACCCATGTTTATCATGGCCAAAAAGGACATTTTCGTTTTCATGTATTTCTACGATATAGCCAATTTTGACTTTGTAGCTGTGGAATTCGTTTATTCTCCACACATGGGCTTGAAAATCGCCGCACCAGTGTAAACACCGCCTTCGCCCAACCTTAATTCATCCAAATAATCAATGACGAAAACCCCAAACCAGGAACTACTGCTGCTCGTGTTCACATAATTATACGTGCCTTGACAGATTCTCGACGTTTCATCTGTCCACAAGAATCTGTCCACAAGAGATGAGTGTCGTGTTTATGTTCGCAATACTATTACAACCTACAACAAAGTTTCTACAAACATGTCGATCATGTAAATAGCTGCATGTAGCCTAACTCCCCTACTAAAAAAGAACATGAAATCGCGTTTATGCTTAATAGCCTACTGAGGCATGGAATGCAGTAGTTTGAACATGTCGACCAAGAAAAATACGTTTAGAACTGATAATTGATCGCGTGGTGCAAGATTGAATGCATTAATTGATTATTGAATGTTATCGATGAACACTACTTTGTAGAACCAAAACAAACACACTCAAACTCGAGAACGAATCGAGCCGAGAGCATTCCGCCAAGAGTCGTTCACAATCTAGACCTTGTTTCAAAGCTATCAATAAATAATCATATTTGTATGCCTAGCAATCACAAATGTACATTGTTTGAAGTACACTTTTATAAGTCCTCAGTCACAAATGCCAGCTACAATAAGGCCCTTATGGTGAACGAGAGACTTGTGAACTTAGCCACAGTTTTTTTTAATCGTTTGACAGCCCTAGTAAACACACATCTATACTGAAAAATATATATAAGCGCAATCAATTTCATTGATTTTACTGAGTTACAGTTCATATGAGGAAATCAGTCAATTGAAATAAATTCATTAGGCCATAATCTATGGATTTCACATGACTGGGAATACAGATATGAATCTGTTGGTCACAGATACCTTTAAAAAAATGGGCCTCACAATGGGCCTCAGGATCTCTTCACTGTATTTTTGTGCATTCAAATTGCCATCGATAAAATGCAATTGTGTTCGTTGTCCATAGTTTATGCCTGCCAATACCATAACCCCACCGCCACCATGTGGCACTCTGTTCACAACGTTGGCATCAGCAAACCGCTCGCCCACATGACGCAATACACATGGTCTGCGTTTGTGAGGCCGGTTGGACGTACTGCCAAATTCTCTAAAATAACGTTGGAGGCAGCTTATGGTAGACAAATGAACATAAAATTATCTGGCAACAACTCTGGTGGACATTCCTGCTCCCTCAAAACTTGAGACATTTACATTTTTACATTTTAGTCATTTATCAGACGCTCTTATCCAGAGCGACTTACAGTTAGTGAGTGAATACATTTTCATACTGGGCATTGTGTTGTGTGACAAAACTGCACATTTTAGAGTGGCCTTTTCTTGTCCCCAGCACAAGGTGCACCTGTGTAGTGATCATGCTGATTAATCAGATTCTTGATATGCCACACCTGTCAGGTGGATGGACTATCTTGGCAAATGAGAAATGCTCACTAACAGGGATATAAACAAATTTGTGCACAACATTTGAGAGAAATAAGCTTTTTGTGCGTATGGAACATTTCTGGGATCTTTTATTTCCGCTTATGAAACATGGGACCAACACTTTACATGTTGTGTTTATATTTTTGTTCAGTGTAGTGTGTATATACACAGGTAAATTCACACCTAACACCCCTCTGAAGCGCATAGTTTGGAACACAGGTCTGTTGTCTCCAGCTTCACCACAGAGGTCAGTTAGAGCCCTTGCCCTCAAATGCTCTTTAGTCAGGGATACTTCCATGACAGCCTGAAGGGGTCTGTATCTTTAAGATTACTCCACGTCAGTGGGGCCACCGTGAGTTTAACATTCACTACTCACTACTTGACCATGTCCCAGGTGCCCCCGTTATTTTAAGGAAGAGTGTTTGTATCATTCATGGCTGCTGGCTGGGCCTTCACTCCATCACTGAATATTAGTTGTACAGCTAGCCATCTTAGCTTCCTCACCACTCCCCTAAAAAGGAGCTTCTACTCTGCTCTTTCTGTTAGGATGGTGTGTTTGAAAGTGAACAGAAGGCCAAAATTAAATTATGTTGTAGAATAACATGCGTCTAGATGTGAAACAGATTGCTGTGATCTAATCGTTCTAGAGACCGCACCATTGACTCTCTCTCTCTCTCTCTCTGTCTCTCTGTCTCTCTCTCTCTGTCTCCTGCTGTCCCAGGTGTGATCATCGTGCCCAGTGCTGGGGTGGGTATAGTCCTGGGGGGCTACATCATTAAGAAGCTGAAGCTGGGAGCCAGAGAGTCAGCCAAGCTGGCCATGATCTGTAGTGGGGTGTCTCTGCTCTGCTTCTCTACTCTGTTCATAGTGGGCTGTGAGAGCATCAACCTGGGAGGCATCAACATACCATACACCACCGGGTAAGAACCACACCTTCCTTCCTTCACTCAGTACCCCTCTCTTCGTTTTTATTCTAATTATTATTTACCCTTTTTCTCCCCAATTTTGTGGTATCCAATTAGTAGTTACAGTCTTGTCTCATCGCTACAACTCCCGTATGGACTCGGGAGAGGCAAAGGTCGAGAGCCATGCTTCCGCTGAAACACGACCCTGCCAAGCCGCACTGCTTCTTGACACACTGCTCGCTTAACCCGGAAGCCAGCCGCACCAATGTGTCGGAGGAAACACTGTACAACTGGCGACCGAAGTCAGCGTGCAAGCTGCGCGATGGGACATTGACATCCCGGCCGGCAAAACCTAACCCGGACGACGCTGAGCCAATTGTGCGCCGCCTCATGGGTCTACCGGTCGCGGCCGGCTGCGACACAGCCTGGGATCGAACCCGGGTCTGTAGTGACGCCTCAAGCACTGCTATGCAGTGCCTTAGACCACTGCGCCACTCGGGAGGCCTAGTACCCCTCTCTTTCAATCTGAACTTTTTTTCCTCATGCAATCCCCTGTCGATCTTGTCCTCTTTCTCTCAGCTCCCCCAAAATTCAATGAATTCTTTCTCTGCAAACATTCCAGCCTCCAAAAACCCCATATCAAAGAATTAAACAATGTGAGGAATTTTTGTTTGTACACTCAGCAGTATGTGTGTGTGTTTTTCCCAGTGATGATGAGAAGAGGAGTTGACCATTGTTAGCAGTTGATGTTAATCTTCAATAACACAGACCCCAAAGCAAATCAGGGGGAGAAAAATATATTTATTCAAAGAGAACAAATCATAGTTGTTATTCTGGATGGTAGATGTTCATTCTTCCCTGTCCTCAATGTTTCTCCACTGAACAAAGAGACAGGATGTGGTTTATAGCCTCAAGCCTAGCATGTGGCTGACCAATTAGAATTCCTTGCAATAAAATTGGGCCAATGGCCCAACCCCCAAGTATCCTGTTTCAGGCTCAATGTATAGACAATTTCGACCAATGAGAACTTGCCACATGTAGCTATGAGTCCCTGGTTGGAACCCCTACACAGATTCTAAACAGATGTTGAACTGAAAAACAACTATTTCCATTGATCGTTAATTCCCTCTTGACCTCTAGTCCTCTGCGTTGTATATTTATCTTCGAATATGGTCATTTCTGTTAATGCATTCAATATATTATTATTCCAGTCTTACCGTTCTCATTGTCGGAGTGGACACATTTTTTGCAGAGCGCACAACCTATGCTACACTTGCGAGAAACAAGTTTGGGTTTATTTCATTCCATTTACAAGTTTTGTCAATTCAATTTAGTCATTGTCTTTTGTTTGGAGGGCTCCTGTCAATGTCGAGTAAGGACTCGCACCTGATTACGCATAGAAGTACATAGGCCTATAGGCTACCTGGCCTGCGCGCAAATGTAGGCATATAAATGTGCCCATTTGGGCATCTGATTGGCTTAACGTACCACCGCTAATGACCTGTGGAGCTTCTCAAAGTAATGTTTTCTTCACCTCAAACAGCAAGCAAACAGTCTGTTTTTACATCGATTGACAATGACAATAGTTCCTCAATGTAGGCTATTTGAAAAATCTTTCCAGCTCTCTCCCTTTCGATAACCACTCAGCGTGAAAGGGAAAAATGTCATGCTCTGAATCAGTGGAAATGTCATAAAATAGGCCTACCTGATTACTTCTTATCAGTGCTCAACTTGGACTGAAATAGGTTCCGGTACTCATTTTGGGTACTGGCACTGTTTATATTTAGGTACAGGAGCTCCACAATACTTTTGAGCTAATATTCTATAAGAGGAACAGGAGCTCAAGCAGTAGAAAATGTGAGTTGCCGGGACTTAGCTCCAGTGAATTCCTGCCCAAGTCAAGCACTGCTTCTTATCTCTTGTGCAAATAGACTACAGTTGTGTCTGTCCTGAGCTCACTGGCGCTGGAAACTCTGAGGGCCCAGAATATTTTATACCATGTTGCAAGTTCGCTAGCTCAAACTTTGGGCTGGACCCAGTTAATAGTTGATACAATGTTGCAAGTTCGTTGCAGACAGGCCATGTGTAGTCAATGTGATTTATAGGATATTCTTTTTTTATCAGGATATTTTCTACCTGCAAGTTGCAATGTTTTTATTTGTTTGCTTTATGTAGGATATTTTTTACATAGTTGGCAATGGCAATAGAAGTTACTTTTTAGGTTTGTTTCATTTTCATTTAGATTTGGATAGAATTTTGATTAACCACATGACAATGATGGGATTTGAGATATGAAAACTTTATTATAAATTAAATCAATCAAATTAAATCAATCAGATTTTATAAAGCCCTTTTTACATCAGCAGATGTCACAAAGTGCTATACAGAAACCCAGCCTAAAACCCCAAACGGCAAGCAATGCAGATGTAGAAGCACGGTGGCTAGGAAAAACTCCCTAGAAAGGCAGAAACCTAGGAAGAAACCTAGAGAGGAACCAGGCTCTCAGTGGTGGCCAGTCCCCTTCTGGCTGTGCCGAGTGGAGATTATAACAGTACATGGCCATTGGACATGGACATTTTTCTCCAAGATGTTCAAACGTTCATAGATGACCAGCAGGGTCAAATAATAATCACAGTGGTTGTAGAGGTTGCAACAGGTCAGTACATCAGGAGTAAATGTCACTTGGCTTTTCAAAGCCGGGCATTTAGAGGTTGAAATAGCAGGTGCGGTAGAGAGAGAGAGTTGAAAACTACAGGTCTGGGACAAGGTAGCGCGTCCGGTGAACAGGTCAGGGTTCCATAGCCGCAGGCAGAAGAGTGGAAACTGGAACAGCAGCATGACCAGGTGGACTGGGGACAGCAAGGAGTCATCAGGCCAAGTAGTCCTGTGGCATGGTCCTAGGGCTCAGGTCCTCCGGGATGGGAGAGAGAGATGGAGAGTGAGAGAATTAGAGGGAGCATACTTAAATTCACACCTCTAAATGCCCGGCTATGAACTGATATCTTTCCGACAGATAAGATCTAAACCAGGCAAGAACTTGTCCGTGTAGACCAATTAAGGTTTCCAATCTCTCCAAAATAATGTGGTGATCGATGGTGTCAAAAGCACCAGGTCTAGGAGCACGAGGACAGATGCAGAGCCTTGGTCTGACGCCATTAAAAAGTCATTTACCAGTGCTATGATGGGGTCTAAAACCAGACTGAAGCGTTTTGTATACATTAGTTGTCTTCAGGAAGGCAGTGAGTTGCTGCACAACAGCTTTTTCTAAGATTTTTGAGAGGAATGGAGATTCGATATAGGCCGATTTAGTTTTTTACATTTTCTGAGTCAAGGTTTGGCTTTTTCAAGAGAGGCTTTATTACTGCCACTTTTAGTGAGTTTGGGACACATCCAGTGGATAGGGAGCCATGTATTATGTTCAACATAGGAGGGCCAAGCACAGAAAGTAGCTCTTTCAGTAGTTTAGTTGGAATAGGGTCCAGTATGCAGCTTGATGGTTTAGAGTCCATGACTATGTTCATGAATGTGTCAAGAGAGATAGGATTAAAAAAACTTGAGTGTCTCCATTGATCCTAGGTCCTGGCAGTTTTGTGCCGACTCAGGACAGCTGAGCTTTGGCGAAATACGCAGATTCCGTAATTTGCTTTCTATTGATCATGATCTTTTCGTCAAAGACGTTCATGAATTCATCAATGCTGAAGTGAAAGCATCCTCTCTTGGGGAATGATGCTTTTTAGTTAGCTTTGCGACAGTATGAAATAGACATTTTGGATTGTTGATTGTTCTTATTCTCCTCAATTAGGTTGGAAAAATAGGATGATCGAGCAGCAGTGAGGGCTCTTCGATATTGCTCTGTACTTTCTTTCCAAGCTACATTTACATTTACATCATTTAGCAGACACTCTTATCCAGAGCGACTTACAAATTGGTTAGTAGGAAGACTTCCAGTTTGGTGGAGCCCCATTTCCGTTCCAATTTTCTGGAGGCTTGCTTCAGGGCTCGGGTATTTTCTGTATACCAGGGAGCTAGTTTCTTGTGACAAATGTTTTTTGTTTTTAGGGGTGCGACTGCATCTAGGGTATTACGCAAGGTTAAATTTAGATCCTCAGTTTGGTCGTTAACTGATTTTTGTACTCCGACGTCCTTGAGTAGGTGGAGGGAGTCTGGAAGGGCCTCTAGGAATCTTTGGGTTGTCTGAGAATTTATAGCACAGCTTTTGATGGTCCTTGGTTGGGGTCTGAGCATATTATTTGTTGCAATTGCAAAAGGAATAAGATGGTGGTCCGATAGTCCAGTGTTATGAGGAAAAACTAGATCCAGGGTGTGACTGTGGCAATGAGTAGGTCCGGAGACATGTTGGACAAAACCCACTGAGTCGATGATGCCTCCGAAAGCCTTTTGGAGTGGGTCTGTGGACTTTTCCATGTTAATATTAAAGTCACCAAAAATGAGAATATTATCTGCCATGACTACAAGGTCCGATAGGAATTCAGGGAACTCAGTGAGGAGCTCTGTATACGGCCCTGGAGGCCTGTAAACAGTAGCTATAAAAAGTAGGCTGCATAGATTTCATGACTAGAAGCTCAAAAGACGAAAACGCAGTCATTTTTTTTGGGGGGGGGTGAATTGACATTTGCTATCGTAAATGTTAGCAACACCTCCGTCTTTGCGGGGGATATGGTCACTAGTTTAACCAGGAGGAGAGGCCTCATTTAACACAGTAAATTAATCAGGCTTAAGCCATGTTTCAGTCAGGTCAATCACATCAAGATTATGATCAGTGATTAGTTCATTGACCATAACTGCCTTGGAAGTGAGGGCTCTAACATTAAGTAGCCCTATTTTGAGATGTGAGATATCACAATCTCTTTCAATAATGACAGGAATGGAGGAAGTCTTTATTCCAGTGAGATTGCTAAGGCAAACACTGCCATGTTTAGTTTTTCTCAACCTAGATCGAGGCACAGACACGGTCTCAATGGGGATAGCTGAGCTGACTACACTGACTGTGCTAGTGGCAGACTCCACTAATCTGGCAGGCTGGCTAAAAGCCTGCTGTCTGGCTTGCACCCTATCTCATTGTGGAGGTAGAGAAGTTAGAGCCCTGTCTATGTTTTTTTCTTCTTTTTTTTAATCTTTTTTTGGTAGATCAGCTTAATATTGCAGATAGATTGTAACTTCCATCAATGTAATTGTCTGCATCACTTCCAATCCCCCATGTTTTTATATATATATATACATATATACACATATATATACACACACATACATACACATATATACACACATACACTTACATATCCTTTAAAAAATATATATTCCCCTTTATTACTTTCCAACCCCACCACCCTTTCCCTAATTGGAGTAAACTAGTGCCCTGTCTATGTTGGTAGATAAGATGAGAGCACCCCTCCAGCTAGGATGGAGTCCGTCACTCCTTAGCAGGCCAGGCTTGGTCCTGTTTGTGGGTGAGTCCCAGAAAGAGGGCCAATTATCTACAAATTCTATATTTTGGGAGGGGCAGAAAACAGTTTTCAACCAGCGATTGAGTTGTGAGACTGCTGTAGAACTGGTGAGTGAGGGGGCCAGAGACAATTACTCGATGTCTACACATCTTTCTAGCTGTGCATATGAAAACCATAACTGGCACAGAGATTGGTAGAAATGGTAAGATTAAATTGGCATTCCACATGAAAAGTTGCAGACTCCTTGTGTAGCCTATTACCGACAACTTCAGGAGAGAAATGGCAGAATCTCCAAAATTGCCAGCAGGAGCAGGAGGAGGATGGTTGGGTCAGTTTTTTTTCTTCTGGTTATCTAGATCTCTGGCTCCCTCTTGAGTCATATGTGTCTGTCTTATTTCATCAAACAGTAAGCTTAAAGCATCAGACAAGCTCAATGCATATAGTTGATTTTATTAAAACACATAGGTTGTTATGCAAAAATACAAATAAAAGAACAGATTACTTTCGGTCGACCAAGATTTTTTTTGTCGGGGACAGTCCTATGGCAGTCCGACGGATAAATCTGGGTTTGGCAGATGCCAGGAGAACGCTACCTGCCCCAATGCATAGTGCCAACTGTAAAGTTTGGTGGAGGAGGAATAATGTTTCTGGGGCTGTTTTTCATGGTTCGGGCTAGGCCTCTTAGTTCCAGTGAAGGGAAATCTTAACGCTACAGCATAGAATGACATTCTAGATGATTCTGTGCTTCCAACTTTGTGGTAACAGTTTGGGGAAGGCCCTTTCCTGTTTCCTCATGGCAATGCCGCCGTGCACAAAGCGAGGTCCATACAGAAGTGGTTTGTCGAGATTGGTGTGGAAGAACTTGACTGGCCTGCACAGAGCCCTGACCTCAACCCCATCAAACACCTTTGGGATGAATTGGAACGCAGACTACGAGTCAGGCCTAATCGGCCAACTTCAGTGCCCGACCTCACTAATGCTCTTGTGGCTGAATGGAAGCAAGTCCCCGCAGTAATGTTCCAACATCTAGTGGAAAGCCTTCCCAGAAGAGTGGAGGCTGTTATAGCAGCAAAGGGGGGACCAACTCCATATAAATGCCCATGATTTTGGAATGAGATGTTTGACGAGCAGGTGTCCACATACTTTTGTTCATGTAGTGTATCTTCCCTAACTGGTGTAATTGCTCTCAGTTCTGAGCAAAGTATTTTGGTGCAGCAAATCTCAGTGTAAATGTGACCTTTGAATAGCAGCATGGTAAGATAGACTTCTTAACATTGTTTAATCAGTCTGAAGAATTACTTTGTGATAGAGGAAAATGTCCTACGTTATTTAGCTCTCTTCATCCCCCTCTCTTCCCTTCCCTCTCCATCTTCCCTGTCTCTCTTCCCCTCCCTCTCCCTCTTCCCAGTCTCTTTCCATCTTCCCTGTCTCTCTTCCCCTCCCTCTCCCTCTTCCCAGTCTCTTTCCCTCCCCCTCTCTAAATAATCTCTCTCCCTCTCTTTTCTCAGTCCTACTCTGACTATGACCCATCGTAACCTGACTGGAGGGTGTAATGTGAACTGTGGCTGTAAGATCCATGAGTACGCGCCAGTATGTGGCTCAGACGGAATCACCTACTTCAACCCCTGCCTGGCAGGCTGCAGCAGTGTGGGCAACGACAGCACAGGAGTGAGTCCCTCAGTCACAAAAGTAGGGTTGCAATACTATAAATATTCCAAACAGGATTTCTGGAATACCTGGGCATTTTGGGAAAGTTACCTAAAGCTAGGGCTATGAGTTCTTCCTGGCCATAATGTGAGTGACCTGATCAGGAAAAACTATATTGTTAGTTTGTAGTAATAGCCAGTGGTGGAGAAAGTACCGAATTGTCATACTTGAGTAAAAGTAATGATACCTTAATAGAAATTGACTCAAGTAAAAGTGAAGTCACCCAGTAAAATACTACTTGAGTAAAAGTCTAAAAGTATTTGGTTTTAAATTTACTTAAATATCAAAAGTAAAAGTATGAATCAGTTCTAATTACTTATATTAAGCAAAGCAGTATTTTTTTTTTTTACATTTACACTCCAACACTCAGACATCATTTACAAACAAAGTAAATGTGTTTAGTGAGTCTGCCAGATAAGAGGCAGTAGGGATGATCAGGGATGTCCTCTTGATAAGTGTGTGAATTGGACCATTTTCTGTCCTCCTAAGCATTCTAAGTATTTTTGGGTGTCAGGGAAAATGTATGGAGTAATGTATGTAGTGAAGTAAAAGTTGTCAAAAATATGAATAGTAAAGTAAAGTACAGATACCCCAAAAAACGACTTAAGTACTTTACACCACTGGTTATAGCTTACTGACCATTGAACAAACATTCATTAATCATCCATTTACATTGTACAGTCTACATTGGTAGTACTTGAATAACACACTTCTAGTGGTACACACAGTTTCTCCTTAGAATTTCACTTCCATAGTACAATAAGATGAGCTGAGAATGATGCCTGGTGTTCTGTGTATCCCTCTCTCTCACTCTCTCTCTCTCTCTCTCAGATCAGGAACTACTCTGACTGTGCATGTGTCCAGAGCAGACAGGTCATCACCCCCTCCTCTAACGGCCAAGTCAACCAGCTGCAGCTGGTCATCGTCAAGACCTACCTGAACGAGAACGGCTACGCCGTGTCGGGGAAGTGTGACCGCACCTGCAGCACCCTGATTCCCTTCCTCATCTTCCTCTTCATCGTCACACTCATCACCGCCTGCGCTCAGCCCTCCGCCATCATCGTCACTCTCAGGTATTGACCCGGAACAGACACTGAACAAAACACACTTAGCGAAGGGATTGTGAGGTAGTGGTTGTGAGCTCTCTTGTTCTCTTCATCGGGTTGCATAATTACGGTAACTTTCTGTGATCCCGGTTGGACGATTTCTAGAATCAGGATGGAATAAGCAGGACATCCTGGAATCCTCTGGGATTTCAAGAAAACCTCGGAATCCTTGAAAAGTGATCATAATTTTGCACCTCTATCTTCACCATTTCCTCCCTTCTTCCTCCTCTCCTCTAGGTCAGTAGAAGAGCAGGAGAGACCCTTTGCACTCGGGATGCAGTTTGTTCTCCTCAGGACCCTTGGTGAGTGATGCAGCTTCAGTGAAATACAGAGAGTTCAATACTGAGAGGTTGTTTTTTTAGGTTGTCCCAAATGGCACCCTAGTCCCTATATAGTGCCATAGGGCTCTGGTTAAAAGTAGTGCACTATATAGGGATAGGGTCCCATTGGGACACTGAATAAGATCTGGTTCGAAATGTAATATGGAAAGACTGGTTCCGACATCACATGCATGCTGTGTTAGAATAGTCTCTCCTCTCTCCCCAGCCTACAACCCTACACCCATCTACTTCTGCATCATAACGGTGTCTCTCTCGCTCTCCTCTCTCCCCAGCCTACATACCTACACCCATCTACTTCGGGGCGGTGATTGATACCACCTGTATGCTGTGGCAGCAGGACTGTGGCGTCCACGGCTCCTGCTGGGAGTACGACGTCACTTCCTTCCGCTTCGTCTACTTCGGCCTGGCCGCCAGCCTCAAGTTCATTGGCTTCGTCTTCATCTTCCTCACCTGGTACTCCATCAAGTACAAGGAAGAACGTCTGGAGCGCTGGCTGAAACACCTCTCGCCCATGGACACGGTCAGCAACCTCATCTGCCACGCCGGGGGTCACAAGGGGCACGCCCGTACCCGCTCCTGTCCCGTTAATATACCACGCAACGAACCTCCCATCATCCCTGTCCTCAACAGGGGCCTCAGCAGCCAGAGCTGCCCGGGGAACAGCCTGAAGAGCCTGAAAGCAATAACCCCGCCGGCCCCTCGCCCTTCCGCTCGCTCTCTGGAACAGGTGTCTGCCCGCGTCTGAGGGTTAGGTGAGGTTACCAACCAACTCCAACCGCCCTGCCATCCACAGTCTCTGCAATGTGTGCCTTTCTTACTCTGGGTTCTCACTTGTATAGTATTATAGTATACGTTCACACATACACACTCGCGTTGCGCACACACACACACAGACAGGCACAAGACGTCACTCAGACAGAGAACGGTTGGTCAACATGTATACAGGAAGACACTGGGATGGATACCTCAGTTAGCTAATCTCCCCTTCCCTCTACCTAGTATGTTTGTGTGCTTTTCTCTTTAGTTAGTTTTTACCATGGGAGTGAATGCATATCATCTCTTTGGAAAAGTGCACCTTCGATACTTCTCGAGAACGATCATAATGATGGTATTGTTGCATGGTGCTAGGTGAAAATGACATGAATAATATCCTTCATTGCTCAGTTTTAGTGTTCATTCTAAGACCTCAGCAGGACGAGGTGACTGAGGTAAGCAGCTTGGCCAGCGAGCATAAACTAAATCCTGTACTATGCAAAATATTTTTATTTTTGCCCTATTATACAATGGCAAGCAGTATTAAAGGCACACAGTGAACGTTGCCTTCCCTTTCCATACAATCTGGAAATTTCATTCAGTATTGCCCCAGACCTACGTGTAATAATGAGTGGTTGACTTGGAAAGGATATGTCTGGATCTTTTGGAATTGGAACCTCTTTTGTGTGGCAACCTCATAGACAGGCCCACAAATACATCCCTTGCCGTAGTTCTATTTCAGACACACTTGGGCTTCATCCCAAATGGTACTCAATTCCCATGATGACCCCCCTCAATGTTGCTTCGTGTGCCATGGGCTTAACAGAACGAAGGCATCTTTTGCTTACCGGTCGCTAACAAAACTCCAAATTTAAATGACCAGGGCAAAAGTAGTGCACTACATAGGGAATAGGGTGCCATTTGGCACGCATACAATGTTTTAACCAACCAGACCCCCTGCTGGCTCTGTGGTGGAGCAGACCAGACCAGACCAGTGCTGCTGGTGCAAAGAGACTCTGCTGTGCTTCCCATGATTAGCTAATCCACACAAACAAACCACTCTTTCACATTAGTTAGTTAGTTAGTTAGTTAGTTAGTCAGTAGTTTAGTAAGTAGCCTCTGTCACCAGATTTTACCTTAGAGCGAAGACTGGGAGTCTGTGGCTAGTAGTTTAGATTAGCTTAATAGGTCTGTACCTGTAAAAGATATGGCTGTGTAAATTAATGGATTTACCAGCAGCAGGGCCACTTCTCCCATGTACTGTGTAACCAAGCCAACATAAAAAACAAAAAAAACAATACTCTTTAAATAATTATTATAATGTCCAACTACTTACTATGTCTACGATAGAGCATGTTCTACTGAACAACTGTCAAAGTGATATCAATCATGGCTGCTGAGGTTGTTTGTTTTGCCTTTTGGTGAAGTTGTAACCTTTTCCATTCCCCCCTTTTTATTAATTCAAAGGACATCAGACTAATTGCTTAAACAGTGCTAAGTCGAGTTTAGGGCTGGGAGTTACTAATCTCCCACAGCTCAGTAATCAGTACGATTACATGGACAGAGGCGACCTGATCCTAGATCAACACTACTTCTCTGAGACTAGTGATACATAAGCTGGAGAGTAACAAGATCGTTGAAACAAGTAGTTCATGTGTGTAACATGCAATATTCAAGTACATATTGCTGTTGGTTTTACAGGGTGGTTGAGGGCACCTGCTAGTCAGATGTGGTGAGCAATATTGTAGAAAGACTAAAATTAAGCTATGTGGTGTTTCCTAAGCGGAATAACTAGGAAATTAATCTTAATTAAATCAAACAATTTTGTTCATTTTAGTACTTCAATATTAGAAGCAAAAATTATGTTTTTCTATGTATCTATGTTGAATTTGGGCAGGTGGAACAGCACTGAGCCTGTAAACAACACATTTCACTTCACCTATCCGGTGTATGTTACAATAAAACATTATTATTTTTATTTACATGATACAATGTGGCTGTTGGTTTAGAGTTAATAGCGTTAAAAGATATGGTTTGTATTGCCTTTGAGATATTATAAAATGTTGCCGTTAATATGGAAAGGTACCATAGCTCTTTATAGTAAAATGTTTTACTGACATTGTCAGCTAGAATAACAGTGTAATGCATCCGGCAGTAGAATTGATAGACATAATTGCTGCATGTAATACTTTTTCAGGACTACATGAAAGAGACACTATTATTAATGGAGATAAATCACATAACTCTTAGTCAAACATTCAATTTCTTGTAAAATAATAAGTACAATACGTAGAGTATTCGGGGGCAAATTAATTACAATTCTAGCTAGGCTACATTTTGCGACAAGGATTCTCCTAACTTTAGTGTTATTGAATATATTAGTGAAAGGCTACAGTATTATGTTTCTCAGTGCCTACTTTTCCTACTAATTGATTGAAGTTGAGATGTTGCTGATTCTGAAATGCTCTTGACTTCAAGTAATGAAAGTCAATGATAAGACTGACTGTGGACTGTGAAGAATTTGGCTCTAGGATTTTTGGTTTACTTGCAGCCATCAATAGACCTTTTCAACCTATACCTACAGTACCAGGATGTTTGCTGCAGAATTCTCAACCTTAAACCTACTGTTCCTCTGGAGCTAGGAGAGAGGAGCTCTCTCTCTTACCTCCCTGTGTAGTGCTGTTTATTAGTCGTTGTATGTGGCATAAAACAAGGATTTGACCTGGATGTTACCTTAAGGACTATTTCAGGTAGATTGTAGATTTGAGTTGTATGTTCTTTTTTTTTTATCAGTATTATATTTATTTAAATTCAAATGATAGTGTTTTAATGACAAGTTAATGCCTCTGCTATATGTTCGACATCATAAGAAAGAAAATGTGTATTGTTTGTGGACACACTGTTTACAAATGCCTGCGATACTTGACATCTGTCAATACAAATTGTGAAAAATAAATAAATAGTGTATTGAATCATGTGATTTTTGTCTGATGCAACAAACAGCCTGGGATGTAGAAGTTAAAGAAGTGCTTGTTGGAGCAGGTAATAAACACATAACATGATCCAAACTGGTCATGGTCAGCGTCCCAAATGGTACCCTAACCCCCAACACCAGGGCTGCCCAACCCTCTTCCTGGAGATCTACCCTCCTGTGGGTTTTCAGTCCACCCTAATTTAACGCACCTGATTCTACTTATTAGCTGCTCAACAAGACCTTAGCTAGCTGAATCAGATATGCTAAATTAGTGTTCGACTGAAAACCTACAGGACAGTAGATCTCCAGGAAGAGGGTTGGGCAGCCCTGCCCTACACAATGCACTACTTTTGACCCATGGGCCCTCTTGAAAAGTAGTGCACTAAATAGGGCAGTGTTTCCAGTCCTTGAGTACCCCCAACAGTACACATTTTTGTTGTAGCCCCAGACAAGTGCACACCTGATTCAACTAATCATCAAGCCCTCAGTGAGTTGAATCAGATGAGTTTGTCAAGGGCTACAACAAAAAATGTGTACTGTTGGGGGTACTGGAGGACTGGAGTTGGGAAACACTGACATAGGGTACAGGGTGCCATTTGGGATGTAAACACAGTGTGGTGCTGTGGACTGTCTTCCATTGAACCTGACAGGTAAGCGGCTGTACTCTAGAAAAACCACAAGGTAGCAGAGTTGTGATGTAATACTGAATGAACAATACATTTTTCCTACAGTGAACAAAAATATAAATGCAACATTCAACAAATGCAACATTCAAGATTTTACTGAGTTACAGTTCATATAAGTAAATCAGTCAATTGAAATCTATGGACCTGACTGTGTGGTGCCAGGATAACAACCTCTCCCTCAACGTGAGGAAGACAAAGGAGATGATTGTGGAATACAGGAAAAGGAGGGCCGAGCACTCCCCCATTAACCTCGACGGGGCTGTAGTAGAGCAGGTTGAGAGCTTCAAGTTCCTTGGTGTCCACATCACCAACAAACTATCATGGTCCAAACACACCAAGACAGTCGTGAAGAGGGCACGACAAAGCCTATTCCCCCTCAGGAGACTGAAAAGATTTTGCATGGATCCTCAGATCCTCAAAAAGTTATACAGCTGCACCATTGAGAGCATCCTGACTGGTTGCATCACCGCCTGGCATCCAACCACAAGGCGCTACAGAGGAGAGTGCGTACGGCCCAGTACATCACTGGGACAAGCTTCCTGCCATCCATGACCTCTATACCAGGCGGTGTCGGAGGAAGGCCCTAAAAATCCAGCCACTCAAGTCATAGACTGTTCTCTCTGCTACCGCACGGCAAGCAGTACCGGAGTCTAGGTCCAAAAGGCTCCTTAACAGCTTCTACCCCCAAGCCATAAGACTGCTGAACAGTTAATCAAATGGCTACCCAGACTATTTGCATCGACCCCCCCTCGTTATTTTATTGTGTTACTTTTTTAAAACGTTTGTTTATTTAGTAAACATTTTCTTAACTGTTATTTTTCTTAAAACTGCATTGTTGGTTAAGGGCTTGTAAGTAAGCATTTCACCGTAAGGTCTACACCTGTTGTATTCAGCGCATGTGACAAATAACATTTGATTTGATGTTGCGTTTATATATTTTTTCAGTATAGGTACCTTTGTCTTGCATTGGATTTGTGCCACACACGCTAAAAATATAGCGTTTGAAACAGTGGCCAGGTAAACAAAACCAAAGCATTGATTGTTGTCATACCTTGTCTATACCGAGGTAAAGACAGATTCAGGTTGGATATTCGACAGATATTCGCCTGTAGTTTTCCTTACGTCCACCAACAGCAGTTAGGGACCGTCAACATAGTCACACATCAAATTTCAATAGGTCTTTAACCATTACTCCTAAAACTTTCAAAACTGGTTCTAGCTAACCCGATGGCAGAGACACATATTGCACAAACTTTCTTTGCTGATTTACATCTCGCCCTATTTTAAATTATTTTTTTTATTTTTTTTTATTCAATAGCGCCTTGGTCATGTGACCCACATACCTCAAACAAGGTTCATAATGTACACTCAGTGGGCTTGCACATTGCACACCCTTTTGTTTGTCCATTTGCATCTCACAAGATTTTACATGAATTTTTCAAACTTTCAAATTTCAATAGCTCCTTGGTCATGTGACCTACAACCCTCAAACTAGTTTCAGAACATCCACTCACTAGCCTTATATATTGCACACCCTTTTGTTCGTCCATTTTCATCTCAGGTGATTTTACATTAATTTTTCATTGTTTTTTATTTCAATAGCTCTCTGGTCATGTGACCTACTGGACTCAGCAAGGTTCAGAATGTCCACTGACTACCCTTCTATATTGCACACCCTTTTGTTTGTCCATTTTAATCTCATGCGACTTTACGTGAATTTTTCAAACTTTATAATTTAAATTGCTCCTTGGTCATGTGACCTACTGACCTCAAACAAACTTCAGAATGTCTGTGGACTAGCCTTATATATTGCACACACTTGTTTGTGTACTGTAATCTAATGCGGTGTTACATAAATGTTTCATCGTTTTGAATTTCAGTAGCTCCTCTAGTTATGTATGTCTATATTGTTGTACATATTAGAATATTAGTTTGACAATTAGGGGGTTCAGTCCAGTGCTGTGTTTACTATTTGCTTTAATGTTTATCTATAATAATTGGTAGTTCTGAGTACTTATTTTCCCTTTCCTTAAGTATTTATCTTGCCACAATATTTAACAGCGGTACACAATAGGAGAGAGAAAGAGAATATCGCTTTTCATCGTTAATATCAACCATAAAGGAAAAGGGCAAAGTACGAGAGTCATGTTATTAATTGTCCAAAGCAGGGATGGAGAGTGAACTGCACGGCCAGTAAGGTAGGCTGCAGTGGGTTTGCTGGTCAATACATACAGTTGAAGTCAGAAGTTTGCATACACTTTAGCCAAATACATTTAAACTCAGTTTTTTACAATTCCTGACATTTAATCCTAGTAAAAATGCCCTGTCTTAGGTCAGTTAGGATCACCACTTTATTTTAAGAATGTGAAATGTCAGAATACTAGTAGAGAGAATGATTTATTTCAGCTTTTATTTCTTTCATCACATTCCCAGTGGGTCAGAAGTTTACATACTCTCAATTAGTATTTGGTAGCATTGCCTTTAAATTATTCAACTTGGGTCAAACGTTTCGGGTAGCCTTCCACAAGCTTCCCACAATAAGTTGGGTGAATTTTGGCCCATTCCTCCTGTCAGAGCTGGTGTAACTGAATCAGGTTTTTAGGCCTCCTTGCTCGCACACTCTTTTTCAGTTCTTCCCACAAATGTTCTATAGGATTGATGTCAGGCTTTGTGATGGCCACTCCAATACCTTGACTTTGTTGCCATTTTGCCACAACTTTGGAAGTATGCTTGGGGTCATTGTGTCACGATGTCAGTATATGCGGTAGACTGAAGTCAGGCGCAGAACACAGAACTCAATGAAAAAACGTATCTTTACTAATACACGTAAAGAAACAAGAAGCCTCCACGCAGGGAGGAATAAACCTGCTCACCAACGACATCAGCGAACAAACAACAAACACGCACAGAACACAATGGGAGCCACAGGGTTAAATAGGGGCGGAGTAATCACAAGATGGGCAACAGGTGTGAAACAATCTGACACAACAGGTAGAACATAGAAACATATAACATAGATCGGCAGCAGCTAGTACTCCGGTAACGACGAAACCTGCCCGAGCAAGGAGGAGGGGCAGCCTCGGCAGAATCCGTGACACATTGTCCATTTGGAAGACCCATTTGCGACCAAGCTTAAACTTCCTGACTGATGTCTTGAGATGTTGCTTCAATATATCCACATAATTTTCCTTCCTCATGATGCCATCTATTTTGTGAAGTACACCAGTCCCTCCTGCAGCAAAGCACCCCCACAGCATGATGCTGCCACCCCCGTGCTTCACGGTTTGGATGGTGTTCTTCGGCTTGCAACAGCCCCTTTTTTCTCCAAACACAATGATGGTCATTATGGCCAAACAGTTCTATTTTTGTTTCATCAGACCAGAGGACATTTCTCCAAAAAGTACGATCTTTGTCCCCATGTGCAGTTGCAAACGGTAGTCTGGCTTTTTTATGGCGGTTTTAGAGCAGTGGCTCCTTCCTTGCCGAGCAGCCTTTCAGGTAATATCGATATAGGACTTGTTTTACTGTGGATATAGATACTTTTGTACCTGTTTCCTCCAGCATCTTCACAAGGTCCTTTGCTGTTCTTCTGGGATTGATTTGCACTTTACGCACCAAAGTACATTCATCTCTAGGAGACAGAACGCGTCTCCTTCCTGAGCGGTATGACGGCTGCGTGGTCCCATGGTGTTTATACTTGCGTACTATTGTTTGTACAGATGAATGTGGTACCTTCAGGAGTTTGGAAATTGCTCCCAAGGATGAACCAGACTTGTGGAGGTCTACAAGTATTTTTTATGAGGTCTTGGCTGATTTCTTTTGATTTTAAGATCTGGTGCAACCAATTACCTTCAGAAGTCACATAATTAGTTAGATTGCACACAGGTGGACTTTATTTAAGTGTCACATGATCTGTCACATGATCTCAGTATATATACACCTGTTCTGAAAGGCCCCAGAGTCTGCGACACCACTAAGCAAGGGGCACCACCAAGCAAGCGGCACCATGAAGACCAAGGAGCTCTCTAAACAGGTCAGGGACAAATTCAGGATTGGGTTATAAAAAAAATATCAGAAACTTTGAACATCCCACGGAGCACTTATTAAAAAATGGAAAGAGTATGGTACCACAACAAACATGCCAAGAGAGGGCCGCCCACCAAGCTCACGGACCAGGCAAGGAGGGCATTAATCAGAGAGGCAACAAAGATACCAAATATAACCCTGAAGGAGCTGCAAAGCTCCACAGCGGAGATTGGAGTATCTGTCCATAGGACCACTTTAAGCCGTACACTCCACAGAGCTGGGCTTTACGGAAGAGTGGCCAGAAAAAAGCCATTGCTTAAAGAAAAGAATAAGCAAACACGTTTGGTGTTCGCCAAAAGGCATGTGGGAGACTCCCCAAACATATGGAAGAAGGTACTCTGGTCAGATGAGACTAAAATTGAGCTTTTTGGCCATCAAGGAAAACGCTATGTCTGGCGCAAACCCAGCAGTTTTGCCTTGAAGAATGGGCAAAAATCCCAGTGGCAAGATGTGCCAAGCTTATAGAGACATACCCCAAGAGACTTGCAGCTGTAATTGCTGCAAAAGGTGGCTCTACAAAGTATTGACTTTGGGGGGGTGAATAGTTATGCACACTCAAGTTGTCTGTTTTTTTGTCTTATTTCTTGTTTGTTTCACAAGAAAAAATATTTTGCATCTTCAAAGTGGTAGGAATGTTTTGTAAATCAAATGATACAAATCCACCCAAAATCTATTTTAATTCCAGGTTTTAAGGCAACAAAACAGGAAAAATGCCAAGGGGTTGGATACTTTCGCAAGCCACTGTAATCAGTGAATTAAAATAGAATATTGACAAATTAAACAGAAATTGTAGACCTTTAATCTTTTCCAACATGTCAACAGACACTTTACTTCAAATAAGTACAAAACATTTCACACTGTTAACTTTCTCTTTATCCCTGGTTGATGTACATTTCAGAGCCTCTTCAATGTGGATGGGTATAGCATACATTTTCAATCAACAAAGACAGCACTTCCAGTTTATGTTCTTCACTCTGTTGAACTCTTTTGTATTCATCCCTAGGCACAGCACATGGAACCACCGTTGGCATGCAAAACATTCAATCTAAAACAGAACAAAGCGTAAACACGTTATAAATAATATCAAATATCAATGCAGTATGACGAATTAGCCATCCATTGTGTTATATCATACATTGTCTTACATGCCGTCACTGTTGTTAAAAGACTATAAACATGTTAAAGTTACTAACCCAGTCAGTCTTTGGGCCACATCCAGGTTCTTTATCAGTGGCACACATGAAGAAGTTGTTGGCTTTGCTGAACTCTGAAATCATAGGCATGAACTGAACATATGTTTGTCCCACACAACTACATAAAAATAAAGAATTGACATTTACTTTGAATGAAATATCATTACATCTCAGCCATTTCTTTTCACAGTTGCTCCATGGGTTTTTGTGAAGGTTCTATATCCATTTGGGAGGGGATGTTGGGGAAGTTCTGTGCAACTTCCTTGGCCATCTACACCAGAAAATAAAATTGAGTTTTTGACCTAATTGTCACATAACAGCTAACCATTCATTATTGAAAATATAACTATCAAACCTGCATTACAAAGACCCCGCAGCTGAAGGTGTCCTGCTGCATGGTGGGAGTTATTTCCCCTCCTTTCCACTTTATGTCCACCCAGTCGTCTTTTCCACGGCAGGATCTTCTCATTTTGAAGTATTCTCTTTTTTATGTGAACATAATGGAATTCTGATTAGATATAGGCAAATTAATACACAGGCCAAAACTGTATGCTGTTTTCCTTATCAGCATAATCTAGTAGAGGTAATTTCCTTTATGCCCCATTCTACACACAGCCTAAATTATAGGCACTGAACCATTTACAGGAGAATAATAAAAGTAGTATATAGGATCCAACCCTATCACAGTGAATAAATGTAGAGCGTTCATCAGAACGTGCTTAAAGAAAGTAAGATCACAGATGGCAGTGCCCACCAAGTCTATGACAATAGATCATTAATTGTAAGCATCAATTTAAAATGTGTTTTGTCAAAATAAGATCTGAAAATGTCAGTTGTTGAACATTACTTCTATTTGCCATAGCAATTTATGATACATGCAGTTAATGAATATTCAATGTACCGACACTAAATGTAGGACGGACATACCCACATACAGTATACACATACAAAGAGGCACTTTTCAGCTAAGTTTTTACCACTCAGAATCCAGAACGGATATGACAATGGGGGCAGCACAGGACCTAATAAACCCTTACAACAATCAACTTTTTGATCTTCTTGACTTCTTATCTGGTAAACTGCTACTGTGTGTCAAGAAAGGAGCCCCAATTAGGGGTTAGTGTACTCCAGTAAAAAAGGGCTGGTTTAGATTAGAAACTATTGCGTCCCCGTTCATAGGGGCATGAGAGACTAGTCAGTGGTAGAATTGAGTTGGCACTTTATTGGCCCAAACACACACAGACCCACAAGGTTGAGGTCACTCATGGACAGTAATTAGTGAACAATGTTTTTTTTCCCGCATTGACGCATTGTGTGTTCTAACTGAATAGGATCCAAAGTGTTAGGAAATATTTGTTCCCATAAACACAAAGAAGGATGTTTCTCCTCATACCTCTGGCACTTTAGTCAGACTGCCAGACTGTGTAAAAACGTTATGATGGGGCCGGCAACGGAGTTCCCATTGGCCAAGCACCACGGAGACCAATCAGGAGAGAATACAGACAGGTCAAGGGTGCCGATTGAAAGTCAAGGAGTGTGTCTGCCCTTTGGATTACTCTCTCCTTACAGAGAACCCCTGTGGTTCAAGTCAAGAGCTACCCTCCCCCTTTCAGTCAGCTCTGCGCATGTCTGAAAGTGACAGAGCCAGCAGCCAAGATAGTTTTTTACAGTATGTCATAAAATTATTACACTTATGAATGTATGTAAAATGCTAATATGTATTAGATCCAGTACAATGGAATAACTAACACCTGAATTTGAATGCAGCATGTTCTGATTCCTCCTTCTCTTTCTGTCCAGCAGGGTCAACCAAAAACACTTGGCCTGATGGTTCATGCAGAGACCGGGGAAGCAATATAGAAATGTATTGATCCCTTAAATTATTTTACAATTAAATCACACATATCACAACCCTAATACCTCTTACCAAAAATGTACCTAACTCAATTTTGGAAAAAGGATTTTACTCACAATGAACTTCCAGTGGTTCTGGTCCACATTCAAGAAACTCATGACAGCATTGTAGTTACTGAAGTTCACCTGAAATAAATAATTTTACATGCTTGCCACTAAGCCAAACAAAATGTATCAATAGTTAATCCTTTAAAACTCCACTAACAGATTTGATTAGTACCTTGGGCAGACTATGCTTGCGCACTAAACTTCTTTCTCCATTTAGAATGACTTGGGCTGAGTAATGATTTAGGATGTAAATCTTTGTCCAGTCACCGCAGCTTTTTGTGGTTGCTTGAAAGTACCATTCGATTGTCTGTGTAAGGAGAGAAGGTAAAACCACAAATGCTTTGAATGTGAAGAACATTATACAAATAATTAAGCATAAACTAAAATATATAGACATTGCAGAGAATATTGGTTAGTTAGAAGGATTGTTTATCGATATTTAAAACAAACGTAATTACATTAGCCTTTGTTTTAATTTTTAGAATATATTCTGACTACATGCAACAATACATGGGTCATTGTCACATATATGCCTTGTTAGGGAGATTAAGTATCATACATAAGGTGTTATGTAGTCAAAAAAGTATGTTATTGCTGACAATACTGTGTTTACGTGATGACACATCTTCACCATTTACTTTAAAGTGATAGAATAAGGGCCATAAATATTTAAGTGTATGTTATCAGAAACATTCAACTCCAATTCCAGTTAACTACATAATGATATTACATGTCCTTAGACTTGGTTAGGTGCACATCTAATGTACTTCTATGTTCATCCTGATTGAAAAAATGCTTATTGTCATGTTATGACCAGTATTTATTACCTCACCCACAAGCCATTTGTGGGGTTGCAGAGTTTTAAACTCTGAATGATGGAGAAGGAAAGAGGACTTTTTGTCTGTAGACCTCACAACAGCAACCACCACCTCACAATTCTTTCTTCGCCACAGAGCTGTGACCTGCAATACGCAAATGAAACACATTTAGAAGAGTTATTGTCCACTTAAACATGAACTGAAAACAATCTATCACAATCCTTTAACATTTGGGGAAAAAAACATACCTGGCCTGCAGCCTCGTTGTCTTGGAGTGATGTTGCCTCATCCCTGCTTTCATCTTTCTTGTGGTGTGCCTTCTCTGCTGGTTTCTTTTTACCCTTCTTCTTTGGCTCAGGTAATTGTCTGGGAGGCTGGAAATACTTTGACCTGGACTTGTCAGGTGAGTCTTTTCTTTGTCTCTTGGCCCACTGCTCCTCTTCCTGGTCCAACGACTTCATGCGGTAGGGGGATTTAGTGAACAGTGATTCTGGCAGATCATCTTTTATTATGTGCTCCCTATACCATCCTTGGAGGGTGGCATGTGTGTTCAAAATGAATCCAGCTGGACGGAGGAATTTCTTCTTTTGCAAAATGGAATGCTTCAGGATCCAGAACCACTGTTCCACATAGCAGTTGGTGTCCCGTGATTTCACTGATTGCAATGTTGTGTTGGTCACATTACAATATCTTGTAAGATCACCCAGCAGCATCCCACTCCATAGGGAGAAAATGGCCATGTAAGTGTCCATTAGAACATTGATTATCCCAGGGCAGAAAAACATATTTTTAAGAACTGACATGAATTCACGTGTGAATGGAGATTGTCCACATATTGTTTAGTTTTTTGCTGACATTGCACTTTCTTCATAACTGTCATCTCTCATCACGTCCTCCACTTTTACCTTCTCTGACTTCATAATACTCTCATCTAAATGCTTTTGTGATTCATCCACAAGATGACTTTTATGTTGTGATTTGAAAAGCACACACGTGTCTAAAGACATCGAGTGCCTCGAAGAAAGAGGTGCTGTTGAGCAACAACGCAAAGCAAATGGTTGCATATTCTTTGAGCCCATTGTCATTTGTTTTCTTCCCAAATCCCTGGGCGACAGCCTTAAGGATGTGGGCAGAGCACAGATGGAACACTGTGAAGTCTTCGCAATCTTCTTTTTCCTCCAAGGAAACTATGCCGTGGGCTCTGTTTAGATAAGAAGTGATGCTCTCTTTGTTAAATGAGAGCAATACACTTCCAATCTGCGCCCAGCTGAAATCAGCCTCCTGTTTCACCTTGCAGCTTATCATTTGTGAGTTTGCGTACTGTCTCCATTAACCAAAAGGTTATTGTTGGGATGGAGTGCTGAACACTAAGCATTTCGGATACGGGGAGGGATGGTTTATCCTTGCCCATTCCGGGCAGAACCAGAGCATAGTACAGAACTCTTAGACACAACCCCACCAGTGGCATCAAGATGAAGAGTCACTGGACTGCGCTTTCTCAGATGTTCAACTAGGATCTTTAAACCCTCTTCTGTGTACAAGTGAACGCCAAACGGCTCGACTTGGAGGTGCTGCATGTATCCAGATGTAGTATAATTTCTGTCCATCATCAATATTTCCCTTTCAATTGTCATCTATATTAGCTAGTTTCATGATATGCTCTGTTTCTAAAGTGTTGTTAACTCAATCATTTTGTTGTTGTTGTATGTTTTCTGTAATGACATTAAAAGTTAATTAATCACTATGTTGATACCTTTACGTCACTCAGAAATACAAAAAGCTATCAAAATGTAAGTTGATCACTGTACAGGAAACAATCTGTAGTATCAACGTGTAGTTGTGGTGTGAATGTTATACATTTTGGTGTTACACAAAAGATGTTGGAATTTATTTTTCCAGTTAGAAATAGTAGGCCATGCATCAAATAACTATTTTCATCAGAAAAAGTAACCCTCAAATGCACTGCTGCATTTTGTAAGCTGTCTGCAGGTGGCTTGTTGTGAATACACTCAAATATCAAGTCAATGATAAACTGCGTGCTAATACTCACAGTAGCAGGATTTGTCTTAATGTATATGAAAGTGATGCTATGAAAATGATTCTTTCACGTTATCAAGCTCACTCTGACTGACAAATCACTGCCTATTACTGTAATTAAAAAGAGCATATGAAAATTCTCCAAAACATAGGAGAGGTCCAGTAACGATGAGCATACAGAGAATTGTATGCTTGTTCATGAAACATTGTTTTTTATGAGGCCTACATGTGCGCCTTCCTTTAAGCACCTCTGTTCGAACACCTCTCCTGTCCTTGCTCCATACTGTCACGTCTCCTCCCGTTGCTCCCCTCCGGCGCTCTGATTCGCCTGTCTACTGAGCCACCGGTCTGAGCGCACCACCTCGGCAACACCGGAATGGAAACCCAATGTACCCTAATCACCTCCAGCGCACCTGCACCTCATCATCTCATCACCACCCCTATATAGCCCTGGACTGTTCAGTGTTGTGTTGTGTGTGATTGTTAGTGTCTTGTCGTGTACTCGCTCTTTGTTGTTCTCTTGCTCAGTGTTAAGTAAACCTTTACATTGTTGATGTCTGCGTCCTGCCTCTTCGTATCCTCAGTACTCGTCACACATACCACATACAGCCATTTGCGGATCTTTTCAGTGTCCATGTGAAAGATAGTTATTGCGAGGCTGGACCATTTGTTAACTTCCACTTCTTTTTTTGAACACCCATGTGAAATGAAGGCCTGCAAAACTGCCTCTCTCCCTCCACCTTTTTTCCACAGATCTGATTCTGAGCTTCTGTGGCCTTTTTTAATAAGTCCCAGGGCTTTGAAAGGCAAACTGGACTCTTGAGGCAAAGAGCTGGGTGACCAATGCAAATATTAAACAAACTTCTAAAAGTATGCTTTATACTAAACACAACCAGCTTAGTGGACAACATGACAACTAATGTCACAGTACCATGCAGCTGTATGCGCCAACTACAAAGGACAGTTACACGTATTTCCAAACAAATGTGGACAAAAACATGACAATAACTATTACAAACAACAGCAAGTATTGCATGGAGTGCATAAGGATGAGCAGTGTACAAGCAAACATAAGTTGCAGAGTGTTTATGGCAAAGTTGTCAGATATACAGAGCATCAAGGCCCTCCGGAGCACCCTTCCCTGCAGTTCTAGAAATGACATTGTCATAATCTAATATGAGAAGGATGGTCATATGGATCAGGGTTACTTGTTAGAAGGAGAAAAGTAGGAGCGTTTTATGTTTATACATGTTTATACATGTTTGTCTGTATATAAGCAATGCACTGGGACCAATGGATTTCGCTCATTGCCAGATGTGTGACCCAACACGATTGGCCCCGTTTGGGCAGCCCTTATCAGCCTCAAGTAGTTATGGCCCACAGTCATATATTAAACAGTAGATGAGCTGATGTCATAGGCCAACTGTACAGTTTATTCACTATTTTAGAGGCCACCCTCAGGCAAATGAGTCCGGTACATCTGGACCAGAACCAGGTAATTCTCCAGTGCTGTGACCCTCATCAAAATAGTGATGACTCTACTGTCACTACAACAGCATCCGCCTCTACTGTCCATATCCCACAGCTGACTTAACATTTACCATTGCACTGAGCTGTAGTATTTCTTTATTCACATTCATACAGCTGTGAAAGTGTTTTTATCGCTGCCAACAAGATTTTTATGTTGCAAAGTCAAATTAAACAGAACTAGTTAGTAGTATACGTTTATGTACCAGGGAAAACAAGGCTTTTCGACATGAAATGACTTACCAGTGTCACACAAAAAGCTTAGTCTTTGATATTTCAACATAGTAAGGACAAAAACGCTTTTAGACCTACAAGCTACATTGAAGCTTCAGACTATATAGTTTCTGTGGGCCATTTGACAGATAGTTGTTTACATTAACATGGAAAAGCACAGTCTCCAGTCCGACTGGGTAAAAGCATCTGGTTCAAGCATATTGTTAAAGAATATTCATAATAGAAGAACCTGTGTTGCTTTGTTCGTTGACTATAAACATTGCCAGATTGTTTACATGACGGTGCCTGTATCATTCAGCAATAGCAACTGTTATCTCTCTGGTGGCAAACAGACTTGCTGTCTCCAGCTGACCATTTGCTTACTGGCCTGGGCAAATGTGCATCTCTGTCATCTTATCAAAGACCACGTTGTCCTTAACCACGACAGTTTTCCCAAGGGAAAAAGCAGAGTCATATAGACATTCTAAATTACTCATAAAACACTTTAGGAATTCTAATTCTTCAAAGACAAAATAATTCGCTCCTAAGATATGTAAGCATTTGAAAAGCATTTATTAGTGTATTTCTTATTATTACCTTGTAAAAGTTGAATGTAGTTACAGGTGAAGATGGGCCTGCTATGTCATTGATAGTTGTGTAGTTCTAACTTTTATAAAAATGTTTTAATATAGAATAATTAATCATTTATGACAAAATAAGATTAATGCAAATACTCAGATGTGAAGGTTTACAGGTTTATTCAAGAAATTGGATGTAAGAAATCTGCAGGTTGTCCTCCATTAAAATAACTAATGGTCTTTGAAATACTAGTGGCCTGCTTACATGAGCACACATTTGAAATAAATATACCACTGGTGAAGAATATGAGACATGTTGAACCAAACATAAGGGCCTATGGTTGATAGAGAAGAAAGAAAGGTGTTTTGGAGAAAAGCTTCAGGTTGAGTTCTGGATTTTGTTGCACAAATACACACAACATTCCTAAATGGACAGACAAATTGGCAGAGCATATACCCTCTACCGAAGTATCTCTGATCTGGTAAGAAAACGTGGCAATCTTTATAGTCAGCATCAAAGAAACACAGGGCTTGTCATTACTTTTGCATACAGAACAAAGCGATCCTGCAGGTATTGTTACAATACAGTACATATTATCTCTGTAGGGGTCTCAGACAAACTGGTCCCGATATTCAATTTGTATTGTGCTGCCACATGTGAGTCTTTACCCATCCTTCCTGTCAGATTAATAGACATGAGGGTGTCTCTGGGAAGAAGGCTATGGATATGGGAATCTCAGTTGTCATGGATCTGGGGGCGTCTACAGCTAGAGGGCGCTCATGGTTCTTGGAGTGTAGACAAATGGTAGAAGGTGAGAGGGTGTTATGAAACGGGAGGGGGGTGGCCTGGTGCTTATAACATAATGACACCTGAATAGAACTACACTGAAAAGGCATCATATCGTCCACTCAGCAGGACGTGAGAAAGCAAGAAACTGGAGACAACATTTTATGCCCGACCATAAGACTTACAAAAAATTATAACATTAACTCGGAATTTCAACAGTTACACAGTCTTTGGCCATCGTATTGAAGCTTGAGGACTGTTAGAAAGGAGTCTAGGGACCATCGAAAATTCATGTACAATCGTGTAAGATGAAAATGGACAAACTAAAGGGTGTGCAATATAGAAGGGTAGTCAATTGACATTCTGAACCTTGTTTGAGGTCAGTAGGTCACATGACCAAGGAGCTATTGAAATTTAAAATTTTGAAAAATGTATGTAAAATCGTGTGAGATGAAAAGGGACAAACAAAAGCTTGTGCAATATAGAACGGTAGTCAGTGGACATTCTGATCCTTGGTTGAGGTCAGTAGGTCACATGACCAAGGAGCGATTGAAATTTGAATGTAAAAATGTTTGTACTTTGTTTACGCTCCCTTACTAATTCAACTAGGAATATGGAATGCTGCTCGCATTTCCACCTGTTTATTAGCTGTGGAAAGCGAATTAATGTCCAAATCGTGAAAATAAGACCTGTGCAATGTTGTGAGCAATTTTTCCAACATCATGACACTTATTTGGAGTCTGTGGCTCAAGTGGTTTGAAAGCTATTGAAACCTGAAACTGTCTTTACCTCGGTCTTAACTATATACTGTTTACAGGGTAAGGAAACCAATATGTAAAACAATTTATTTGGGTGAACTATCATATTTCATGGGAGTTACCTTTTATTTGATAGACGGTTAATTATGTGGGGGGCATAATACAGTGAAACAATGCTGGAACATTGATCAAACTGGACAGTGGTGGTCCACAGTGGTGCAAAAGTTGTTGCTCTGTCCCCCCACCCTGCAGTAACAATATTCTCATTGCGGAGTCGCGGACGTAAGTGACGGAATGACGTTGCTTCCTTTCAACATGGCGCTGACAGTTTGCTAATATAAATGAGTGGGGTTTCCTTTCTGGAATAAATCATATTTTGGTTTCTTCTTAGTACTCCTATATTAGACTCTGCTAAAAAAACGAAGACTACAAGAACACCTTTCTGTCCATGGCACAGCAGCTTTGACTACGGTTCCATCACATCATGTATGAGAGTCAAACGAAAAACATGTTTTTAACCCGAGCACTGGAGAAGATTTTAGCCGATAAGGAGGTGAAAAAAGCTCACCATTCCCAGTTGCGCAAAGCCTGTGAAGTGTCACTAGGTGAGTTTAATTGTGACAACAATGTGTTAGTTTGGGATGTCATCATCATTTGTCATTGGCTACACATCGTGCTACTGCACCCACATCGGCTCGTGCATGCCACGAACTCCCCGGTTCGAAACATGAAGTGCATACATTGTAGCATCAATATGGAATGCGTTCTAAACAAGCATTGCTGCGCTGCAGAATCGAGATTCGATTCAAATACTGAGCCGTAAACTAGCTTAACAGAAATCAAGCAAGATCACTACCAGATATGTAGTTTGTTATGATGCTTGTTGTCATCTGCGTTGTAGCCTAGGAGAGGGCGCAGAATGAGAGGGGTGGTATACTCATACCACATTGTGACCCCAACCGTATCCCCTGTGCCTTCCAAAGCCGGTGTTAATAATGTTGTCAATGTTTACTGTTTACATTGGCAGATTCATTGTTTACATGGGCAGATCACACAAATGCAAATATGGTATTGATTGCAATTGATTGAATTCTCTAAGGAGATTAAACATGGTACAAAAAAATATAAGCTATTGCATTATTTTCATTCAGGATTACCATTTGAATTTGATGAACAAAACTAGACAGGGGATGTCAAATGGCACCCTATTCCTAATAAAATACACTACTTGTAACCAGAGGCCTATGGGCCCTGGACAAAAGTAGGGCTGGCACAATAATCGTATTATCGTGTAACCGACAATAACCGTGAACTAAGGAAAATAATCATCTTAACGCATTCATTTTAGGAGAGAATTCAACTTTCAACTTTATTTTCAAGTAGATACAGTGGGGGAAAAAAGTATTTAGTCAGCCACCAATTGTGCAAGTTCTCCCACTTAAAAAGATGAGAGGCCTGTAATTCTCATCATAGGTACACGTCAACTATGACAGACAAATTGAGAAGAAAAAAATCCAGAAAATCACATTGTAGGATTTTTTTATGAATTTATTAGCAAATTATGGTGGAAAATAAGTATTTGGTCACCTACAAACAAGCAAGATTTCTGGCTCTCACAGACCTGTAACTTCTTCTTTAAGAGGCTCCTCTGTCCTCCACTCGTTACCTGTATTAATGGCACCTGTTTGAACTTGTTATCAGTATAAAAGACACCTGTCCACAACCTCAAACAGTCACACTCCAAACTCCACTATGGCCAAGACCAAAGAGCTGTCAAAGGACACCAGAAACAAAATTGTAGACCTGCACCAGGCTGGGAAGACTGAATCTGCAATAGGTAAGCAGCTTGGTTTGAAGAAATCAACTGTGGGAGCAATTATTAGGAAATGGAAGACATACAAGACCACTGATAATCTCCCTCGATCTGGGGCTCCACGCAAGATCTCACCCCCGTGGGGTCAAAATGATCACAAGAACGGTGAGCAAAAATCCCAGAACCACACGGGGGGGGACCTAGTGAATGACCTGCAGAGAGCTGGGACCAAAGTAACAAAGCCTACCATCAGTAACACACTACGCCGCCAGGGACTCAAATCCTGCAGTGCCAGACGTGTCCCCCCTGCTTAAGCCAGTACATGTCCAGGCCCGTCTGAAGTTTGCTAGAGTGCATTTGGATGATCCAGAAGAGGATTGGGAGAATGTCATATGGTCAGATGAAACCAAAATAGAACTTTTTGGTAAAAACTCAACTTGTCGTGTTTGGAGGACAAAGAATGCTGAGTTGCATCCAAAGAACACCATACCTACTGTGAAGCATGGGGGTGGAAACATCATGCTTTGGGGCTGTTTTTCTGCAAAGGGACCAGGACGACTGATCCGTGTAAAGGAAAGAATGAATGGGGCCATGTATCGTGAGATTTTGAGTGAAAACCTCCTTCCATCAGCAAGGGCATTGAAGATGAAACGTGGCTGGGTCTTTCAGCATGACAATGATCCCAAACACACCGCCCGGGCAACGAAGGAGTGGCTTCGTAAGAAGCATTTCAAGGTCCTGGAGTGGCCTAGCCAGTCTCCAGATCTCAACCCCATAGAAAATCTTTGGAGGGAGTTGAAAGTCCGTGTTGCCCAGCGACAGCCCCAAAACATCACTGCTCTAGAGGAGATCTGCATGGAGGAATGGGCCAAAATACCAGCAACAGTGTGTGAAAACCTTGTGAAGACTTACAGAAAACGTTTGACCTGTGTCATTGCCAACAAAGGGTATATAACAAAGTATTGAGAAACTTTTGTTATTGACCAAATACTTATTTTCCACCATAATTTGCAAATAAATTCATTAAAAATCCTACAATGTGATTTTCTGGATTTTTTTTCTCTCATAGTTGACGTGTACCTATGATGAAAATTATAGGCCTCTCTCATCTTTTTAAGTGGGAGAACTTGCACAATTGGTGGCTGACTAAATACTTTTTTCCCCCACTGTATACAGTAGTTTACCCAATAGCAGTTTTACTTTTTTACATGAATAAGATAAAGTTAGTCATCATTTTAGGAGCAGAACAGCATGGTCGGGAGGAGAAGCTTTATTTCCGGGGTGTCACCAAAGCTGTATTGTATTCATTAGGTGTGTCATAGCTAATTTTCAAAGATGCATTATGATATATTATGAGCTCAAAACATTTTCCATCAAAAATAATTATGACAATAACCATGGCCATTACAATTAATAGTTACTCAGAATTCCATAATCGTCACAGCCCTGGTCAAAAGTAGTGCACTATAAAGGGAATGAGTGGCGCAGTGGTCTAAGGCACTGCATCGCAGTGCTAACTGTGCCACTAGAGATCCTGGTTCGAATCCAGGCTCTGTCGCAGCCGGCCGCGACCGGGAGACTCATGGGCGGCGCACAATTGGCCCAGCGTCGTCCAGGGTAGGGGAGGGAATGGCCGGCAGGGATGTAGCTCAGTTGATAGAGCATGGCGTTTGCAACGCCAGGGTTGTGGGTTCGATTCCCACGGGGGGCCTGTATAAAAAAAAAGATGTATTCACTAACTGTAAGTCGCTCTGGATAAGAGCGTCTGCTAAATGACTAAAATGTAAATGTAAAATGGAATAGGGTGCCATTTGGGATGCAACCATAACAGTTACTGACATAATAGTAGGGTATTTTCGCTAGCCCAATATTAGACCTCTGATTAATTATTTAATTATGCCAATGTTTTGTTCTAGCTTTGCGCGCACACACTTCCTTTACTTCCCGTCTGGGGCAGCACCTGCCCCTTTTGCAGGACTCATTAGCTCACAACAGACAGGTGTGAACCACAGACAAGTGTGTGCGCAAAGCAAAAAAACAACAACCTTGCCATCCATAGACTGCTTACAGGGTAAGGAAACCAATATGTATTTGTGTCATATGGGTCAACTATCCCTTTAACATTGTTCACACTTTTTTCACTTAATAGCAGCAACAACACCATCTAGTGGTAAGACCTGGTAATATCAGGATGTATTATGGGACATAAACCTAACAACATCAATGACTAGTTTCTCTGAACAGGGGGGAAAAGCTAGTGGGTGGCTTTTGGCAAACCGGATGTTGGGTACTATTTATATTTAATATAATATCAGTCCTTTAAATTAAAATGGCCAATTTAGGTGCAATCAATTAGTTAATCTTCTAGAGATCAAATTATATATAAATATTTTGGTCGCCGGAATACTTATCTTATCTGTTTCTAACTGCAGAAACCATTTCAGAACAATCTGAGATGGTGGGTGCCATGGCTTGCTGAAATGACATGGAATGACCCATATGACACACATAGACTTACACACTGCCTATCATGCATTGCTTATACCCTCCTAAGTATACTGTAGATCAAAAGTGAAATATTAATCTTTGCCCTGCTGAAGGCAGATGTCCAAAGCACACGTTTCCAGTCTTGATAATTCGGGAAAATTTTATTTTTAATTTCCTTCTCAAGACTAGAAACCCATTCAATAAATAATGTATTATTTGCTGTGGCACCACTGATTAATTAATTATTGTTCACCTGCAGTGTTAATGAGAGGGGTAACACGTCTGAAGTCTGTTCTTTGTTTGCATCCCACATGGCACCCTATTCCCTATGTAGGGAACTAGTTTTGACTAGGGCCCATAGGGCTCTGGTCAAAAGTAGTGCATTATGGAATAGGGTGCCATTTGGGACGTAGACTGGATTGTGTTCTCACTGGTTCGAGGCAGGTATGGGGACGGGGACAGTGGAGGAAGCTATACTGTTAGAAGCACACTGAAGTTCGTTTCACTCCCCCTCTCCAGGTGATACAGTACAAACAGTGGAGCTATGATGATCTTTGTTTTCAGTAGAGGCTGTCATCTCATCTCTAGACATCTAAAGCATGCTGATACAACGTTGATGAACTGAGAGCGGATGTAGTCCGCTTATTAGTGTTTGAACTGTGTCTCTCCCTCTCCTAGTTGGCAGAGACTAAATAATAGGGGAGCACTGTATCTATGTTATAATGAAATATATTTTACCTTAGCTTTGTTGTGATCAGCCTGTAGATTCAAGTGAACATTTAGGTAGATGGTCAAGGAGAATGTGTTGTCCATAGTGATATTTTAAACAGTTCACTCTTAACTTTTAGCATTCATCCCAAATAGCACCCCATAGGGCTCTGGTCAAAAGTAGGTCACTATATAGGGAATAGAGTGCCATTTGGGATGCAGTTAAGTATTTTCCAAACAATTGAGAAGTGGTTTATTGAACTAAAACAGAGGGTCTTTGTACACCACCACCCTCCATATGAGCACCCATAACCCCCATCATCTGCAGTGTAAGATCATGATAATAACATTACAAGATGGCTGCCATCCAAGATTAAACCTAGTAGATGATGACCATGACCCCCAACCTCATCTTCACTGGCTGTAGATTGGCTGCTCGACCGTGGAGTCGCGGACAGATACTGGATGTTTCATTAGCCGCATTAAATGCCTGGATGACCTGCTGCCTCTTTACTTGGTTTTGGGGGTAGAATATGGTGCAGATGTTTTCTCAGATTGTTTACTGATTGCCTTTGGGGTTGACATGTCATGGGGGTGCATTTGTGTCTTCTGCATTCCACCGTACACTAGGCTAGTTATTTAGTTAATTTTCATTCTGTATTGATTGAGTCTGGTACGCTATTTAGCTGTCGGTGCCTCCCTTTACTTTGTAATGTAAATGATGGAGGAGGAGTGGAGGGTATCTCTGTATCTGCCATGGTCCAAAGTATTGAACTATGTAGGGAGTTGGTTTGTGGTTATAGATTGGCTGGTTGGTGGAGGCCAGGAGTGATGATGTCACTGACATGAGGCCATTGGTGATGATCTCATCATGACTCATGAAGGACTCATGAAATGGACAGTAGCTCCTATGCAGAGATATGTAATATTATATTACAGTATTGGATCTTTTTTTCTCCTGTTCAAAGACTCGGAGCATCTCAACTGTAATTGTAATGGGAGTTTTTTTTAGCTGGATCAAAATGGGGCTTAGGTGATTGGCGTGACAGTGTCAGTGGCCAATGCCGCTGTCTGCGACAGGACATTTTAGAGGCCCTTAACCACAGAGACAAAATGTAGCTGTTTTAAAGCTAATTTCCTGCAATTCTACAATTTTTTTCATGGGGCGGAGAGAACATTTTACAGTTTAAAATTCTACACATTTTGTCATGCCTTATGCCTTGTTCTTATGCTATCTGAGGGACTCAAACATTATAACAAAATCAATAGGGGCCCCATGCCATGCCAAAAATACTCCTGAATGCATAATATTTGTAATTTTAGATGCTCCCTGACTGTCTAGTATTTATTTTGGTGATTTGTTATTTCCCCAAGATTATCTTATAAAAAAAAATAGGTCTATGATCTTTTCTACATACTTTATATCTGTTTTTAGTCATTTAAGTTTACACTGAAAATGATTTACCATCCTGAAAATGATTTACAAAAAAACACTTTTTTCCTTCTCTTTTCTACTGTTTGGACTTAGGCGGCCCGAAAAAACACTTAGGCGACCCTCCAAATGCTTCTCTATACAGACAAAACCCTGATTGCCAGCCTACTTCATTATCTGTATGGAGTGTTCAAATCTCCTAATCTTCTATGAAGGTCAAGGGCAGGAATTTATAGTCGTGGAGGACATGGGCTAATTTGACAAAGTGCCCATGCCTTCATGTAATGAAGCTCTCTACTACTGGGGTATTACATTGGCTGTTGATGTATTGACCTTGATAATTGTTCATGTAGTAATAGCAGCATCATACAGGTCATGCAGGGCCAATATCATGGCTCTTTGGTTCATTGTTTCTCTCTTTCTGTTTACAGAGGAAATTAAAGAAGAAACAGAGAAACTGAGGTAGGTTTATTTTGAGATATAGTGTGTGTGAAATGTCATCTGTAGTAAATAATGTCAAGTTTTGTTTTGATGTGTCTCGTTTTTTTATTGTTTTCTCCCCCAATCCCTTTGTTGTGATTGGTTAATAGCCAGATGGGCCAGTGAACTGAAGCTCAATGCAGCTCGGTGACCCACACATCTCCCGCTGCCTTCTGTGTGGCGGTTTCATTTCTTTCACACCTGAACTCTCACAAGTCCTAGTCACCACCCCAGACCCCATGCTGAAACACTGACCAGGCACACTCCCAAGTGATTCCAAAATAGCTTTTTATCCCCTATATAGTGCACTATATAGGGAAAAGGCTGCCATTTGAGACACACACACTATAGCACAGCAGTCTATGAAGCTTTAATCACTCCTCACTCAATGTTAAAAACAAGACACTTTTTGATTTATTGACAAAAACAAATGTGCGTTGGGGAGATGAACGCCTCTCGAGTCTGAGATAATATACAAATAAAGTTTATTACAAAACATGACTCAGCTTATCTGCTTCATAGCCAGCCTTGTTAAAGTTTGAGGAAATGAGAGGGAGGATGGAGCCGAGACGAGAAGTGTGATAAAGAAGAGTGACTCAGTACTGATGGTCAGCATCCCCCAGCTAACTGACAATGGCTACATCCTGATTCTCTACCCTTCTCCTGAAGTGTGCACTTGCACACGCCCCCTCATGGATTTGAAAGCATTGGATTGATATAAGCATTGGCTGTAGGGAGTTTCCACCATTGTTCCATTGGAGGCAGTGTTCAAGTGCACACTTCTGGAGAAAGGTAGAGAATCGGAATGCACCAAGTGTGTTTCTGACAGTGTCCACCAAGCCGACACTGGTACTCCTCTCCTGACCTCCTCCCGATCTCGCTAACCTTCTCTGCAGTCTGCACGCAACTCTACTTCCAGCTGCCTACCTGAATGAATCACAGCAATGCTAATGTTTACAGTGGACCTTAGGAGCATCAATATGACTGTAGCATGGAGGCCTATTGGGGGCAGTTGGCCATTGCTCACGAGGAACAAACGTTTCATATTAGATGGTTGAATTCTTCAGACGTTTGTTTGGCCTAATGTTTTAACCATTTAGTTGTCACTCTGTATTCCCCCTTTAGTCCCCCTCCTGGAGACAACAATGCTTATTCCAGTGCTCTACCACCGGTCAAGTCTAAGGATACCGTCGTAGAAGCAGACAAGTACTTCCTGCCGTTTGAGTTAGCCTGCCAGTCCAAATGTCCTCGCATCGTCATCACATCTCTAGATTGTTTACAGGTCAGTAGCAGGTTACACTACACACACACACACACACACACACACACACACACACACACACACACACACACACACACACACACACACACATTACACACATTACACACACACACACACACAGATTCAGTAAACATATGTCTTATCTTATGCAAATGGAAGTTATTAAATGTCTACAGTATTTATCTGGATTATTGTATCATACACAGTTAAGGTAAGGTTTATCCTCACTTTTCTTTCTCCAGAAACTCATTGCTTATGGCCACCTCACTGGAAACGCTCCAGACAACACTACACCTGGAAAGAGGTTAATCGATAGAATCATCGAGACCATATGTGGCTGCTTTCAAGGCCCTCAGACAGACGAAGGTGTTCAGCTGCAGATTATAAAGGTGTGTGGTCTATGAGCTCTCCTCTCCTCTCTGTAACAGACAGACCAGCCCCAGCCTGCCTCTCCTCTTCACTCCTCCCCAGTGTTAATCCTGTGTCTGGCATGACTGGCCCTGTTGGCCTGTGTCTGTCTGTCGTCTAACCACTGAGCAGATAACACTAATCAATGGTGTGTTCAGGCCCTTCCTCTCAGGGTTGTGCCAAACTAGTTGATCTAACAGTTGACACATACAGTACCAGTCAAATGTTTGGACACACCTACTCATTCAAGGGTTTTTCTTTATTTTTACTATTTTCTACACTGTAAAATAATAGTGAAAACATAAAAACTATGAAATAACACATATGGAATCATGTAGTAACCAAAAAAGTCTTAAACAAATCAAAATATATTTGAGATTTTTCAAATAGCCATCCTTTGCCTTGAGGACAGCTTTGCACACTCTTGGCATTCTCTCAACCAGCTGAACCTGGAATGCTTTTCCAACAGTCTTGAAGGAGTTCCCACATATGCTGAGCACTTGTTGACTTCTTTTCCTTCACTCTGCCATCCGACTCATCCCAAACCATCTCAATTGGGTTGAGGTCAGGGGATTGCAGAGGCCAGGTCATCTGATGCAGCACTCCATCACTCTCCTTCTTGATAAAATAGCCCTTACATAGCCTGGAGGTGTGTTGGGTCATTGTCCTGTTAAAAACAAATGATAGTTCCACTAAGCCCAAACCAGATGGGATGGTGTATCGCTGCAGAATGCTGTGGTAGCCACCCTGGTTAAGTGTGCCTTGAATTCTAAATAAATCACAGACAGTGTCACCAGCAAAGCACCCCCACACCATAACACCTCCTCCTCCATACTTTACGATGGGAACTACACATGCAGAGATCATCCGTTCACCCACACCGCGTCTCACAAAGACACGGCGGTTGGAACCAAAAATCTCAAATTTGGACTCCAGACCAAAGGACACGTTTCCACCGGTCTAATGTCCATTGCTCGTGTTTCTTGGCCCAAGCAGGTCTCTTCTTCTTATTGATGTCCTTTAGTAGTGGTTTCTTTGCAGAAATTCGACCATGAAGGCCTGATTCACGCAGTCCCCTCTGAACAGTTGATGTTGAGATGTCTGTGACTTGAACTCTGTGAATAATTTATTTGGGCTGCAATTTCTGAGGCTGGTAACTCTAATTAATTTATCCTCTGCAGCAGAGGTAACTCTGGGTCTTCCATTCCTGTGGCGGTCCTCATGAGAGCCAGTTTCATCATAGCGCTTGATGGTTTTTGCGACTGCACTTGAAGAAACTTTTTAAAGTTCTTGAAATGTTCTGTATTGACTGACCTTCATGTCTTAATGTAATGATGGACTGTCGTTTCTCTTTGCTTATTTGAGCTGTTCTTGCCATAATATGGACTTGGTCTTTTACCAAATAGGGCTATCTTCTGTATACCACCCCTACCTTGTCACAACACAACTGATTGGCTCAAACGCATTAAGAAGGAAATAAATTCCACAAATGAACTTTTAAGAAGGCACACCTGTTAATTGAAATGCATTCCAGGTGACTACCTCATGAAGCTGGTTGAGAGAATGCCAAGAGTGTGCAAAGCTGTCATCAAGGCAAATGGTGGGTATTTGAATAATCTCAAATATAAAATATATGTTGATTTGTTTAACACTTTTTTGGTTACTACATGATTCCATATGTGTTATTTAATAGTTTTGATGTCTTCACTATTATTCTACAATGTAAAAAATAAAGAAAAACCCTTGAATGAGTAGGTGTGTCCAAACTTTTGACTGGTAGTGTATGTAGTGGACATACTCCTCAGTTGTTGGTTTTGAATGTTCAATATTACTGCCCTCTAAGCAATGGCATCAAAATCATGATTTACAGGGACAGGAGGCACCCATAATTGATTTGTTAATTATATAAATGATTGAACATTTGATGAAATTGGACTAAGTTCTGCAGGGTTTCTCATAATTTTATAATGCTTTGTGTTCAGTCATGAAAAAAAACCTGTCTTGTTTACTGTGAGCAGTAGTGACTGTTAGGTCAGTGCCATAGAAATAGAATAAGTTAAATGGGTGTCTCCATTCAAGTCAATGATGCCAGAATGGGTCTACTGGCAGCCATTTTAAGTGTACCCATAGAAATAAAGCATTCTAGTTCTATGGATGCTGTCCCTCTGCAGGCTCTGCTGACAGCGGTGACCTCTCAGCACATCGAGATCCACGAGGGAACGGTGCTGCAGGCGGTCAGGACCTGCTACAACATCTATCTGGCCAGCAAGAACCTCATCAACCAGACCACGGCCAAGGCCACCCTCACACAGATGCTCAACGTTATCTTTGCACGAATGGAGAACCAAGCAGTAAGCGCACACCTCTCTCTCTCGCTCTCTCTCTCTCGCCTCTCTCTCTCTCTCTCTCTCTCTCTCTCTCTCTCTCTCTCTCTCTCTCTCTCTCTCTCTCTCTCTCTCTCTCTCTCTCTCGTCACAAAGAATTGCTAGAACGAGAATCCCCATTCAAGTCAATGTGCCATGATGGGTGGACCGGTGGCCATGTTAAGTCTACCCATTAGTGTTCCAGTAAAATGTCAGTAGTCTGAAGGCCTTTTTTCCCCATTCTAGTAATTCTATTTCTGTGATTTTGGCATCGATGGAAAAGAAGCTGGAACACAATAATTTCATTTTTTAAAGTTTATTTTAACTCTCCAATGATATCTAGCATTCAAATCACAGGATTAATTGGTCTGGGTCGTCTAGAAAACGAGTGCGTCAGGTAAAGCTTGCAGCAGGGAAGTGCGTTGTGTTACGCTGCTTGGTGTTGAAGTGGCTGATGATATGAACTCTCCTCTGGGGTGTGTGTGCATCTTGGCATGACACGTTGCTCTGCTATCTTTGCCGAGTGGGATTTTCTTTGAAGTAAAAACGTGCAGGCCTAACTATCTGCTGGCTGCCGACCCGACCAAGGAACCAACAGTATATATATTGTTGCACTGAATGCCTTGACCTTATGACCTTATGAGCTGTGACGTCAGCAGCCAGTTGAGTTCAACAGATGGGTATCATCATTTAAACATAATGTCACAATGTCAGTCAAAAATAAAGAAGGCAACAGTGTTTATCATTGAGTACGTTTACATGCGCATGAATAATTTGATATGAAACTGGTTATGGCGGCAGGCAGATTATGCAATAGTCATGTAAACACCTTACTCTGTTTATCTTAATCGTCGTAAGGTCAATCAAAGTAAGCGTACGCCGATTACAACACCTGGTTTTCTTGCAATATTTCAAATTATTCAGACATGTAAGCACCTTAATCGGTGTTCCAGCAGTGCACAGTATTTGATCTGCGGATGTGCTGGCACCAGCCGAGCAAGCCTCCCTCTTTAGCGTGAGTGAAGTGAGTTCGGAACAACTGAATGTATGCATCTTAAAAGTAGTTTTCACATTCAAAATATTATGTCCGAACTCAGAATCAAATATGCTTCCCAAAAATAAAATGATCACTGTGGTAGAAGGTTTATTTTGATTGCCGATTTTCTGCATTTATCAGAGTGCCATCAGGTAGCCTGATTTCAGATGTCTTTGTAAACCGGATTATTAGGGAAATCGTTCTTCTTGCAAAGTATGTAAATGTTTCAATCAAATTATTATATTAATCTGACTGTCCACAATAATCGCATTATTGTGTGCATGTAACCATACTCATTTATGAGTTGAATGAACTGGATTCAGAAAAGAAATCTGTGCTACCAGCATGGTGATTGGTTTCCTTATATTGACCTGTATGCAGAAGACAAAATACCTGAGACCATGACAAACTTCTAATGATGCCCAGTGCTGTGATTGTATTTGTGCTTGGCTTGACAGTGCATGGTCCAAAATTGTTTGGCCTATGGTTATGTTTTGTACAATCTAGGGCTAGGAAGTAGGCATTATGATGAAATGTGTGTCTGTGTTTGTCTCTGTCTGTGTTTCCGTCTGTGTCCGTGTCTCTGCATCCAGCTCCAGGAGGCAAGACAGATAGAGAAGGAGCGTCTGAGACAGCAGCATCTGCAGCAGTCACCAAACAGCCAACAGGAGCCTCCTTCATCCCCCCACCAGCACCAAGGCCCCCCCGCCTCGCCCCGCCAAGTGCTCCCTGCTTCACCCCACCAACAGGCCCCCGCCTCCCCCCACTTTGAGTCCCCTGCCTCCCCCGACCAGAAACCTCCTGCCTCCCCCCAACAGAGCCAGGAGCAGCACACCGCCCCACCTCAGCCCTCTGCCTCCCCTAAACAGGAGCAGCACACCGCCCCACCTCAGCCCTCTGCCTCCCCTAAACAGGAGCAGCACACTGCCCCACCTCAGCCCTCTGCCTCCCCTAAACAGGAGCAGCACACCGCCCCACCTCAGCCCTCTGCCTCCCCTAAACAGGAGCAGCACACCGCCCCACCTCAGCCCTCTGCCTCCCCTAAACAGGAGCAGCACACCGCCTCACCCCCACCTCAGGAGGAGACCACCCAGGTGCCTGATCAGAACGCCCACGAGGACCCGGATCCAGAAAACGGCTCTGTGTTCTGCAGTGCTGAAAATGAGCAGACTGAGGCGGACCAGGCTACTGCAGCTGCTGCACAGGGTAAGTCTCTCTCGCTCTCGCTCTTTCTCTCTTACTCATTCACTCACACACACACTCACTCACTCACTCTCACTCATAGTCAAAGTCCTCTTCTGTATGTCTCTCTGGAAGTCATTGTTCCATATTTCACTGAGTCACTGCATTTGATTAGGCAAGCAGTGTCTGTAAAATCCATGTGTGTGAATTAGTATTCCTATTCTCTGCTGAGAGAGAGAGGTCTGCCATGTTAATAGAGCTCTTAAATGGAGGGAAGGAGGTAATAAAACTTCCATCAGAAGTCAAGGGCTACGTCCCAAATGGCACCCTATTCCCTTTATAGTGCACTACTTTTGACCAGAGCCATATGGGCCCTAGTCAGAAGTAGTGCACTAAATTAAGAATAGGCAATGTATAAATATACACTGAGTCTACAAAACATGCCCTTTCCATGACATAGACTGACCAGGTGAATCCAGGTGAAAGCTATAATCCCTTATTGATGCCACTTCAATCAGTGTAGATGAAGGGGAGGAGACGGGGTAAAGAAGGATTTTTAAGCCTTGAGACAATTGAAACATGGATTTTGTATGTGTGCCATTCAGAGGGTGAATGGGCAAGACGAAAGATTTAAGTGCCTTTGAACGGGGTATGGTAGTAGGTGCCAGGCGCACCGGTTTGTGTCAACTCCAACGCTACTGGGTTTTTCACGCTCATCAGTTTCCCGTGTGTATCAAGAATGGTCCACCACCCAAAGGACATCCAGCCAACTTGGCACAACTGTGGGAAGCATTGGCGTCAACATGGGTGTTATGATGAGTTTCTCGGATATCAAGTAATCAAGGATGTAAGAATATACTTAGACACTTTGTAGAAAGTTAATGCAAATGTTTTATTAGTCGGTACCGGGTTCGATACAACAAGGACAGAGCTTTGCCTCTTGCTATTTCGAACTGACTCAAACAAAGATCCACTCTCCCTTATACACCCTCGGTTACCATTTCCTTAACATACATCTGGTAAACCTCCATAGGCACTCCCTTTCTTTGATGTTATTACCCTTTACCCATAGTCAGTATATCCTGTCCATCAATCATGCTATCGTAAACATCAGTAATCTCCTTTGACATAAGGAATGCAGACTTTGTGTCACCCAACCACTTATCTACTAACTCTAACCTGGTCCACATGATACTATGACATGACATCATTACAATAGACCAGCATCCCTGTGGAACGCTTTCGGCACCTTGTAGAGTCCATGCCCTGACAAATTGAGGTTGTTCTGAGGGCAAAAGGGGGGGTGCAACTCGATATTAGGAATGTGTTCATAATGTATTGTACACTCAGTGTGTATGTATGTGTATTTGTGTGTGTGTATATATATATATATATACAGTGGGGAAAAAAAGTATTTAGTCAGCCACCAATTGTGCAAGTTCTCCCACCTACAGTTTTTTACAATCACTTTGGCACTAATTTCAGAACCTTGACGTCATTTTTCAAAACTCTAGACACAAAACTCACAACCAATTATCAAAATGCACATTTTTCAAAACTCTAACACTTTTTTCAATTGCTTGGATACAATACACATAAAACTAAGATCATTTGTTCATTTAACAAAAATCACCTGTTCAATATGACACAACTTAACATCAAAGTACTACTATTTCAAAAGGCAATTCACACATTACATTTCAGATGAGTGTCTATTCATTTCATTACAATTATCCAACTATCAATTGATACAACTGCTCAAAATGATAAGTAACTGTTGCATTACTCTTAATGCATAGTTGTATGGAAACAGACAAACAATATTCCATGTTTAGATCATGAAAGTTTCAAGATAACGAGATTCATTGTCACCAATTAGCGTGGAGCATGAACCAATTAGACTACATTATCTATGGATGTAATATTTCATCATCATTCTTTATCAGACACCGTTTCTATGGTCCCATGTACCATCTTTTCAGACTATTTACAGTATTGACAGTACTGCACTGTATGGATGAAGGCCCTTGTAATTGCTTGTCCAATTCTGCCAACTTGTTACTGATGATTGAGTTCACATTATGGAACGAGTATATAAAGAATTGATTGGGATCCACTTGCAACAACATAGCGATACGTACTGTAACATGGAGCCGGCAGGTGATCCAGGTCACAATAGAGGTCATGCAGTGGTGGGAGGAAGACGAGGAAGACGTGTTGGTCAAAGGAATGGCAGGGGACAAGCACCCCTTCTGAGAGGTGGTCGTGGGCCTCGTTTGAGAGGTGTGGGGGAACGTGGTAGAGGACAAGGCCACGGACCAAGACAGCGGCAGCAACAGCAAAGAGTGTCCAATGAAATCCGAGCAAGCATGGTTTCAGGCCCATGCACAATTTACCAACCTGTATTTACCCCCATACTCTCCTTTCCTTAACCCGATTGAGGAATTTTTCTCCACATGGAGATGGAAGGTTTATGATAGGCGCCCTCATGAACAAGTCACTTTTCTCCAGGCCATGGATGACACATGCAATGACATCACGGCAGACCAGTGTCAGGCCTGGATTCGCCATGCCCGAAGGTTTTTTCCAAGATGTTTGGCTAATGAAAACATCCATTGTGATGTAGATGAGAACCTGTGGCCAAATCCACAAGACAGAGTTGATGAAAATGTAGAAGTACAGTAATCACTCCTATGTTTTGCTTTTTACAGGACAAGCAAGCAAGTTGAGGAACACTGCATTTGATGTTTTACAGTACTGTATCGTTTTTCATCAACATATTTCAGATTTTGTTCAATGATTCCACTGTGTCTGTAGTATTCTCTCTACTACAGCAGTACTTTTACAGGGATGTATTTACATGTAGTACCATAATGAAACATGTCACCTATTTTGTACTACAATATTTAATGATTGTACGAACAATGACACAGTGAAACTATCGGTTGCTTGTGTGTGGGTGATCTAAATTAACGTTTCATTGGTATTTCACAATACATTTGTTTTTTGAACCAATGATTGTGCAAGTGCAAGATTTCTTTAAAGATATTAATGCATAATGCAATGTTTTGAACATTGGACAACCTGTGTTACAAGTGATGACCGTTTTGAGTTTTGTGTCTAGAGTTTTGAAAAATGACATCAAGGTTCTGAAATTAGTGCCAAAGTGATTGTAAAAAAACTGTAAAAAGATGAGAGAGAGGCCTGTAATTTTCATCATAGGTACACGTCAACTATGACAGACAAAATGAGATTTTTCTTTCCTGAGAATCACATTGTAGGATTTTTAATGAATTTATTTGCAAATTATGGTGGAAAATAAGTATTATACAGTGGGGAAAAAAAGTATTTAGTCAGCCACCAATTGTGCAAGTTCTCCCACTTAAAAATATGAGAGAGGCCTGTAATTTTCATCATAGGTACACGTAAACTATGACAGACAAATTGAGATTTTTTTTTCCAGAAAATCACATTGTAGGATTTTTTATGAATTTATTTGCAAATTATGGTGGAAAATAAGTATTTGGTCACCTAAAAACAAGCAAGATTTCTGGCTCTCACAGACCTGTAACTTCTTCTTTAAGAGGCTCCTCTGTCCTCCACTCGTTACCTGTATTAATGGCACCTGTTTGAACTTGTTATCAGTATAAAAGACACCTGTCCACAACCTCAAACAGTCACACTCCAAACTCCACTATGGCCAAGACCAAAGAGCTGTCAAAGGACACCAGAAACAAAATTGTAGACCTGCACCAGGCTGGGAAGACTGAATCTGCAATAGGTAAGCAGCTTGGTTTGAAGAAATCAACTGTGGGAGCAATTATTAGGAAATGGAAGACATACAAGACCACTGATAATCTCCCTCGATCTGGGGCTCCACGCAAGATCTCACCCCGTGGGGTCAAAATGATCACAAGAACGGTGAGTAAAAATCCCAGAACCACACGGGGGACCTAGTGAATGACCTGCAGAGAGCTGGGACCAAAGTAACAAAGCCTACCATCAGTAACACACTACGCCACCAGGGACTCAAATCCTGCAGTGCGGACATGTCCCCCTGCTTAAGCCAGTACATGTCCAGGCCCGTCTGAAGTTTGCTAGAGTGCATTTGGATGATCCAGAAGAGGATTGGGAGAATGTCATATGGTCAGATTAAACCAAAATATAACTTTTTTGGTAAACACTCAACTCGTCGTGTTTGGAGGACAATGAATGCTGAGTTGCATCCAAAGAACACCATACCTACTGTGAAGCATGGGGGTGGAAACATCATGCTTTGGGGCTGTTTTTCTGCAAAGGGACCAGGACGACTGATCCGTGTAAAGGAAAGAATGAATGGGGCCATGTATCGTGAGATTTTGAGTGAAAACCTCCTTCCATCAGCAAGGACATTGAAGATTAAACGTGGCTGGGTCTTTCAGCATGACAATGATCCCAAACACACCGCCGGCAACGAAGGAGTGGCTTCGTAAGAAGCATTTCAAGGTGCTGCAGTGGCCTAGCCAGTCTCCAGATCTCAACCCCATAGAAAATCTTTGGAGGGAGTTGAAAGTCCATGTTGCCCAGCGACAGCCCCAAAACATCACTGCTCTAGAGGAGATCTGCATGGAGGAATGGGCCAAAATACCAGCAACAGTGTGTGAAAACCTTGTGAAGACTTACAGAAAACGTTTGACCTGTGTCATTGCCAACAAAGGGTATATAACAAAGTATTGAGAAACTTTTGTTATTGACCAAATACTTATTTTCCACCATAATTTGCAAATAAATTCATTAAAAATCCTACAATATAATTTTCTGGATTTTTTTTCTCATTTTGTCTGTCATAGTTGACGTGTTCCTATGATGAAAATTACAGGCCTCTCTTATCTTTTTAAGTGGGAGAACTTGCACAATTGGTGGCTGACTAAATACTTTTTTCCCCCACTGTATACCCTTTGTTGGCAATGACACAGGTCAAACGTTTTCTGTAAGTCTTCACAAGGTTTTCACACACTGTTGCTGGTATTTTGGCCCATTCCTCCATGCAGATCTCCTCTAGAGCAGTGATGTTTTGGGGCTGTCGCTGGGCAACACAGACTTTCAACTCCCTCCAAAGATTTTCTATGGGGTTGAGATCTGGAGACTGGCTAGGCCACTCCAGGAACTTGAAATGCTTGCTACGAAGCCACTCCTTCGTTGCCCGGGCGGTGTGTTTGGGATCATTGTCATGCTGAAAGACCCAGCCACGTTTCATCTTCAATGCCCTTGCTGATGGAAGGAGGTTTTCACTCAAAATCTCACGATACATGGCCCCATTCATTCTTTCCTTTACACGGATCAGTCGTCCTGGTCCCTTTGCAGATAAACAGCCCCAAAGCATGATGTTTCCACCCCCATGCTTCACAGTAGGTATGGTGTTCTTTGGATGCAACTCAGCATTCTTTGTCCTCCAAACACGACGAAGTTGGGTTTTTACCAAAAGTTATATTTTGGTTTCATCTGACCATATGACATTCTCCCAATCCTCTTCTGGATCATCCAAATGCACTCTAGCAAACATCAGACGGGCCTGGACATGTACTGGCTTAAGCAGGGGGACACGTCTGGCACTCCAGGATTTGAGTCCCTGGCGGCGTAGTGTGTTACTGATGGTAGGCTTTGTTACTTTGGTCCCAGCTCTCTGCAGGTCATTCACTAGGTCCCCCCGTGTGGTTCTGGGATTTTTGCTCACCGTTCTTGTGATCACTTTGACCCCACGGGGTGAGATCTTGCGTGGAGCCCCAGATCGAGGGAGATTATCAGTGGTCTTGTATGTCTTCCATTTCCTAATAATTGCTCCCACAGTTGATTTCTTCAAACCAAGCTGCTTACCTATTGCAGATTCAGTCTTCCCAGCCTGGTGCAGGTCTACAATTTTGTTTCTGGTGTCCTTTGACAGCTCTTTGGTCTTGGCCATAGTGGAGTTTGGAGTGTGACTGTTTGAGGTTGTGGACAGGTGTCTTTTTACTGATAACAAGTTCAAACAGGTGCCATTAATACAGGTAACGAGTGGAGGACAGAGGAGCCTCTTAAAGAAGAAGTTACAGGTCTGTGAGAGCCAGAAATCTTGCTTGTTTGTAGGTGACCAAATACTTATTTTCCACCATAATTTGCAAATAAATTCATTAAAAATCCTACAATGTGATTTTCTGGATTTTTTTTCTTCAATTTGTCTGTCATAGTTGATGTGTTCCTATGATGAAAATTACAGGCCTCTCTTATCTTTTTAAGTGGGAGAACTTGCACAATTGGTGGCTGACTAAATACTTTTTTCCCCCACTGTATATATATATATATATATATATATATAGTACCAGTCAAAAGTTTGGACACACCTACTCATTCCAGGGTTTTTCTATTTTTCCTATTATCTACATTGTAGAATAATAGTGAAGACATAAAAACTATGAAATTAACACATATGGAATCATTTGAGATTTTTCAAAGTAGCCACCCTTTGCCTTGATGACAGCTTTGCACACTCTTGGCATTCTCTCAACCAGCTTCATGAGGAATGCTTTTCCAGCGGTCTTGAAGGAGTTCCCACATATGCTGAGCACTTGTTGGCTGCTTTTCCTTCACTCTGCGGTCCAACTCATCCCAGACCATCTCAATTGGGTTGAGGTCAGGTGATTGTGGAGGTCAGGTTATCGGATGCAGCAATCCAGCACTCTCCTTCTTGGTCAAATAGCCCTTACACAGCCTGGAGGTGTGTTTTGGGTCATTGTCCTGTTGAAAAACAAATGATATTCCCACTAAGCGCAAACCAGATGGGATGGTGTATCGCTGCAGAATGCTGTGGTAGCCATGCTGGTTAAGTGTGCCTTGAATTCTAAATAAATCACCACTGACAGTGTCACCAGCAAAGCACCCCCACACCATCACACCTCCTCCTCCATGCTTCACGGTGGGAACCACACATGCAGAGATCATCCGTTCACCTACTCTGCGTCTCACAAAGACACGGCGGTTGGAACCAAAAATCTCACATTTGGACTCCTCAGACCAAAGGACAGATTTCCACCGGTCTAATGTCCATTGCTCGTGTTTCTTTGGCCCAAGCAAGTCTCTTCTTATTATTGGTGTCCTTTAGTAGTGGTTTCTTTGTAGCAATTCGACCATGAAGGCCTGATTCACGCTGTCTCTTCTGAATAGTTGATTTGTCTGTTACTTGAACTCTGTGAAGCGTTTAGGCTGCAATCTGAGGTGTAGTTAACTCTAATGGTAACTCTGGGTCTTCCTTTCCTGTGTGTGGTCCTCATGAGAGCCAGTTTCATAATAGCGTTGATGGTTTTTACGACTGCACTTGAAGAAACTTTCAAAGTTCTTGTAATGTTCCGTATTGACTGACCTTCATGTCTTAAAGTAATGATGGACTGTCGTATTTATTTGCTTATTTGAGCTGTTCTTGCCATAATATGGACTTGGTCTTTTACCAAATAGGGCTATCTTCTGTATACCACCCCTACCTTGTCACAACACAACTGATTGGCTCAAACGCATTAAGAAGGAAATAAATTCCACAAATGAAATTTTAAGTAGGCACACCTGTTAATTGAAATGCATTCCAGGTGACTACCTCATGAATCTGGTTGAGAGAATGCCAAGAGTGTGCAAATTTGTCATCAAGGCAAAGGATGGCTACTTTGAAGAATCTCATATTTACAATATATTTTGATTTGTTTAACACTTATTTTGTTACTACATGATTCCATATGTGTTATTTCATAGTTTTGATGTCTTCACTATTATTCTACAATGTAGAATATAGTAAAAATAAAGAAAAACCCTGGAATGAGTAGGTGTGTCCAAACTTTTGACTGTATGTGTGTGTATGTATGTATATAAACTCAGCAAAAAAAGAAACAGCCTTTTTCAGGATCCTGTCTTTCTAAGATAATTTGTAAAAATCCAAATAACTTCACAGATCTTCATTGTTTCCCATGCTTGTTCAATGAACCATAAACAATTAATGAACATGCACCTGTGGAACGGTCGTTAAGACACTAACAGCTTACAGACGGTAGGCAATTAAGGTCACAGTTTTGAAAACTTAGGACACTAAAGAGGCCTTTCATCTGCCTCTGAGAAACACCAAAAGAAAGATGCCCAGGGTCCCAGCTCATCTGCGTGAACGTGCCTTAGGCATGCTGCAAGGAGGCATGAGGACTGCAGATGTGGCCAGGGCAATAAATTGCAATGTCCGTACTGTGAGACGCCTAAGACAGAGCTACAGGGAGACAGGACGGACAGCTGATTGTCCTCGCAGTGGCAGACCACGTGTAACAACACCTGCACAGGATCGGTACATCCGAACATCACACCTGCGGGACAGGTACAGGATGGCAACAACAACTGCCCGAGTTACACCAGGAACGCACAATCCCTCCATCAGTGCTCAGACTGTCCGCAATAGGCTGAGAGAGGCTGGACTGAGGGCTTGTAGGCCAATGGGCACAAACCCACCGTCACTGGACCAGACAGGACTGGCAAAAAGTGCTCTTCACTGACCAATTGCCGTTTTCTCTCACTAGGGGTGATGGTCGGATTCGCGTTTGTCGTCGAAGGAATGTGCGTTACACCGAGGCCTGTACTCTGGAGCGGGATCGAGGTGGAGGGTCTGTCATGGTCTGGGGTGGTGTGTCACAGCATCATCGGACTGAGCTTGTTGTCATTGCAGGCAATCTCAACGCTGTGCGTTACAGGGAAGACATCCTCCTCCCTCATGTGGTACCCTTCCTGCAGGCTCATCCTGACATGATCCTCCAGCATGACAATGCCACCAGCCATACTGCTCTTTCTGTGCGTGACCTCCTGCAAGACAGGAATGTCAGTGTTCTGCCATGGCCAGCGAAGAGCCCGGATCTTGAGCACGTCTGGGACCTGTTGGATCGGAGGGTGAGGGCTAGGGCCATTCCCCCCAGAAATGTCCGGGAACTTGCAGGTGCCTTGGTGGAAGAGTGGGGTAACATCTCACAGCAAGAACTGGCAAATCTGGTGCAGTCCATGAAGAGGAGATGGACTGCAGTACTTAAGGAAGCTGGTGGCCACACCAGATACTGACTGTTACTTTTGATTTTGACCCCCCCTTTGTTCAGGGACACATTATTCAATTTATGTTAGTCACATGTCTGTGGAACTTGTTCAGTTTATGTCTCAGTTGTTGAATCTTGTTATGATCATACAAATATTTACACATGTTAAGTTTGCTGAAAATAAACGCAGTTGACAGTGAGAGGACGTTTCTTTTTTTGCTGAGTTTATGTTTATGACCAACTCAGTGGCCTTGTGGTTAGAGTGGCCACCCTGAGATTGCAAGGTTGGGTGTTCAATCCTCGGCCGAGTCATAACAAAGACTGTAAAAATGGGACCCCGATGTATCTCTTTCTTGGCACTCAACATTAAGGAGATGGATTGGGGGTAAGGCCGTGCGATAGACTAGCGTTCTGTCCGTTGATGTACATCAAGCCGCCTCACGCTACAGAAACAGGAGACAAGCCAAGGCTACTACTAATGTCTGAATATGGCGTCCATTCTAGACTCCTTGGCCTGACCAGAGGCAGTTAAACTCTACAAGGCAGAGGTCCTTTATTGGGATTCATAATGAAATGGTCCTCCGAGACCTTTGCAGTTTAATATGTTTTGTACACATAGTGGAGGGATACATTAAATGGAAGGTTTCACAAAGGAGTTATGTGCATTGGTTAATTTCATAGCAGCTCCCTCTGTGTAATTCTGACTTCAATGTCACCATAGGAAAGCATGGTAAATTGTATTTATGTATGCACATAGTATGAAAATGTATGCACTCACTAACTGTAAGTCGCTCTGGATAAGAGCGTCTGCTAAATGACTAAAATGTATTTAAATCTCTCTAGGTTTGTTCCAGCAAGATGCTGAAGGGGTTGTAGAGGAAGAACCAGTCAACTATGAGGAGCAAGCTCAAGAGATGGTCCAGACCATGCTGCAGGAAGTTGTCAATACAGTTATTGGAGGTAACACACCATTTTCTTACCTTTTATACTCCTATATAGTATGTCTTGTCTTGTCTGTAGAACATTGGACTCACTGTAGTGCCTTGAAGGTTGTTCACATTGCACTAGAATGAAATAGAAATGATCTTATGTTCTAATTCATTTTTAGCCCCACTGTTATGTTTTCTGAGACGATCCTATACTCTGTTTTAGCTGATGTCCCTGTGTGTGTGTAGAATGTAGGGAGAGTGTGTGCAGCGCTACAGAGTGTGCAGATGATACGCCAGTCCCGGTGGTGGTGGAGGAGGAGGAGGAGGGGCTGGGCAGCGACACAGAGAACGTCCATGCCAACGGTATCCCTGGCACGCCCATATCTACTGGCTTCACCCCCTCACTGACGGACGACAGGCTCTCTGTCTCGTCCAACGACACTCAGGTGCCCACCCACACTGCTCCCCTACATAGACAGCTTCCCAAATGGCACCTTCTTCCCTATATAGGCTATGGCCATTGCCCTATGGGCCCTGGTCAAAAGTAGTGCACTAAATATATAATAAGGATTCAGATACTGTCTATCGAGTATTAACAGATTAGTTGATAAATCGAAGTATTTGAGTGGCATCTGATTTGGAGTATTCATGTACATATGTGTATAAGAAAACATCTGATATGGCGTGCTAATATAAGATAAGTGTGTGCATTTCCTTTTCTAGGAATCTGGAGCTACGAGTGGTTCCTCCCCTCTTGCTAAGTTCTCCCATATCCTCCAGAAGGACGCCTTCTTAGTGTTTCGCTCCCTCTGCAAACTCTCTATGAAGCCACTGTCTGATGGACCCCCTGATCCTAAGTAAATTATCCTTGATACTCTGTCACACTTAGTTACTGTACGAATAGTGGCCATAGGAATTGACTGTGTGATTGAACCTCTTGGTAACCCTTTTCTTAAAGGGCGTGGGTATAATGCTTTATAAGTTGTTATAAGCATGTATTGAACCTTTATTATGGCTAAGGCTTATAATATGTTAAGTCTGTGCATAACATTGTCAACTGTCTCACTGTCTGTTAGTCCAGATCAATATAAGATGATTGTATGACATTATAAAGATGTAATATATGCTCATGACAAGTCTTAAAATGCATAATAAGGCATTTGGATGCGTCAAGTAAACTTTGTCTCTGTAGATCTCACGAGCTGCGCTCCAAGGTGCTGTCCCTCCAACTGCTGCTGTCCATCCTGCAGAACGCGGGGCCCATCTTCAAGACCAACGAGATGTTCATCAACGCCATCAAGCAGTACCTGTGTGTGGCGCTGTCCAAGAACGGAGTCTCCTCGGTCCCCGAGGTCTTCGAGCTCTCGCTCTCCATCTTCCTCACCCTCCTGTCCCACTTCAAGACCCACCTCAAGATGCAAATCGAGGTACTGTAACTGTTTGGCTCTCTTCATTTTGAATGAATAATAACACAACAAGATTTAGTTTCATTAGTGCGTTTTGTTTGAATGCCTTTGTAAATACTGTGTAATAAACTCTTTATTATTTATACAGGATTTGGTGGAGTTTTATCACTGAGTGTAAGGAGTTTTTTAAAAACTTTTCCCTCAGGTGTTTTTCAAGGAGATCTTCCTCTACATCCTGGAGACGTCCACCAGCTCCTATGATCATAAATGGATGGTGATCCAGAGTCTCACCAGGATCTGTGCAGGTTAGTGTCTGTCTACTGTGCAGGTTAGTGTCTGTGTACTGTGCAGGTTAGTGTCTGTCTACTGTGCAGGTTAGTGTCTGTCTACTGTGCAGGTTAGTGTCTGTGTACTGTGCAGGTTAGTGTCTGTCTACTGTGCAGGTTAGTGTCTGTCTACTGTGCAGGTTAGTGTCTGTCTACTGTGCAGGTTAGTGTCTGTGTACTGTGCAGGTTAGTGTCTGTCTACTGTGCAGGTTAGTGTCTGTCTACTGTGCAGGTTAGTGTCTGTCTACTGTGCAGGTTAGTGTCTGTCTACTGTGCAGGTTAGTGTCTGTCTACTGTGCAGGTTAGTGTCTGTCTACTGTGCAGGTTAGTGTCTGTCTACTGTGCAGGTTAGTGTCTGTCTACTGTGCAGGTTAGTGTCTGTCTACTGTGCAGGTTAGTGTCTGTGTACTGTGCAGGTTAGTGTCTGTCTACTGTGCAGGTTAGTGTCTGTCTACTGTGCAGGTTAGTGTCTGTCTACTGTGCAGGTTAGTGTCTGTCTACTGTGCAGGTTAGTGTCTGTCTACTGTGCAGGTTAGTGTCTGTCTACTGTGCAGGTTAGTGTCTGTCTACTGTGCAGGTTAGTGTCTGTCTACTGAACTTCTCACTACATAGGATTTGTCTATCTGTAAAACCCTGATGAAGGCTAAGGGTTGAAACACGTTGGTCTTACAAATAAAAAAATGTTTTTATCAAGTTGCATTGTCCTCCAAAAGTTGCTGAATCACCTCTTCACCTCAGTTTGCTTCTCTGTTCATGTACCTTGGTTGGATAGCGAGGTAACGGAAGTATTCCTTTCTCTTTGGTGTTCTGTCTCCTCCAGGTATGATACCACCTCACACTACTGAGGCTTTGACAGACAGACACTCACCTCTGTCTTCTCTCTCCTCACAGACGCCCAGAGTGTGGTGGATATCTATGTCAACTACGACTGTGACCTGAATGCTGCTAATATATTTGAGAGGCTGGTCAATTACCTATCTAAGATAGCACAGGGCAGAGTGGGGCATGAGCTTGGCACCACACCTGCTCAGGTAAAAGATGCTTCCAATGGACATTCATCTTCCATACATCTCCTTTCCTGTTGTGTGACCATTTAAATGTGTTTATTTGTTGTAGGAGCTGAGTTTGAGGAAAAAGGGTCTGGAGTGTCTAGTGTCCCTCCTCAAGTGTATGGTGGAATGGAGCAATGATCAGTATGTGAACCCCAACTCTCAGACCAGTCTAGGTAAAATCCCACTTACATACTACCTACTGTTGAATAAGAGCCACTACGTTTCCCCTGAGAACAAGTCACCCTCATTCATAACCAGAACCACTGCAGTAGACTTGGGACTTCTTTCATTACACACAAACCCACTGAGACGCGACGGCCTTGCTTCCACCCATATCTCTAACTACACATCTGAGATCTCTCTTCAGCTCACACTCAATTATATTTGTGTTTATCATGACATGTTCCATCACTGATCTGGATCTGCTTTCCTCTCTTTCTTTGTTGTTCTAAGGGAGAGCAGGTAAATCATCAAATGTATTCCTAGACTTAGAAACCCATGGTTTCAGTTAGTTAGAGCCTGAGGTTGATCTTGACTATCAGTTTTAGCAGAAATCCCCCTGCGTTAGAGTTAGGCTGTAGCTACCCTTCAGTTTGTTGTGTGGTCCTGTGTTTGTTAACCTGCTGTGAACACTAGTGGTGTTCAGGCTTACAGCAGGAGACCTAGTAGGGAGCCCCTGAGACCTCTGACAGTGTTTTATAAAGGGAAGGGTAATTATTGATATTATGGGATGTCCCTACGTGCCACCCCTCGCCTCTGTAGGTCAGGAAAAGCCAGTAGAGCAGGAGCCCAGTGAGAGCACCAAGCCCCCAGAGAGTATCAACCGCTACGGCAGCCTCAACTCCCTGGACTCCACCACCTCCTCAGGCATCGGCTCCTACAGCACCCTCATATCAGGAACTGACAACGCAGAGCAGTTCGAGGTCCTCAAGCAGCAGAAAGAGATCATCGAGCAAGGCATCGACCTGTAAGTGTGTGGGAGACTGGAAGTAATTTCACAGGGTCTGATCTATAAATCACCTTGCATCCTTAATAACTAATCATTATGATTTGTAGATCAGTCAATCTGCTCAGCCGATGATAAGTGACGAGCAGAATTTATACTCTCAAACGTGCCTGTGTCATACAGATGTGAAATTTCCCCCCCTCTCTCTTCCTGTGCAGGTTCAACAAGAAGCCAAAGAGGGGCATCCAGTATCTACAGGAGCAAGGCATGCTGGGTACCACGCCGGAGGACCTAGCTCAGTTTCTGCATCAGGAGGAGAGGCTAGATTCTGTAAGGACCTGCTGAAACTACATAACATGCAATGGGATTCACTGCCTGGTATCCTTGAGGGAGCAGTTTACCAGACACGGATTAAGCCTTAAGATATTTTTCTGTGTTAAATATTAAACTTTTGTTGTTCTCACTTTTGTTGTCCACAAATATATTGAATATACACTGTATTTTCATTGTTTGTGTATATTGAAGTGCCTCTGTATGGACTTTGCTTTTCAGACTCAGGTGGGTGAGTTCATCGGGGATAACGAGCGCATTAATAAAGAGGTGATGTACGCCTACGTAGACCAGATGGATTTCCAAGGCAAGGACTTTGTCTCGGCTCTGCGTCTGTTCCTGGAGGGCTTCCGTCTGCCTGGAGAGGCCCAGAAGATCGATCGACTCATGGAGAAATTTGCGGCCAGATATTTAGAATGTAACCAAGGGTGAGTCTCTCTCTGGTTTCCATGTCAGTAGACAGACTCCACGGTATGGGTTAATGGATGATGTTGGTAGTTATGTTATTGCATATTAGATGTTATGACATTGGGCTTTTTCTAATCCTTCAGGCAAACTGAGTTTGCTAGTGCAGATACGGCCTACGTCCTGGCTTATTCAATCATTATGCTGACAACAGACCTTCACAGTCCACAAGTAAGTCACTCAGACACGGCTTATTTACCTTTTTATGAGTGCTTATTGATTAAGAGAGGTCATTTTTCTGTGACCTAAATTCTTTGGGACTTTTTCCCCCCCCTCCCAGGTGAAGAATAAAATGACTAAAGAGCAATACATCAAGATGAACCGAGGAATCAACGACAGCAAAGATTTACCTGAGGAGTACCTGTCAGCCATTTACGATGAAATCGCAGGGAAGAAAATAGCCATGAATGAAACAAAGAAAATCACCCTCAAATCCAGCAAACAAAGCAAGTCAAGAATGAAACAAGCACACTATATGGACTAAAAGCTAGTCTGTCCTCTGAGGCACAGTGATGGCATCAACATATTGTCTTGTGTGGTTAGGTGTTGACACTGTGTACAGTAGGTGTGTGTTTGTGTGTGAGAGCATGCTCACTAAGTGTCTGTCTGTTTTGTCCCAAGGTGTGGCCAATGAGAAGCAAAGGCGTCTGCTGTATAATGTAGAGATGGAGCAGATGGCTAAGACAGCCAAGGCCCTGATGGAGGCTGTCAGCCATGTCCAGGCTCCCTTCACCAGCGCCACCCACCTAGACCACGTCAGACCCATGTTCAAGGTAACCCACCTAGACCACGTCAGACCCATGTTCAAGGTAACCCACCTAGACCACATCAGACCCATGTTCAAGGTAACACACCTAGACCACGTCAGACCCATGTTCAAGGTAACCCACCTAGACCACATCAGACCCATGTTCAAGGTAACCCACCTAGACCACATCAGACCCATGTTCAAGGTAACCCACCTAGACCACATCAGACCCATGTTCAAGGTTACCCACCTAGACCACGTCAGACCCATGTTCAAGGTAACACACCTAGACCACGTCAGACCCATGTTCAAGGTAACACACCTAGACCACGTCAGACCCATGTTCAAGGTAACCAACCTAGACCACATCAGACCCATGTTCAAGGTAACACACCTAGACCACGTCAGACCCATGTTCAAGGTGACCCACCTAGACCACATCAGACCCATGTTCAAGGTAACACACCTAGACCACGTCAGACCCATGTTCAAGGTGACCCACCTAGACCACGTCAGACCCATGTTCAAGGTGACCCACCTAGACCACATCAGACCCATGTTCAAGGTAACCCACCTAGACCACGTTAGACCCATGTTCAAGGTATACCCACCTAGACCACGTCAGACCCATGTTCAAGGTAACCCACCTAGACCACATCCGACCCATGTTCAAGGTAACACACCTAGACCACGTCAGACCCATGTTCAAGGTGACCCACCTAGACCACATCAGACCCATGTTCAAGGTAACCCACCTAGACCACGTCAGACCCATGTTCAAGGTATCCCACCTAGACCACATCAGACCCATGTTCAAGGTAACACACCTAGACCACGTCAGACCCATGTTCAAGGTGACCCACCTAGACCACATCAGACCCATGTTCAAGGTAACCCACCTAGACCACGTTAGACCCATGTTCAAGGTGACCCACCTAGACCACATCAGACCCATGTTCAAGGTAACCCACCTACACCACGTCAGACCCATAGAATTAGAATAATACTTAAAAAATATATAATTACAAAAAATACCACTCCTTTTATTTTTATGGTAAAACCTATGTTCAAGGTAAGTCACCTAGACTACGTCAGACGAATATAATTAGAATGCAACTCATTATATTCTACGGTCAGACCCATGTTAAAGGTAACCCGCCTAGACCACGTCAGACCCATATAATTAGAATAAATGACCGTTAGGATAAGATTTCGAATGAAACTCATTCTATTTATATGGTCAGACCATTGTCCAGACCAAGGTACGACAATCCCACCACTGTTACGTCACCATTACTCACAGTAGTAATGCATTCCCTTCAGTATCAGATGGGATTGTAGTTGATGCTGGAACCAAATGCAGAATACCAATTCTAAGATGGTATTACACATAACTAAATTTGAGTGTAAAAATGTGTAATCTTTTTATATTTCTTGCACCAACATCCTTGGTCTGGAAATCCAAATAAATCCTTATTTTTGTACTGACCTTGTGTGTGTTTTCCCCAGTTGGCATGGACCCCGTTCTTAGCAGCGTTCAGTGTGGGTCTTCAGGACTGTGATGACACTGAGGTGGCCTCTCTGTGTTTGGAGGGGATCCGCTGTGCCATCAGGATAGCCTGCATCTTCACCATCCAACTGGAACGTGATGCATACGTGCAGGCCCTGGCACGCTTTACCCTGCTCACAGCCAGCTCTGGTATCTCTGAGATGAAACAAAAGAACATTGACACCATTAAGACCCTCATCACCGTCGCCCACACTGACGGAAACTACCTGGGCAACTCCTGGCATGAGGTTAGCACCTCTTACATATTATCGTCTTACATAGTACAGTCAGTGTATTTCAATATTTTTGACCAACCAGGACGTTATTATGAAAGAGAATGTCCTCAATGACTTAGGTCTGCATTGTTCTGTCTCCCTGTAAATGTTTTTACTAACCAGTATCTTAAAAGAGATAACTTGACTCAATAGCTAAATAAAGGATGGTTAGTATAGTAACCCTCCATTAAAATCCCATCTGAAAGGTTCTCCTCTGTTTTCTCCTGGCCTCCACAGATCTTGAAGTGTATCAGTCAGTTGGAGCTGGCCCAGCTGATCGGGACGGGGGTGAAGGCCCGCTACATCTCAGGGACGGTCCCGGCCAAAGGGGGCCTCCTGGCCAGCCTGAGAGAGCAGGCCTCAGACAGCTCAGAGTACCTGGGACTGGGTCAGTCCTCTCTCCTTTCCATTGATAGTCTGCATTCCAAATGGCACCCTTTTCCCTATTCCACCCTAACCCCATAGGACTTTGGTCAATATAGGGAATACTAGGGTGCTTTTTGGGATGCACCCAGGCTGTTGGAATAGATACCCTTTAGGCTATTGTTACAATGGCTAGTTTTGTTGGACATGTATCTCAATGTTTCTCAATGTTTATCTTAGTGGTAATGTCATATCATGGTTCATGGTTTGATATTTTCTTAACATATAATGTAGTGTTATGTGTCATTGTTTGGCTAACGGGTTTGCTTGAAACCTATTTCTCATTACACGTTGTTTGTCTTGCAGCTGGAGGTAATGTGGACCGTAAACAGATAGCTAGTATTCAGGAGTCCATTGGAGAGACAAGCTCCCAGAGTGTAGTGGTTGCTGTTGACAGGTAGGCTGATAGAATGGGCCTTCTGATGGAATTCATTCAATATGTTGTTTCCTCTCTCCAGTTTTATTAGTCAATAAACCTTTATTTTGTATAATGTCTCCCCTCCCCATAAGACCATAAAAGCACTCACTATTGCAGATGGAATAAATGTCATATTTTTATGTTTTTTCAGAATATTTACTGGATCTACCAGACTGGATGGCAATGCAATAGGTTGGTATCAGTTACATTTGATCATAACTGTACATGAACATTGTTTTATTCTTTTTCTGTACCCTTGAGCAAGGCACTTAACCCCAATTGCTCCAGGGGTGCTGGACAATGGTGACCCTGGCCATGACCCCACACCCTGTGGGGAGATGGGATATGCAAGAAACATATTTGCTTTACACACTTGTGTGTAACAGGACAAATATAAGCACCCTCCAAATTATCTAGTGAAACTGAATGTAATGCCTGAATATGAATAATAACAGATTTAAATGAATTTGTTCACTCTATGCAGTTGATTTTGTCCGGTGGTTGTGTGCTGTATCAATGGACGAGCTAGCCTCACCAACACACCCACGCATGTTTAGCCTTCAGAAGATTGTGGAGATCTCCTACTACAACATGGGCCGCATCAGGCTTCAGTGGTCCAGAATTTGGGAAGTCATCGGGGACCATTTTAACAAGGTACTGGTTTATTTATTATTTTTGTGATAAAAACATTTGTTTGGGGGGAAAAAATCCATAATTGGCAAGAATGTATAGTGCTGTTCACCTGCTGTTTTTGTGTTGATGTTTAAGTATATGTTGAGAGATTGTGTTTGTATCTGTACAGGTTGGATGTAACTCCAATGAGGATGTGGCTATATTTTCTGTGGATTCCCTGAGGCAGCTGTCTATGAAATTCTTAGAAAAAGGAGAGCTCGCCAACTTCCGATTCCAGAAGGATTTCTTGAGGCCTTTCGAACATATAATGAAAAAGAACAGGTCAGCTTTGTTTTATTTTATAACCTGCACTGAATAATGCATGAAATGAAATCCCAATGCTGGTAAGAAATGCCGCCATTGCATCCTTTGTTGCCTAAAACGATTCAAACCTTGAAACGATTCAGCTATTCAAACCTTGAAATGATTCAGTGAATCAAACCTTGAAAACAATTCAAACCTCAAAATGATTAAATGATTCAAACCTGGGAAATGATTCAACGATTCAAACCTGGAAAATGATTCAAACCTTGAAAGGATACAATGATTCAATAATTATTCAAACTGTAATGCCCACAGGTCTCCTACCATTCGAGACATGGTGGTGAGGTGTATAGCTCAGATGGTAAACTCCCAGGCTGGGAACATCCGGTCGGGGTGGAAGAACATCTTCTCAGTGTTCCACCTGGCTGCCTCGGACCAGGACGAGAGCATCGTGGAGCTGGCCTTCCAGACCACCGGCTACATCGTCAGTAAGTGTTGGGTTATCTGACTAACACTAGATAGTCCTTGGTCAATGACATGACTTACCGCTGTAAACATGAAGAATAATAGAGGATGGTAGTACAAAGAGAAACTAAAAAACAGAAACCTCGAACACTTATTTATTACATTGTCCTTTTTATAGATATATTTTTAAGTATATTTTGTCATTTCTTTTAAATTGTGTTCTCAGCGAATGTATTTGAGAAGCACTTCCCGGCCACCATTGATTCCTTCCAGGATGCTGTGAAGTGTCTGTCTGAGTTTGCCTGTAACGCCTCCTTCCCAGACACCAGTATGGAGTCCATCCGCCTCATACGCCACTGTGCCAAATATGTGTCTGAGAGGCCACAGGTGAGCACTATATAGCAAAGGAGTTGAAGTAGCCTATTCAGAGATAATACTAGGATGTAACCTCCCGAGTGGCGCAGTGGTCTAAGGCACTGCATCGCAGTGCTAGCTGTGCCACTAGAGATCCTGGTTCGAATCCAGGCTCTGTCGTAGACGGCCGTGACCGGGAGACCCATGGGGCGGCGCACAATTGGCCCAGCGTCGTCCAGGGTAGGGGAGGGAATGGCCGGCAGGGATGTTGGTAGAGCATGGTGTTTGCAACGCCAGGGTTGTGGGTTCGATTCCCGCGGGGGGCCAGTATGAAAAATAAATATGAATATGTATGTACTCACTAACTGTAAGTCGCTCTGGATAAGAGCGTCTGCTAAATGACTAAAATGTAAAATGTAAATGTGAAATACTAGGGCAGAAGTTCTAAATAATGTATTAAACTCTCTGCATGGCCATAAGACTGTCTAACCCATGTGTAAAACCCTCGCCTCCCTCTCTTGCCAGGCCTTCAAGGACTACACCAGTGATGACATGAACGTAGCCCCGGAGGACCGGGTGTGGGTGAGGGGGTGGTTTCCCATCCTGTTTGAGCTGTCCTGCATCATCAACAGGTGTAAACTGGACATCAGGACCAGGTAAAGCCCCTCTCATCCTACCTGGGACAAACTTGTAGGGAAGTTCTTCCTAGCCACTGTGCTTCTACTTCTGCAATGCTCTTTGGGCTTTAGGGCGGTATGTGTAAAGCACTTTGTGTCAAGTGCTGATGTAAAAAGGCTTTCTGAAATACATTTTATTAAATACCAGTGTCCCTAGTCCGTGTTTGGCCATTTACTGATTGAGTTCCACTAGTGGTGTGATCATTATATAAAATAACTTAGAAAATGTATTTTTTGAGTGTGAACCCTCTACTAATAAATAATTCCTGTTTCCTTGCCATTGCTCTAGGGGCTTGACTGTGATGTTTGAGATTATGAAGACCTACGGTCACACCTATGAGAAACACTGGTGGCAGGATCTGTTCAGGATCATCTTTAGGATCTTTGACAACATGAAACTGCCAGAGCAGCAAACTGAGGTAAGAAGCTCAAGTTGATAGGAACTTTGTGTCATTGCCAGAAAATACATAGCATGTTGAGCCCTATGGGTCCTGGTCAAAAGTAGTGCACTACATAGGGAATAAGGTGCCAACTGCTGTACACTAATGAGCTTCATTTTCCTCTTTAAACCCAGAAAGCTGAATGGATGACCACCACCTGTAACCATGCACTTTACGCCATCTGTGATGTCTTCACTCAGTACTTTGAGTTTCTCAGTGATATTCTCCTGGACCATATCCTGTCTCAACTGTACTGGTGTGTACAACAAGGTGAGAGGAGAGAGCTGGTTGTCCGTGTCTCATCTAAAACACCTCAGAGTTTTAGACCTCTCTCTCTTCCCTCTCTCTCTATGACCTCCTCTGTCTCTCCTCAGACAACGAGCAGCTGGCGCGCTCAGGTACCAACTGTCTGGAAAACGTGGTCATTCTGAACGGGGAGAAGTTCAACCCAGAGACATGGGACAAAACCTGCAACTGTATGCTGGACATCTTCAAAACAACCATCCCTCATGTGTGAGACCCTTTTGCTATCAGAGGAAGTGTTTTACTACAATAGGGATTTCATATTGAATGTTTTTATGTTCTATGAACTTGAACCATCTACAGTTGATAACAACAGTAGATTGACTCTGTTCTGTATTGGGCATCCTCTCCTTAGGTTGTTGACGTGGAGACCAGCAGGGACAGAGGGGGAGCTGATGCAACAGTACGACCCCTCAAACCTGGTAGGTTTACTGCTCATCTGTGTTCGCCATTCCCCTTTTACCATCTATTTGGTTTATGTTTGAGACTTTAAACTGACCTCCCAGTACACTACTTCTTAACACTCTCATAGAAATGGGATCATCATGCTGAGTTGTGATTATGTATGATAAGGTATGTCGAATCTACATACAAGTCCCTCTCTGGTGTTGTCAGGACTCCATATCCCAGAAGTCAGTGGACATTCAGAGTCGTACAGAGGACCAGCAGTCAGAGTGCAGTGTGGACAGGATCTCCCCGGAGAACCAAAGGCAGAGAACGTACAGCGGCTCCTCAGGCACATATGAGGACGGACCCAGAGCTAGGACCCCAGCCAGTGAGTTTGTTTGGAGGTTTACGGGGCAAGTCCATAATCCCTGGCTCCTAGACAGCACTCCCCGGATTTTGTCTCGCCAATGCCTTTGTCTCTCCCCCTGCCCCTGTCTCTCTTCCTGCCCCTGTCTCTCTCCCTGTCTCTGTCTCTCTCCCTGTGTCTGTCCCTGTCTCTCTCCCTGTGTCTGTCCCTGTCTCTCTCCCTGTGTCTGTCCCTGTCTCTCTCCCTGTGTCTGTCCCTGTCTCTCTCCCTGTCTCTGTCCATGTCTCTCTCCCTGTCTCTGTCCATGTCCCTGTCTCTCTCCCTGTCTCTGTCCATGTCCCTGTCTCTCTCCCTGTCTCTCTCCCTGTGTCTGTCCCTGTCTCTCTCCCTGTCTCTCTCCCTGTCTCTGTCCATGTCTCTCTCCCTGTCTCTGTCTCTCTCCCTGTCTCTGTCCCTGTCTCTCTCCCTGTCTCTCTCCCTGTCTCTCTCCCTGTCTCTCTCCCTGTCTCTCTCCCTGTCTCTGTCCCTGTCCCTGTCTCTCTCCCTGTCTCTGTCCCTGTCTCTCTCCCTGTCTCTGTCCCTGTCTCTGTCTCTGTCCCTGTCTCTGTCCCTGTCTCTCTCCCTGTCTCTGTCCCTGTCCCTGTCTCTCTCCCTGTGTCTGTCCCTGTCTCTCTCCCTGTCTCTGTCTCTGTCCCTGTCCCTGTCCCTGTCCCAGTCTCTCTCTGTCTCTTCTCCCACCTCCTATTCCTCTTTCCCTCTCCCTGTTTCTCCCCCCGTCCCTCACACTGCCTGTCCTGTGTCTGTCAATGTGTTGCAGAGGTGCAGGAGCAGAGGTTATTCTCAGTACTGCTCATTAAGTGTGTTGTGCAGTTGGAGCTGATCCAGACCATAGACAACATGGTATTCTACCCCGCCAGCAGCAGGAAGGAGGATGCAGAGAACCTGGCTGCTGCACAGGTAACCATGGAGTTTGTACTGAAGTCAGCCTGTTTCAATAACTGAAGGGAAAGCCAGTAAGGGAAAAATGTATCTTATGACAAATAATATTTTGAGAGGGGCTGTCAATGTTATTACAACTAAAAAAAGGTTGTGAATCCTTGGTCCACGTCGGTCCCTGGATGGGAGACCAGATGCTGCTGGAAGGGGTGTTGGAGGGCCAGTAGGAGGCACTCTTTCCTCTGGTCAAAAATAAATAAATATCCCAATGCCCCAGGGTAGTGATTGGGGACATTACCCAGTGTAGGGTGACATCTTTCGGGTGGGACGTTAAACGGGTGTCCTGACTCTCTGTGGTCACTAAAGATCCATGGCACTTATCGTAAGAGTAGGGGTGTTAACCCCGGTGTCCTGGCTAAATTCCCAATCTGGCCCTCATACCATCATGGCCACCTAATCATCCCCAGCTTCCAAATGGATCATTCATCCCCGCCTCCTCTCCCCTGTAACTATTCCCTGGGTCGTTGCAGTAAATGAGAATGTGTTCTCAGTTAACTTACCGGGTAAAATAAATAAATAAAACAATCAGTTTGGCTTTCTAACGTTTGGTTATAACTGAGCATTGTGTTGTTGTCAACCTCTCCAGAGAGACACAGTAGATGCAGACGTCCTGTTGGAGGCACAGGACCAGGGAATGTACCGCTATCTGACCTCGTATCAGCTCTTCAAACTGCTGGACTGTCTGCAAGAGTCCCACCGCTTCGCCAAGGCCTTCAACTCCAACAACGAGCAGAGGACTGTCCTGTGGAAGGCAGGTGGGTGACTGGGTGACTCAGAACCCCCTATACCTTTAAATGATCATCCCATTTCCATTTGAGTGATTTAGCAGCATTCTTATCCAGAGTGACTTACAGGAGCAATTTAGGGTTAAGTGCCTTGCTCAAGGGCACATCGACAGATTTTTCAATTCCAACGCACTTAACCGCTAGGCTACCTGCCGTCCCAAGCTATAATCATGACCTCTTATGACGCAGAGATCCTATAAATTACTACTCTATATGGGATTCTACATGTAATTCTTGTCTTATGATGTCTGATGTTGTGGAATTAGTAAACAGTGGCATTCGAATGGCTTTATGACAGACTAACATACAACAACAGTTGTCTCACAACGTATGTATGTATGTATGTTTCTCAGGTTTCAAGGGGAAGTCCAAACCAAACCTGTTGAAGCAGGAGACTAACAGTCTGGCCTGTGGCCTCCGCATCCTGTTCCGCATGTACACAGACGACAGCCGCAAGGCAGCCCGGGAAGAGGTGCAGAGACAACTGCTCAAGTAAGAACTTAGCTAGAGGAAATTGTGCTATTGATTTGTGTTAAACAGTTTGCTTGTTCAGCACCATTTAGTCCCTCATTGTGGACAGGAGTGAATACCGGTAGTACAGACATTGAGGCAAGAACCTGTATTTTGCTAGCCTGGTCAATCAGACTGACTGCTGCACTCACGTTTCATTTAAAGTGAAACAGAATGTGAGTTATCCCGAGAACAGGCTGGGTTCCACTAGGCTAATATTCTGCTGCTCGGAGTCTGGAAAAAGTGCCACACTCACTCACTCTTCTGTAATGTCTCTGCCTATTGCAGTGTGTGTAGTGAGGCCCTGGCCTACTTCCTTACTCTGACATCAGAGAGCCACCGGGAAGCCTGGACCAATCTCCTCCTCCTCTTCCTCACCAAGGTGGTGAAGATTAGCGATGACAGGGTGAGTCGATCACAAAGTAGAGTTCTCAATTAATCTTTCCTCCATTCCTCGCCTCGTTCTCAAAACGCATTGGAGAAGAAGGTCCAAGGGGAGAAGGTGAGGAGATAGGATGCAAGGAAACATGTAAAGATGAATTGAGACAGAGGCTTAGTTGTAATTTTCCCTTCCCATGTCTGTGGAGAATGAGCTAATCGGATTCCCTCCTTTATCCAGTTCAAGGCCCATGCATCCAGGTACTACCCACTCCTCTGTGAGATCATGCAGTTTGACCTGATCCCAGAACTCCGGGCCGTGCTGCGTAAGTTCTTCCTCCGCATCGGCAACGCCTTCGACATCTCACTGCTGCCCAGTCCCAGAGTGGAGCTAGGGCCTGCTGGGAGCCAGTGACGACATCACTAGTGGACCAGGACCAACACAGGCTCCTCAGACAGTCCCTCTCTGGGGTGGGAAAGGGAAAGATTGCATCCCAAATGGCACCCTATTCCCTATATAGTGCACTATACAGGGATAGGGTGCCATTTGGAACACAGACGAATATGTTTAACCCTCTCTGAACTCTGCCCCTCTGAGTGCCACAAGGGATTCATAAAGCGGACAGTGACGGGGCCCGCAGAAAGGTACTGGAAGCTCCTCCATGCTGCACACAGTGATGCTCCTGAGATTAACTATTGACAATAGTGTAGTGAGTGGGGCCCACAAAAGCACTGAAAGAATGGCTGCAGTATGGCTTCCTGGTACAGCATAGAAATATCATACTAATGATAAAATATAACAATGCAATTATTCTGGTCATTTCTCCCCGTCTGACCAGAGGGCTGACTAACATTATGGAGGGTGTGATGTGCGCTTTTTGGTATCGCTTGGCATTCTTTTATGAAACTGAGGTATGAAATGGTTAATGAAAAGGACGAGTAACGTTAGCAGTGATTTTATTTTGCGCAACCACTAAGTATCAAAAGCATCAGCCCTCAAATACAACTAGACAAATCAAAAGTAGCTTTTTAGTATCGTAAGATACTAAAACCTGTCGTTTGTTTTCTTTTTAAATCTAACAGCACTCTTGTAATTTCTTAAGCATACTGGCATTTTCTCACTTCAATTTATCCTTACCATGGCTCTAGTTTGTCTTTTGGAGTATGAAAATGAGTAAACATTATTCCATTTTATGTATATACTGTAGTATTTTATTTAAATTAAAACAATTTGAATTTGCAAATGAGTTGATGTTATGGAAATAAAGCATAGGAGGTTAGTGGCACCTTAATTGGGGAGAACGGGCTCGTGGTAATGACTGGAGCAGAATCATGGAATGGTATCAAATTAAACGCATGGTTTACAGGTGTTTGATGCCGTTCCGGCCATTTATGAGCCTCCTGTGAAATCAAGATGCACGTTCTTTGATGAAGCTGTACTTTGAGGATAATGTTTGGGTTAAAGTGTCTTTTGGAGTGTCAGTTACATTGGGAAACGAGGTGTACATTTTTTTTTTTTTTATGTCAGATCAATGCTGTACAACTCTGTACACTTGATTACCACCTGGAACACTCATTAGTCAAAGGTTTAACTCTTTGCATTGATATGCAATAGAAGTAACTTTATTGACAGATGATTTTCAGTTACATCACTATGCTGTTGTGTTAGACCCTATTTTCCTGCAGGATTTTTTGGCTTATTTATAGGTGATTTCTCACTGAATATTTAGGCTACTTGCCATGACTTGGCCGCATGTCCCAAAATATGCTGCAGAATGCAAATTAAACAGCTATCAGGTGAACTGAAAGACAATGTACAAAACAACTTCCTTATCTAAAATAATTTAATTAGGTTGAAAATGAGGTCACATCTAGGCCAAACATATTCACACAGTACATATGAAAATATTTTAACACAATTTACATTAAATGTAGTGCCATTATTATACAATGAATTTAAATCATGAATAGATAGTCTTGGGATCAGTTCAGGACATCTGTCTACAGGCTAAGGCAACCCTAGATCACTCTTTCCAATAAGCCTTACAGAGGATGGCAACCGGCAGGCTTTTGTCCCAGCGCAGCTCAGACACACCTGATTTAACTAATCAACTTCAATAGTGCTTGACTGGAGCAAATGCCTGCACACTCTGTCCTTCTAGGAATGGAGTTGTCCTCCCCTGTGCCTACCATTCTCAGAATAATCTGCATATTTTTCATTACAGGTCCATCCATGAAAGTACAATCTATGCGTTTTTCACAAGAAGCTTAATTCTGCATTGCAAATTAACAAGAGGCATTTTCAGAGGTAGACCATGATACACAAGTCAAGCACTGCAAAAGCAAAGGGCTAAGTTAGTCGACATCAATCTAGAAGCTAAAGCAGATGATCCTTCTCTGTAGAGATCTTCATGCAGATTCTGCCAGCATGACCACTGATGTAGTTGCATCAAGCCAAGTGACGGCAGTGTACAAACGTAGGCCCCCTACACACTTGGTTGTACAACGCATTTGACAAGTTGCAATACAAAAATATATATATATTTTGTCATACAACAGTTTGTCTGCACAAAAATGTTTACACCGTACAATGGTGGTGTAGTCTCCACAATGCTTGTGTTATTATTTTTGTGCAGAAAAACTGTCAGGTCTAACACAGCTGTTATATCAATTGCGTTGAACATAAGTTGTACAACCCAAGTGTGTACGGGAACACCAAAGTGCTTAGAATGACCCTTTCTAAGGGGGGGGGGGTTAGCCATGATAGGTAGAGGGACCTTCCCAGTCCTGGACAGCAGCCTCTCTGCTGGTCAGCCTTTCCCTGCGGGGAGTCTGACCGGTCATTAAGCGCTTCAGAGTCTCTGAGGTGCCTGGTCTCATCCACGGCTCCATGGCAACCGTATCCACAGAGCCCCAGGGTTCTGGGGCGCGAGGGGAAACCTGCGGAGAGGCATCTTCATCTCCAGACAGGTCTGCTGGACGAGAGAGCAACCATGAAGAGATACCACCAATCTACAACCCATCCATCATCCTCCTAATAATTATTAATAGAGATCTTCCAGGTAGAGATGGTTCTATTCCGGCACATTGGGACACTATGACAGCCTCCACAGTTTTATCTCTGTAATCATTGCCATCAACATGGTTCCAGGGCCAAGGTCTTCACCCACCTGTTCCGAGGCCGTTGTGGCTCATAGCCAGCAGCCTCTTGGTCTTATGGTGGTTACGCCCTCTGTCATGCTGCTCAGTGTTGAGACTGGCCTCTGACTGGTGGGAGTAGTTCTCTGGCTGGCCAACAGGCTCTCTGGAGCTCACCCTCTCCTAAACAAGCCAGAGCACAAGATATGATTGTAGAGGAATATAGCATTTTCAATGGAGAGCTGCCACTGACCTCTTCATATATGGATAAAGTGTCTCAGAGTGCTGATTTAGGATCAGTTTTGCCTTTTAGATCATGATAAGATTAAATGGACAGGGGGGACCTGATCCGATACTCTGAGACACTTGGAGAATACGGTCCCAGATATCAGAGACTGAACTGTGAACTATTTGACACCGTCAGACAGAGAGGACCTTACATTGTGCAGGTCTGCCCTCTTGGCCAGCCTCCTCTTTTCCCTGGCTGAGAGCTGGGGCTTCTGCTCAGGTGTGGAGGCCACTGGGAAGGCTTCACCCATGGGATCTGGAGACAAACCACCGATAAATAGAGTTATTGGTGTGATTCACAAGGCACTCTTTCCCTTACAAAACCTGGGGTGCATCCCAAATGGCACCATATTCCCTATATAGTGTACTACTTTTGACCAGAGCCCATAGGCCGCCTATAGGGCTCTGGTCAAAAGTAGTGCACTATTTGGGAAATAGAGCGCCATTTGGGATGCACCCTATGTGTTATTCCCAACGCACTCCTTCCCTTACTACACATAGCTAGTAGTGAACCACAAGGGGCTTACCAATGAATGCACTGTCAGACTCCAACAGGGAACCTCTCATAGGATCCCCCACTGCATTCCTCTGTGGAGAACAGTGGACAGGCTTAGTGACACAAACAGACAAGCTGTACTGTACAGCAAATAAACCACTGTACGTAGTTCAGTGCACTAGCTAAATTAACTCACCAAATAATGGTTTTGTTGCTGGGGTGGTGACAGGTCAAAACAATCTAAAAAATGCAAAGACAAATTATTTTCAAGCCCCTTAACGAGTTAGTTGATAAAGCTGTGATCAGTGAGGTGATCAATGAGTATTTAATAGTGAGTGTTTAGGCACTGAGGTTGATACTGAGTCTGTAGGCAGTGAGTAGAGGTTGATACTGAGTCTGTAGGCAGTGAATAGAGGTTGATACTGAGTCTGTAGGCAGTGAGTAGAGGTTGATACTGAGTCTGTAGGCAGTGAATAGAGGTTGATACTGAGTCTGTAGGCAGTGAATAGAGGTTGATACTGAGTCTGTAGGCAGTGAATAGAGGTTGATACTGAGTCTGTAGGCAGTGAATAGAGGTTGATACTGAGTCTGTAGGCAGTGAGTAGAGGTTGATACTGAGTCTGTAGGCAGTGAATAGAGGTTGATACTGAGTCTGTAGGCAGTGAGTAGAGGTTGAAACTGAGTCTGTAGGCAGTGAGTAGAGGTTGATACTGAGTCTGTAGGCAGTGAGTAGAGGTTGATATTGAGTCTGTAGGCAGTGAGTAGAGGTTGATATTGAGTATGCAGTGCGTGTTTGGTGGTGACGCTGCTGACCGTCAACAGGTTTCCTCAGGCTGTGGATCCTGCGCTGCTGTACCCTGTAATCAGCCTGTCTCTGGATGTCCACCCTCTGTCCAGCTCGGTCCCTAGGGGGCTCACAGTAACCATGGCCTTCCTCCTCTCTGGAATCAACGTCTGCAGCACAAACAATGACTTCTCCATTCAATACTCCATTTATTTTATATTTCACCTTTATTTAACTAGGCAAGTCTTATTTACAATGACGGCCTACACCGGCCAAACCCGGACGACGCTGGGCCAATTGTGCGCCGCCCTATGGGACTCCCAATCACGGCCGGTTGTGGCACAGCCTGGAATCGAACCAGTGAAGTGACGCCTCAAGCACTGAGATGCAGTGCCTTAGACCACTGCGCCACTCGGGACAACACTGATCACCCTGGTAAAGAGTAGTGCACTGAAAAGGAAAGTAGCATAGGGTGTCTACACAGCCCCAGTTGCTGCATTTGTTTAATGAACACTGTGCTGTTAGACTTCATGTATAACAATCAGTGCCCTGAGTTACGTGCCAATGGAACCCTATTCCCTATATAGTGCACTTCCTTTGATGAGACCCTACATAGGGAATAGGGTGCCATTTGCAACCGGCCCAGTATTCATCAAACAATCGCTGTATTCCTTCACCTCTGTATCGAAGCTGTAGCGAGTCATGGATTCTATGCAGGTAGTTGGGCTCTGCGTTCCTGGAGGAGGGTCTCCTGACGGGGGCCTGCAGCCGCAGTCTGGCCATGTCAAACACATCCACTTGGGGCCGCTCCCGGTCCCTGTGTCTGGACACAGTATCGGTCAGCCAGGAGACAGGACACTACAACTAACACAGCCTGGACCCTTGGCTTGCTGAAGCCATGAGACCAACAGTGGAGGGCATCACCTCACCAGCCTTACCTGTCACTCATAGGTGAGTCCAGCTCCTCCCACTCTGACTGCAACAGCTGGACCTCCAGACGTTTCTGCTCGCTCCGCAGCCGTCTGCGCAGAACTGACAGTTCACTGATCACACCCCGCTGGTCCTCTGGCACGCACAGACAGACAGACATCAGTATCACAGAAGTTGAGAGAAAATCGTTTTTTAAAACTATTATGCATTGTATTATTGTGAGAGTCAGTGTTACCGGCAGCTCTCAGCTGGTTCCTGCGGGCTGGGACTGGAGGGGACTGGAGCCCTGATAGAGAACGCTCCTACAGGGGGAAGAGAGGGAGGAACACCAGACCCAGTCATTCTTCTCCACTAATATCTCCTCACAGTCAAAACTATTTCCCTCCATGGTAGTGTGGAAGAGGACATGCTGTGGGCTCTGGAAGTCACTCACAGACAGGGGGACGGCAGTAGAGCGACGGCTGTCCATGGACGGAGGTCTGGGGGTGTACTGGGGAGCCTGATACCTCTTCTGGAGGGTGGGGATAGGGGGAGACGGCTCCCTTGGTACCTTCAGACAGACAACCACAATGTCATCACTCTCAAACCCATCCTGGCGCCGACGAAGATGGCGGCCTCGCGACTAGCTCTTAGGAAACTTTGCGGTATTTTATTTATTTTTAATACAGTGAGGGAAAAAGTATTTGATCCCCTGCTGATTTTGTACGTTTGCCCACTGACAAATAAATTATCAGTCTATAATTTTAATGGTAGGTTTATTTGAACAGTGAGAGACAGAATAACCACCAAAAAATCCAGAAAAACACATGTCAAAAATGTTATCAATTGATTTGCATTTTAATTAGGGAAATAAGTATTTGACCCCTCTGCAAAACATGACTTAGTACTTGGTGGCTCCCTCCACAGATTTCCTATGGGATTAAGGTCTGGAGACTGGCTAGGCCACTCCAGGACCTTAATGTGCTTCTTCTTGAGCCACTCCTTTGTTGCTTTGGCCGTGTGTTTTGGGTCATTGTCATGCTGGAATACCCATCCACGACGCATTTTCAATGCCCTGGCTGAGGGAAGGAGGTTCTCACCCAAGATTTGACGGTACATGGCCCCGTCCATCGTCCCTTTGATGCGGTGAAGTTAGCAGAAAAACACCCCCAAAGCATATTGTTTCCACCTCCATGTTTGACGGTGGGGATGGTGTTCTTGGGGTCATAGGCAGCATTCCTCCTCCTCCAAACACGGCGAGTTGAGTTGATGCCAAAGAGCTCCATTTTGGTCTCATCTGACCACAACACTTTCATCCAGTTCTCCTCTGAATCATTCAGATGTTCATTGGCAAACTTCAGACGGGCATGTATATGTGCTTTCTTGAGCAGGGAGACCTTGCGAGCGCTGCAGGATTTCAGTCCTTCACGGCGTAGTGTGTTACCAATTGTTTTCTTGGTGACTATGGTCCCAGCTGCCTTGAGATCATTGACAAGATCCTCCCGTGTAGTTCTGGGCTGATTCCTCACCGTTCTCATGATCATTGCAACTCCACAAGGTGAGATCTTGCATGGAGCCCCAGGCCGAGGGAGATTGACAGTTCTTTTGTGTTTCTTCCATTTGCGAATAATCGCACCAACTGTTGTCACCTTCTCACCAAGCTGCTTGGCGATGGTCTTGAAGCCCATTCCAGATTGTAGGTCTACAATCTTGTCCCTGACATCCTTGGAGAGCTCTTTGCCATGGTGGAGAGTTTGGAATCTGATTGATTGATTGCTTCTGTGGACAGGTGTCTTTTATACAGGCAACAAGCTGAGATTAGGAGCACACTCTTAAAGGGAGTGTTCCTAATCTCAGAGAGTGCTCCTAATCTCAGTTTGTTACCTGTATAAAAGACACCTGGGAGCCAGAAATCTTTCTGATTGAGAGGGGGTCAAATACTTTTTTCCCCTCACTGTATATATAATTTTTTACATTATTAGCTCAGAAAGTGTTTTGTATCATTACATACAGCCGGGAAAAACTATTGGATATCAGAGCGGCGGTAACTCACCAGCAAAACTGAAAACAAGAACCACCGCATTTAACCATGGCAAGGTGACTGGGAATATGGCAGAATACAAACAGTGTAGCTATTCACTCCGCAAGGCAATTAAACTGGCAAAACATCAGTAGAGAGACAAAGTGGAGTCGCAATTCAACAGCTCAGACACCAGACGTATGTGGCAGGGTCTACAGTCAGACTACAAAAGGAAATCCAGCTATGTCGCCGACATCAACGTCTCGCTTCCAGACAAGCTAAACACCTTCTTTGCCCGCTTTGAAGATAACACAGTGCCACTGACGCGGCCCACTACCAAGGACTGTGGGCTCTCCTTCTCCATGGCCGATGTGAGTAAGACATTTAAGCATGTTAAGCCCCGCAAGGCATCCCTAGCCGCATCCTCAGAGCATGCACAGACCAGCTGGCTGGTGTGTTTACGGACATATTCAATCTCTCCCTATCCCAGTCTGCTGTCCCTACATGCTTCAAGATGGCCACCATTGTTCCTGTACCCAAGAAAGCAAAGGTAACTGAACTAAATGACTATCGCCCTGTAGCAATCACCTCTTTCATCATGAAGTGCTTTGAGAGACTAGTCAAGGATCATATTACCTCTACCTTACTTGTCACCCTAGACCCACTTCAATTTGCTTACCGTCCCAATAGATCCACATACGATGCAATCGCCATCACACTGCCCTATCCCATCTGGACAAGAGGAATACCTATGTAAGAATGCTGTTCATTGACTATAGCTCAGCATTCAACACCATAGTACCCTCTCCAAGCTCATCATTAAGCTTGAGGCCCTGGGTCTGACCCCCGCCCTGTGCAACTGGGTCCTGGACTTCCTGACGGGCCGCCCCCCAGGTGGTGAAGGTAGGACACAACACCTCCACTTCGCTGATCCTCAACACTGGGGCCCCACAAGGGTGCGTGCTCAGCCCCCTCCTGTACTCCCTGTTCAAACATGACTGCGTGGCCAAGCACGTTTGCAGACGACAACAGTAGTAGGCTTGATTACAAACAATGACGAGACAGCCTACAGGGAGGAGGTGAGGGCTCTGGGAGTGTGGTGCCAGGAAAATAACCTCTCGACGTCAACAAAACAAAGGAGATGATCGTGGACTTCAGGAAACAGCAGAGGGTGCACCCCCCCTATCCACGTCGACGGGACTGCAGTGCAGAAGGTGGAAAGCTTCAAGTTCCTTGGCGTACACATCACTGACAAACTGAAATGGTCCACCCACGCAGACAGTGTGGTGAAGAACGCGCAACAGAGCCTCTTCAACTTCAGGAGGCTGAAGAAATTTGGCTTGGCACCTAAAATCATCACAAACTTTTACAGATGCATAATTGACAGCATCCTGTCAGGCTGTATCACCGCCTGATACGGCAACTGCACCGCCTGCAACCGCAGGGCTCTCCAGAGGGTGGTGCGGTCTGCCGAACGCATTACCGGGGGCAAATTACCCGCCCTCCAGGACACCTACAGGACCCGATGTCACAGGAAGACCAAAAAGATCATCAAGGACATCAACCACCCTCACCCCGCTATCATCCAGAAGGCGAGGTCAGTACAGGTGCATCAAAGCTGGGACCGAGAGAATGAAAAACAGCTTCTATCTCAAGGCCATCAGACTGTTAAATTGCCATCACTAGCACATTTGAGGCTGCTGCTGCCTATTGAAATCACTGGCCACTAAGAAATGGAACACTAGTCACTTTAATAATGTTTACATATCTTGCACTACTCATCTCATATGTATATACTGCATTCTATTCTATAATATTCTACTGTATCTTAGTCCATGCCCCTCTGTCATTGCTTGTCCATATGTATATATTCTTAAATTCCATTCCTTACTTAGATTTGTGTTTATTGGGTATATGTTGTGAAATTGTTAGATATTACTTGTTAGATATTACTGCACTGTTGGAGCTAGAAGCACAAGCATTTCGCTACACCCACAATAACATCTGCTAAACACGTGTATTTGACAAATAACATTTGATTTGAACTCAGTTTCCCAGACACAGATTAAGTGGAGTGCTTTAAATGGAAATGTTCCATTGAGCATGCTTTCTAGTCCAGGAATAGGCTTAATGTGTGTACAGTAAACCACCCGCCCCTCGATGTTCAGAGGGTCAAACTGAGCGTTTTCCAGTCAGCTCACCTCCTCTAGACGAGCCTGTCTCTCCTTCTCATACTGCTTCCTCAGGGCAGAGTTCTCCTTCTCCTCTACCTCTTTCTTCTTTCTCTCTGCCTCTTTCTTTCGCTCCTCAGCCAGACGGCTCAGCTGCTCATTCTTTGCTTTTTGCTGGAGGGAGAAAAACCTTGTTCAGTCCCCTGAAATGTGTGTGTGTGTTACAATAAACATTTACTGAACTGAATGACTCATGTCATACGATAGCATTCAGCTGATAGTAATGTTACACTCATATTAGCATCAAATCAAATGTTATTGGTCACGTACACCTGTTTAGCAGATGTTATTGTGGGTGTAGCGAAATGCTTGTGCTTCTAGCTCCGACAGTGCAGTAATATCTAACAAGAAATATCTAACAATTTCACAACATATACCCAATACACACAAATCTAAGTAAGGAATGGAATTAAGAATATATACATATGGACGAGCAAATGACAGAGTGGAATGGAATAAGATACAGTAGAATAGTATAGAATACAGTATATACATATGAGATGAGTAATGCAAGATATGTAAATATTATTAAAGTGACTAGTGTTCCATAGAGTATTGCAGTAGTATAGTAGATAGAGTATTGCAGTGTAATCTAATGCTAAAGCCCCCTTACTGAATCCAAGCCCTGGTCCAGTTAATACTGACCTCCATCTCCTTGCGTTTCTTCCTGTCCTGTTCTTCTTCATACTCTCTCTGGATGCGTTCCCTCTGCTCAGCCAGCCTCTTCTCCTCCTTCTCCTCCTCCAGCCTCTGGCTCTCTCGCTCCTCCGCCTCCTTCCTCCGCTTCTCTTCAATCTAGGCAGCAGGACAGACAACCAGGGTCATCACTGAGTGTGTATGTGTATCCAATCACATATCACCAAACCATCAATGTGCATCAGAACAACATTTGATTTAAGCTCTACAATAAGCTTTTTTACGTGATTTAGGGGAAGGTTCATTTCAGCTGATAATGTGAAAATACTATTTTAGCCACACAGTACCGAGGGGTACATCCAGTACCTGTTGTTTGAGGTAAGCCTTGTGCTTGTCCTGTTCGTGGACTTGCTGTGGTGTGGGCCGGTTACCAAAAACACTGCCTCTGGCAAACAAAGGAGCCTGAACAAAACCTGTTGACAGAGAAACATACCAGACAAAATAACATGTTAGCTGAGCCTGACACAGTGTGTTGGACAGGTTGGCGAGAGTGCCACTACCACTTTGGGTTGTGTCCTAAATGGCCCATAGGGCTCTGGTCAGAAGTAGTGAACTATGTACAGAATAAGGTGCCATTTGGGGCGCATCTTTCCTCTGTCCTGTTGCATATGCCTTATATAGACTCCTGATAGAGAATCACATCAATGTGAAAGCCCCTGTATCTACCTGAGACTCTGTGGGTGGAGGGAGGTCTAGTAGTGTCCTCCTCTCGGAGTACTGTCATGGTGGCTGTCGCCATCTTCTGCCATGTCTCAGGGTTGATGTAGGCCTCCTCATTATGCTTGTGCATCTGGTGCAGATCGGCTAGTGACAATTCACACGATTACCATAAGTAATAATCTTTACAAAGGTTCTAAAACATTACACATTCTTTCCTCTGCGCTCAGTCTCCAAACGTACAGTACAAGTCAAAAGTTTGGACACACCTACTCATTCAAGGGTTTTTCTGAATTGTTTTACTATTTTCTACATTGTAGAATAATAGTGAAGACATCAAAACTATGAAATAACACATATGGAATCATGTAGTAACCAAAAAAGTGTTAAAAACAAATCAAAATATATAGCCACCCTTTGCCTTGATGACAGCTTTGCACACTCTTGGCATTCTCTCAACCAGCTTTACCTGGGTCATTGTCCAGTTCAAAAACAAATGATAGTCCCACTAAGCCCAAACCAGATGGGATGGCGCATCGCTGCAGAATGCTGTGGTAGCCATGCTGGTTAAGTATGCCTTGAATTCTAAATAAATCACAGACAGTGTCACCAGCAAAGCACCTCCACAACATAACACCTCCTCCTCCATGCTTTACGGTGGGAACTACACATGCAGAGATCATCCGTTCACCCACACCGCGTCTAACAAAGACACGGTGGTTGAAACCAAAAATCTCAAATTTGGACTCCAGACTAAAGGACACATTTCCACCGGTCTAATGTCCATTGCTCGTGTTTCTTGGCCCAAGCAGGTCTCTTCTTCTTATTGGTGTTCTTTAGTAGTGGCTTCTTTGCAGCAATTCGACCATGAAGGCCTGACTCACACAGTCCCCTCTGAACAGTTGATGTTTAGATGTGTATGTGACTTGAACTCTGAAGCATTTATTTGGGCTGCAATTTCTGAGGCTGGTAACTCTAATGAACTTATCCTCTGCAGCAGAGGTAACTCTGGGTCTTCCATTCGTGTGGCATGCCTCATGAGAGCCAGTTTCATAGCGCTTGATGGTTTTTGCGACTGCACTTGAAGAAACTTTCAAAGTTCTTGAAATGTTCCGTATTGACTGACCTTCATGTCTTAAAGTAATGGACTGTCATTTCTCTTTGCTTATTTGAGCGGTTCTTACCATAATATGGATTTGGTCTTTTACCAAATAGGGCTATCTTCTGTATACTCCCCCTACCTTGTCACAACACAACTGATTGGCTCAAACACATTAAGAAATAAATAAATTCTACAAATTAACTTTTAAGAAGGCACACCTGTTAATTGAAATGCATTCCAGGTGACTACCTCATGAAGCTGGTTGAGAGAATGCCAAGAGTGTGCAAAGCTGTCATCAAGGTAAAGGGTGGCTACTTTGAAGAATCTCAAATTTAAAATATATTTTGATTTGTTTAACACTTTTTTGGTTACTACATGATTCCATGTGTTTTTTCATAGTTTTGATGTCTTCATTATTATTCTACAATGCAAAAAATAGTAAGAATAAAGAAAAACCCTTGAATGAGTAAACTTTTGACTGGTAGTATATACCTACTGAAAGGTGAGAAAACAAAGAGAATATGTGGACCATAGTGTGGAGGGAGGGAAGTAGCAGAGGGAACATACTGATGAGGTTGCCCCTGCTGTCTCTGAGAGGTGCTCCTCCTCCTCCTCTCCCCCAGGGCTCGTGGTTCTTCATGTCAGCCTCCAGCTTGGCCTCGTAGCGATCCCTCTCCTCCCTGTCCAACCTCCGCCGCTCCTGTCTATCCTGGATCTGAAGTCAGGTTTGGATGGAACACTTTCATTAGAATACCAATTATCTAAAAATGAAGTTCCCTCACAGGAAAAATAAAGTTATTAGATTCTGTACAACCCAGATGTGCTTTTGTCTTCAATGGTCACGCGAAGAGGACAATAGAGAAGAGTGAAATGGTATATTGATAGGCATACCTATTGGTATATTGCTGTGAGAATGTCTGAGGGAATGGGTTCCGAAAAACAATTTAAAAAAAAATCTGATTCTACAGGTAACTGCCAAAATAAACGAAACACCAACATAAAGTGTCTTAATAAGGCGTTGGGCAACCACGAGCCGCCAGAACAGTTTCAACGTGCCTTGGCATAGATTCTACAAGTGTCTGGAACTCTATTGGAAGGATGCGACTCCATTCTTCCATGAGAAATTCCATCATTTGGTGTTTTGTTGATGGTGGTGGAAAACGCTGTCTCAGGAATCTCCCATAAGTGTTCAATTGGGTTGAGATCTGGTGACTGAGACGGCCATGGCATATGGTTTACATGGTTTTCATGCTCATCAAACCATTCAGTGACCACTCAAGGCCTGTGGATGGGGGAATTGTCATGCTATGGGGCATAGCCATGGTAGCTAAAATAATGGCCTGACCAGCATTTTTATACAAGACCCTAAGCATGATGGGATGTTAATTGCTTAATACCCCGGAACCACACCTGTGTAGAAGCACCTGCTTTAAATATACTTTGTATCCCTCATTTACTTCAATTATTATGGCAGTTACCTATACAGTGAGGGGAAAAAGTATTTGATCCCCTGCTGATTTTGTACGTTTGCCCACTGACAAAGACATGATCAGTCTATCATTTTAATGGTAGGTTTATTTGAACAGTGAGAGACAGAATAACAACAAAAATCCAGAAAAACACATGTCAAAAATGTTATCAATTGATTTGCATTTTAATGAGGGAAATAAGTATTTGATCCCTCTGCAAAACATGACTTAGTACTTGGTGGCAAAACCATTGTTGGCAATCAGAGGTCAGACGTTTCTTGTAGTTGGCCACCAGGTTTGCAGACATCTCAGGAGGGATTATGTTCCACTCCTCTTTGCAGATCTACTCCATTAAGGTTTCGAGGTTGATGTTTGGCAACTCGAACCTTCAGCTCCCTCCACAGATTTTCTATGGGATTAAGGTCTGGAGACTGGCTAGGCCACTCCAGGACCTTAATGTGCTTCTTCTTGAGCCACTCCTTTGTTGCCTTGGCCGTGTGTTTTGGGTCATTGTCATGCTGGAATACCCATCCACGACCCATTTTCAATGCCCTGGCTGAGGGAAGGAGGTTCTCACCCAAGATTTGACGGTACATGGCCCCGTCCATCGTCCCTTTGATGCGGTGAAGTTGTCCTGTCCCCTTAGCAGAAAAACACCCCCAAAGCATAATGTTTCCACCTCCATGTTTGACAGTGTGGATGGTGTTCTTGGGGTCATAGGCAGCCTTCCTCCTCCTCCAAACACGGCGAGTTGAGTTGATGCCAAAGAGCTCGATTTTGGTCTCATCTGACCACCACTTTCACCCAGTTCTCCTCTGAATCATTCAGATGTTCATTGGCAAACTTCAGATGGGCCTGTATATGTGCTTTCTTGAGCAGGGGGACCTTGCGGGCGCTGCAGGATTTCAGTCCTTCACGGCGTAGTGTGTTACCAATTGTTTTCTTGTTGACTATGGTCCCAGCTGCCTTGAGATCATTGACAAGATCCTCCCGTGTAGTTCTGGGCTGATTCCTCACCGTTCTCATGATCATTGCAACTCCAGGAGGTGAGATCTTGCATGGAGCCCCAGGCCGAGGGATATTGACAGTTCTTTTGTGTTTCTTCCATTTGCGAATAATCACACCAACTGTTGTCACCTTCTCACCAAGCTGCTTGGCGATGGTCTTGTAGCCCATTCCAGCCTTGTGTAGGTCTACAATCTTGTCCCTGACATCCTTGGAGAGCTCTTTGGTCTTGGCCATGGTGGAGAGTTTGGAATCTGATTTGATTGATTGCATCTGTGGACAGGTGTCTTTTATACAGGTAACAAACTGAGATTAGGAGCACTCCCTTTAAGAGTGTGCTCCTAATCTCAGCTCGTTACCTGTATAAAAGACACCTGGGAGCCAGAAATCTTTCTGATTGAGAGGGGGTCAAATACTTATTTCCCTCATTAAAATGCAAATCAATTTATAACATTTTTGACATGCGTTTTTCTGGATTTTTTTGTTGTTATTCTGTCTCACTGTTCAAATAAACCTACCATTAAAATTATAGACTGATCATTTCTTTGTCAGTGGGCAAACGTACAAAATCAGCAGGGGATCAAATACTTTTTTCCCTCACTGTATGTTACCTGGCAAAAAAGCTGACCCCTCCCTTTCCTGGTGTCTCCCTGCAGAAATAGCACACTGTGACGAAATGCATGCAAGCATAGCGGAGAAAGACACTGCTGCCTTCCACCATCACATTCAAAATGTACCTGTTGTCTCAGTGCCTCCTTGTAACTTATCACACTCTCTTTAGATGGCTTGATCTGCTCAGCGGGAAATACTCCAATCCCTGAACCCATGGTAGCAGCGTCACTGGCAGGTCTGCTGAAAGAGAGATTAAATATGAATTCACTCATGTATTCCTTTGTGTTCACTACTATGAAAGGCATCTCTGTAACAATTTGAAATTATCAATACTATGCAAAAAGGTATGGCAAATAGGAGATACACAATTGATGTGGTTTGTCACATTGATGCATTTCCATCTATCACTGAGAAAGACGTTTAGATTGCCAGTGGAAAAGGGAGAGTGAGAGAGAGGACAGTTATTGGGAGAGAGAAAGAGGGCAGATGTGAGGGACGAGGGAGAAATCAGAGGTGTCCAGAGCAGACCAGTGCAGGCTGCAGCAGTCACTCAGCAGGGAGGGAACAACAGTCCTGTCTGTCCAGATGGCCAGTGAGCATGACCTTCTCAGAAGTCCAACACAGGGCACAGATAGGGTAGCTTTAGAGGAGGTACACTCTACTGGTGAATAGAGAATACTACTCACCACCTGAAGAGACTAGCGTCCTGTCCAGGGGGTAATTGTACATCAAGCTGCCTCATGCTACAGAAACAGGAGATAGGCTCCTACCCTATGGGCCACTTTGGCTCGGACAAGGCTTACTTACTGAAGAGTGGGTTTTGAAGGGAAGAGACAGGATCAGATGACTAGTAGGGTACTTACTGTGGAGGGGGCTCTGGATGGCTGCTCCCACTGTGCTGGCTGTGTTGACCCATCTGGCTGGGATGAGGCCCTGCAGGAGGAAGGCTCAGGTAGGACACAGGGTGACCCCCTCCTGTCAGCGGGATCTGACCATCTAACATAGAACCACCAAACACTAATGAACATACTTTCAGTCAAACCAATGTACACCTCTTTCTAAATGTATAGCAACATGACATGGGCTCATTTCCTAGCTAACACACATGAAATATGTAGCCTAATGCACATTATATAATACCACAAAACACGAATTACGCTAGATCATAGAACATACGCTTTCACTCCAATCAATCTCTTTTTTTACTAGTATTTAACCCTTTGAATCTACTAATGTAGCTAGACTATTCAATTCAGACTGGTAGTGCTTACAGTTGGCCCGGTTAGGGTCCAGTGGATTCCTTGCGCCATAGTAGAGATGGGCCTCATCATAGGGAGTTCTTTGTGCATCTGCCAATGTGGATGGTGGATGAGGAAGGAAACCTGGAATCCTGAAACAGAAATTCAAAATCATACAGCAATGTTTAATTTTGTCAAACAATCTAGTGTATTAATCAGATTGAATAGATCAGGTGTGTATCCCAAATGGCACCCTATTTTCTATATAATTCACCACTTTATTTTAATTTTGTACTTTTAGCCCTTTTTCTCCCCAATTGGTAGTTAGTCTTGTCCCATCGCTGCAACTCCCGTACGGACTCGGTAGAGGCGAAGGTCGAGAGCCATGCGTCCTCCGAAACACGACCCTGCCAAGCCGCACTGCTTGTTAACACACTGTCCGCTTAACCCAGAAGCCAGCCGCACCAATGTGTCAGAGGAAACACCGTCCAACTGAAGACCGAAGTTAGCTTGCAGGCGCCCGGCCCGCCACAAGGAGTCGCTAGAGCACGAAGAGACAAGGACATCCCGGCCGGACAAACCCTCCCCTAACCTGGACAACGCTGGGCCAATTGTGCGCCGCCTCATGGGTCTCCTGGTCACGGCCGGCTGTGACACAGCCTGGGATCGAACCCGGGTCTGTAGTGACGCCTCTAGCACTGCGATGCAGTGCCTTAGACCGATGCGCCACTCGAGGACCAGAGCCTGGGTGCCATTTGGGACACAGACGAGGATTACTGCTTCTTAGCTACCTGGGGGTGTCCATGCTCCTGTGAATGGCCTGGCTGTAAGGGGAGATGCCTCCACTGCTGAGGCCCAGGGCGTGGCTGTACTCCAGCAGGGGCGACTGGAAGGCCACGCGGGGCTGCTCAGGGGGAAGCCTCTCTCGGTTCTCCTCACTGGGTCTCCTATTCAACTCATCCCCTGGTATGTCCACACCTTGGCCTGGTGGGTACCAGCTGTCTTTTCTCTTTCTGGCATGGTCGCCACCATTCACTGCTCCAAACGGTTTGATCCGATCTGCCTGTTTCTCCGGGTCAGTCGCCCCTGTCACAGCAACTCTGAGCTCCAAATCCTTCTCCCTAATAAGACAAAGGACATAAGACTGTTCATGAGGTTCTTCAAACTAGTAAGCAGCAGTAATATCTTAGGCTGCACTTACACAGGCAGCCCAATTCTGATCTTTTGCCCAATTATTAGGCAAAACATCTGATCTAATTGGTCAAAAGACCAATTACTGGCAAAAGATCAGAATTGGGGTGCCTGTGTAAACGCAGCCTTATAAACAAATCTACCTCAGACTACAATGCTGCTAAAATGAGTCTATGTAGACCCTATAGCTCATCTCACTAAGATGGATAATGTAAGGGTTTCTTCTTCACATACAGCAGGATCAAACAGACATGAACAACCACCTTTTCTTATTCCTCTGCTGTTCAGCTATCTGCTCCTGCAGCTCCTGCCTGTATATCTCCTTCCTTCTCTGCAAGGCAGCATCTGCATCTTCAGCCCCTGTCAGATTCATGTCATACCACATTTTTTGAGAAATATCAACAAATAAACTAATGTAGTTAACCTTAGTTAAGAAAAATCTGAACAGAATTGGTCTTACCAATCATTAGTCCGGTAGCAAATTCAGGCTCGTCCTTCTTGGTAGAGGATATGGATCTTCCACTGGGTCCCATCCCTGCTGGTACCTGCAGCCTGGCAGATAGGATGTCAATCAGCACTCACAGTACACTTACACTTTACAGATAGACACTTATCGCTCAGTATTCTTCAATGTTTTTGTGAAAGTTTGTCTGTTTTTTGGGTCTGATTTTAGGCTGGTTTGGGGATTTCATATGATTTTATTTTACGAGAGGATTCTAAATCTCTAAAGAAGCTTGAACAAGCCATGATCCAGGCACAACAGATTACAGTATGACATCAGCCCTATTTCATTTGTACTTTTCCATCCAATGTCCCTGACAATGGAAAATTAAAACTTTAATCCAGATTAGACTAGATATTTTGTCAGTTCACACAAATGTACTTTACATACAGAAAATGCACTGCGTTAAAAATCTACAACAAATTGGTGTTAACATACATTTCTAAAGGATTGTGGTATCAAAATTATAGGTATTGTTATTCAATACTAATAGTTTGACGTACTTGGGTTTGGGGGTTGGAGATGATGTCCCCTGGCGTGCCTCTAAATAATCCTCATCAGGAACAACAGACCCGTTAGTCTCCTTCCTGTCTGCATAATGACTCGTCTCTGTGTAGTCGTCAGGCAGCTCAACTCTCCTGTCCCTGAGCCTTGATATGTCCCTGCGCAAAAAGAGTATGATTAACAATACGTTTTCAAACATCATGCTTTGTATCGCAAAGGGAGTGTTTTAAAAATACCTGAAGTCTGTTTTGTAGTGTCTTCTTAGCCGCCTCCTCTCTTCTCCTCTCTCAGACCCCGTCTGTCTGCGCCTCCTCCTCTCCATAAGATCCAGATCTTCCTCTGTGAGGTCCTCCTCAGAGTCATAGTCCACTCTCACCAGCCTGGCCCTCTCTCTAGGAAGGAGCAGCTCATCCTCAGGCCACAGGCCCTCCACCAGGAAGCTTCCTCCCCTGTGCAGCCCCCTCTTGCCTTCTGTCAGTGTGGCTGCGTCTCTCCTAGAGGGGGCCCTCTTAGGGTGCACCAGGGGTCTGGGGCTGTTGTAAACATCAGGGAGGTCTGGAGGAGCTCTGAGAAAGGCAATCTGGTCCTGAATGTATGAGGGGGAAAAGGTTTAAGATGATCACCTTTTGGTTCCAAGCACCCTTTTAACTTTTTTACAGAAGAAACATTGAGCAAATTCTCTTCATTTACTGAGACATGTTTTACCAGCCCTTTTGTAATAATATACACTCAGTATACCAAACATTATATTGAGTTGCGCAGCCCCCCTCCCCCCATGGGGCATGGACTCTACAAGTTGTCGAAAGCGTTCTACAGGGATGCTGGCCCATGTTGACTCCAATGCTTCCCACAGTTGTGTCAAGTTGGCTGTATGTCCATTGGGTAGTGGACCATTCTTGATACACATGGGAAACTGTTGAGCATGAAAAACAAAGCAGCGTTGCAGTTCTAGACCCAAACCGGTTCACCTGGCACCTACTACCATACTCTGTTCAAAGGCACTTAAATATTTTATTTTGCCTATTCACCCTCTGAATGGCACTCATACACAATCCATGTCTCAGTGGTCTCAAGGCTTAAAAATCCTTCTTTAACCTGTCTCCTCCCCTTCATCTACACTAATTGGAATGGATTTAACAAGTGACATCAATAAGGGATCATAGCTTTCACCTGGATTCACCTGGCCAGTCTATGTCATGGAAATAGCAGGTATTCTTAATGTTTGGTATACTCAGTGTATATAAGATGAATAAGAAGTTGGCTGTCTGATTTGGCTAGTTGGAATGAACTCTAAGCGGCCTCAGTTGACGGAGCTTGGTATAAAATAGGCTACACATAGAATGTCCTAGGTTACCTTAGCAGCTCTCCTCTCAACAAGGGGGAGGAGTGGGCCTGGTTCAGCAGCACTGACATTTTTTTTCTATAATTAAGGGCCAAATTGGTCAAATCAACCCAAAGCAGAGACCATTGTTTTAAAAAATATATTTGGTAGAAAACTGCACTGACTCTGCACGTTCTTGTTTATTGCACACACAAATTTGTAAGTAACAACTACATAACACCTTTTGGCATTGGTAATAATATTACCTGAGCCATGAAGTGTCTGTAGTCCAGACGGAGCTCTTGATGTAACTTCTGTTTCTTCCTCTCATAGTCTTCACCCAAAGGTAAACTTAGACAACAATTATTCTCTGAAAAACAGGGCGGTATACATGAAATAAAATACTTCCCAATGGTCAGGATCTAGATCTACCACAAAGTGCTTACAAATTGGGTTCAATTAAGGGGGGGGGGGGGTGTCTTCTTAATGTTTTGTACACGCTGTGTATACTGTACCTTTCCCTTGTGCTGTGGACGACGTAAATGGAGGGATATTTTCCTTGAGTGTGTGGTCATAGGTCTTGTGATCTTTTGTTTGTTGATCCAGCCACAGGTCAGAAAATTGCAATAATTTGCTCAGCTGTCGACAAACACAAAGTAGCATGCATTTCACCCATGTCCAAGTGGGTCATTCCATCTCAAAAAGCACAAGAAAGAGGACTTCGACACCCACCATCTCAGATTGTTCTGAAATCGTTTCTGTTGACAGAAAAATATAAGTTTAGCATTCCTGCAACATTACTTTGTTTAAATTATATTTCATCTCTGCTAAATTAACCTAATTGATTGCACCCAAATTGGCCATGTTAATTTATAGGATTCATATAACGTTGAGTAAATATAGCCCCTAACATCTGATTTGGACCCCGCTTTTTTCTGGCAATGAGTTAGACATGAGGAATCCAAAGAAATGGTCCCAAAAAAATGTCTCCCCTGTTCAGAGAAATTCGTTATTGAAGTTGTTGGGTTTATGTCCCATCCTACATCCTGGTGCTGTTCCTGCTATGTGATTATTTTTTGATGAATCCCCCTTCGTTAAAGGGATAGTTCACCCAATTTACATGTTGGTTTTCTTACCCTGTAAGCAGTCTATGGACCAGAGGGCTATCCTCCGAAACAAGTTTGAGCAGTAAGCGAGGTAACTCTGAGCTCAACTCGGTATAACCGGTCATATGAAAGTGGCTCACCTTTTAGCAAGGTACATTTCTGTGGCAACAAATCCTTCAGAACTAACCTGCTCCGGGGGAGGCTAACTCCACTTACCCTGAATGAAATGACAGCCACGAGCTGAGGACCAATTCAATCAGATTCCCTCCCTCCTGCAAAGATAACGTCATCATCCCCTTCATTTGAGGAAGAAGACGATTAAAATATTTTAATCAAAATGGTCTTGTGTGTAACAAAATTGTAGCGTTAAAATATATCACATTACACATTTAGCAATGACAGAACGCATTTTACACTTCACACACTAATCCTTTTGTATACCTTAAAAGTATTTTATTGATAGGAGTGGGGGAAAATGTGCTTGTGGTTGTGCATTGATAAGCACACCAAAGTCTGCATTAATGTTAATAAAATAAAGGCAGCACTTCAAAAAGCCTATTTAATTAATTAATTAATAATAATTAATATGCCATTTAGCAGACGCTTTTATCCAAAGCGACTTACAGTCGTGCGTGCATACATTTTTGTGGTCCCGGGGATCGAACCCACTACCTTAGCGTTACAAGCGCCGTGCTCTACCAGCTGAGCTACAGAGGACAATAGCCTGCTGAACTTGCAAAATATATTTTCTTTCATTTTGATTTCGGCACAAATGTAAATGTGGTACCGTGGATTTGTGTTTCAGCATTGTCTCAATGAAGAGTTTGGCGTTTCACTAGCCATGTCCGACATGCGTGCGCAGTTACAAGCCTGCTAGAGTTAGCGGCAGACAGACGAGCAATATCCATCGTCGTAGTACGGATGAAGCCTGATCTGGAATGTGAAGCTAACTGAAGCTGGTTAGCTTTAGAAAACCATGAGTAGATCTAGCTTGCTTCGTAGGATACCCCTCTAGTATGACAGCAACACATGCGTTGGTTTTGTTTACCTGGCCACTGTTTCAAATGCTAACTTTTTAGCGTTTGTGCCACAAATCCAATGCAAGTCAATGATTCCTACAGTGCATTCGGAAGGTATTCAGACCCCTTGACTTTTTCCACATTGTTTCATTACAGCCTTATTCTAAAATTGATTAAAATCGTTTTTCCCCTCATCAATCTACACACAATACCCCATAATGACAAAGAAAAACTGGTTTATAAATGTTTGCACATTTATAAAAATAAAACCTGAAATTTGACATTTACATATGTATTCAGACCCTTTACTCTGTACTTTGTTGGAGAACCTTTGGCAGCGTTTAGACCCTCGTATGACGCTACAAGCTTGGCACACATGTATTTGGGGAATTTCTCCCATTCTTCTCTGCAGATCCTCTCAAGCTCTGTCAGGTTGGATGGGGAGTGTCACTGCACAGCTATTTACAGGTCTCTCCAGAGATGTTTGATCGGGTTTAAGTCCGGGCTCTGGCTGGGCCACTCAAGGACATTCAGAGACTTGTCCCGAAGCCACTCCTGCGCTGTCTTGGCTGTGTGCTTAGGGTCATTGTACTGTTTGAAGGTGAACCTTCGCCTCAGTCTGAGGTCCTGAGCACTCTGGAGGAGGTTTCCGTTCATCTTTCCCTCGATCCTGATTAGTCTCCCAGTCCCTGCCGCTGAAAAACATCCCCACAGCATGATGCTGCCACCACCATGCTTCACCGTAGGTATGGTGCCAGGTTTCTCCCAGACGTGACGCTTGGCATTCAGGCCAAAGAGTTCAATCTTGGTTTCATCAGACCAGAGAATCTTGTTTCTCATGGTCTGAGAGTCCTTTAGGTGCCTTTTAGCAAACTTCAAGCAGGCTGTCATGTGCCTTTTACTGAGGAGTGGCTTCCGTCTGGCCACTACCATAAAGGCCTGATTGGTGGAGTGCTGCAGAGATGGTTGTCCTTCTGGAAGGTTCTCCCATCTCCACAGAGGAACTCTGGAGCTCTGTCAGAGTGACCATCGGGTTCTTGATCACCTCCCTGACCAAGGCTCTTCTCCCCCGAATGCTCAGTTTGGCCGGGCGGCCGCTCTAGGAAGAGTCTTTGTGGTTCCAAACTTATTTTGCCTCGACACAATCCTGTCTCGGAGCTCTATGGTCAATTCCTTCGACCTCATGGCTTGGTTTTTGCCCTGACATACACTATCAACTGTGGGACCTTAAATAGACAGATGTGTGCCTTTCCAAATCATGTCCAATCAATTGAATTTACCACAGGTGGACTCCAATCAAGTTGTAGAAAAATGTCAAGGATGATCAATGGAAACAGGATGCACCTGAGCTCAATTTCGAGTCTCATAGCAAAGGGTCTGAATATTTCTCTAAATAAGGTATCTGTTTTTTAATTTAAATTTTTTTTGTTAACATTTCTAAAAACCTGTTTTCACTTTGGTTAGTCTTGAAGGATTCGTTGCCATAGAAATGTACTTGGCTAAAAACCAATGAAACCATAACACCCAACGACTTAAATTAATAATTTCTATGAACGGGGGGACATCATCAAATTCACTGAGAATACATTAGATAGGATGAAGTAACATATACTCCAAGCCGTAGCTCCATACTACTTGTCAAACATAGAGAACAGATACTATATACTCGTTGTTGGGGTGGGATTGGCGTGGGGGTCAGTGGATGGCTTTTTACCATTTATTTGGATTCCTCATGTCTTACTCATTGTTAGAAAAAAGTTTGGTCCAAATTGGATGCAAGGTAATTACTGAACATTATATGAATCCTATAAATTAAAATGGCCAGTTTGAGTGTAATTATTATCTTAATTTTTTAGCATTCAAATTATATTTAAACAAAATAATGCTTCCAGAATGCACATCTTATCTGTTTATAACTACAAAAACGATTTCAGAACAATCTGAGATGGTGAGTGTCACGGCTTGCTGAAATGACATGGAATGACCCAAGTCCAACATTTTCAGCATTCTATCACCACAGTAAAAAGGAACATTGAAACACACCCTTATTTCCAGGTAAAGTGGATTCTGTATCCTCTGCCACTCTGGCCTTCTGCTGCTGGATGAATTTCTTAAGTTCATTATCCATCTCCATTTATAATACAGGCTGACTGTGAAAGTGACAGTGACACAATGAAACAATTTATAATAATACAGCTCAAATGTACTTGCAACTTGCACACAGTATAACACTTACAATGTAGTCATTTATGATAACTGGGTGAGAGTATAACGTTACCTAGGTAGTAAATAGTAACGTCAATGTCAGTGAAATGGTTATATAGTGATGTTGTTGACGTTAGCAAGCAATGTCTTGAATTGTAAACATTTAGCTAAAGTCAGCTGGCTGGCTAGGTAGCTATCTAGTAGCAGCATTTTGGACTCGACAAAACAGCCCAACAAGTCTAACGTTAACTACAGACAGTTTAACTTGGGACATATTTCACTCAACGGTAACTAGTCATGCTGTTGTAATATCATCTAATCATATTACTGGCAAAGTATGATAGCTAGCTAGCTAGCTAACGTCGTTAACTAGCTCGCCAGAAATGGCTCGCTGTCTCTTTAATTTCGGTTGTCAAGCAACCACGCACTCTACACAAAAACAATCTTAGCCATCTAACGTTCCCTAGCTAGCATTTAGGCCATACCTAGCTAACAAGCACGTTACGTAAATACTTTTAAACGAGTTGGTTAGCATGCTAGAATCTGTATAAGCTCAATTAGCTAACGTTAGTTAGCTTCCTCCCAAGTCCGGTTAGCTAACTACCTGTTGTCTCTAGTTAACGTTAACCTGGGGTAGCCAGCTAACGTTAGCTAGCTAAAACAAATCAAAGACAAATGCATGCAAGTCAAGCATAGATGGAAGCCTGTTGCTTAGTTGGTTTTCTATATTAAAATGGCATAAACAGTACTCACCATTTGTGCAACCAAGATAACTAGTGGGCTTGCTAACCTTTGCTACTCAGCTAGCTAGCTCAAGCTACAAGGCAACAGCTGCAAACTAAGTGGCAACAGCCAGCTAGCTACAGTAACACGTTAGCCCCGTAAATTACCTCGCGCCCACCCACCACCACCCTTCTTAAAGATAAATTGTGTATATCTGTCAGCTTCCTCCCAAGTGCAGGTGTGTGCACTTTGCTGTCTTTATTTTTCACCAGTACTGGTTCTTTCATAGAGAACTGATAGTCCTAAATATTCTCCAATATTTTCAGAGCAATGACTGTATCTTGTCAGCCTCTACTAACCAGCAGCACTGCAAGAGACATGTAAAACAAGTATTCACTTGCTCTTCTGCGCCATCTAGCGAGAGAAATCAACATTCAATCAATGTTACAACCTTATAATACACTAATAGATCGATGTCCGCGCATTGGATGCGTCTCAATCCACCACATCAGCCTATGTTGCATTTTCGCATATGCCGTGATAAGTGACACAGCAAGAGCGGTGTTTGTCAGACCATGAGACATCCCAAAAATCGTATGTAGCGCCCGAACGGTTCGGCCTACTAACTATTATGGAAAGATGAGACTCTCACGAACACAATGGTGTTCTCCGTTTTGCTCTACAACCCCCACAAGCTTCTTGGGACTCCTCTGAAGTAGGTACAGCTGATCTGCCAACTTCTGTCTGTAACGTCCGAACAGTTTGGGCTACACACTAATACAGACATCAGTGCAAAGGTGACGCTCACGAACATGTACATGTCGGTTGTTTTGCTCTAGGACGCGCACAGGTCTCAAAAGGTTCGTCTGAATGTCCCCAGTACCAGTTGAAAACATTTATGGAAGTATATAAGGAGACTGTTTAGTGCCAAAAATAAGGGGTTAAATACATGCAACAACAAAAAAACATGTTTCCTGATCTTATATCTCTAAGATATAGGACAGACACTTCAGAACAAACTTCCTTTAGATATTTTTTTTGGAACTATCTGTTGTTCCATGTAGTGAATCTGTTATTCAATGCGTTTGTATGGGCTAATAGCAGTAAGGCCAAATAAAATATAGTAATTGACATTGGTTACAACAAAATGTTTCTCGAATGTGGGAAGACTTACAATGTAGCTAGCAAGTGCCTACTACTAGATAATGTTGGCAACATATAATGGCTTCTCATATGCTGCTGTCTCCTCATGCATGTACCATTAATCCTTTGACACAGTAACAGTAGAGATTCGTTAGCACACACTTGTATTGCACATACTCTGTTCTAAAAGTGTATAAATGTAAAAAATATTCAGGTAAATTCATAATTAAATAAATTAGGCAGTACAGTAGTTGTCCAAAACTTCCGTTTGATTTACGCAAAACCAAAACGCATCATGGTACTTGTAGTCAATTTGAAGCCAAATAAACAACTCATTTATAAAATATGATTGTAACAGGCATAGTTACTTGACATAATAAGATAATTAATCTTGCTTAGTATTCGTTAAATTATTATATGTGTAATGGTTTGGACTAATATAAAAATGATAACTCAACTAGCACACCAACGCACAGTTTAGAAAACTACATGTACCACAATCCATGGCAAACTACGTTTTGCAACAGACGTTCAACAGCGTTACGGGAGCAGCATTGAGACTTCCGTTTTTCGGATTATACCTTCAAATTAAAAGTCTGCCGTAAAACGCTGTGTGTGAAACAAAATCTATATTTTTTTGCAGTTTTGCAAGGTGCATAATGTTAAAATTATGTGGAAAAAATTATAACTACATGTGGCGAAAAATCTAAGCTAAAGAGTTTTACTACTTTATATAAGATAAAGAATAGTATAAGGTGGAGCACATTGAGAAAAGGTTTGAACTTAAGTAAATGAATGTAAAGGACATAGTAATAGCCTACTGGTAAAAAATAAATATATACAATGACAAGCTAAAAAAAGAACTCATTATTTTGATTGTATGATTCTTGTTAATTTACTGTTACTATTGTTCAAGGATGCAATTTTGAAATGTAATGTTTAAGAACAGTCTTACTGTATTTTTTGTTGTAATGCACAAATAAATTGCACTGTACAGGAAAAACAATGGATTGTGTGTCCATAAAACCAGGGTCCAGCACACTCACTAGAGTCCCTATTATACAAACAAGGTGAGTTTCAACAAAAAGCAAGGTCATATCAAGTGTTGCTGGACTTTTACTGTGGTCAAACAGCTTAAAATGGAGCCACTGGACACTACGGAACAAATATAACACTGTATTTGTATTTGTATTTATTAAGGATCCCCATTAGCTGCTGCCTACTCTTCCTGGGGTCCTGCAACATTAAGGCAGTTATACAATTTAAAATATTACATGACATTATATTTCATAACACTTTACCCAATACATTTAGTGTGTTCCCTCAGGCCACTACTCCACTATCACATATTTACAATACAACATCCATGTGTACGTGTGTGTAGAGTGAGTGTCTAAATGTATGTGTGTATGTACCTATGTGTGTGTCTCTTCACAGTCCCCGCTGTTCCACAAGGTGTATTTTTACCTGTTTTTTTAAATCTGATTATACTGCTTGCATCAGTTACCTGATGTGGAATAGAGTTCCATGTAGTCATGGCTCTATGTAGTACTGTGCGCCTCCCATAGTCCGTTCTGGACTTGGGGACTGTGAAGAGACATCTGGTGGCATGTCTTGTGGGGTATGCATGGGTGTCCGAGCTGTGTGCCAGTATTCCAAACAGACAGCTTGGTACATTCAGCTCGTCGACACCTCTCACAAAAACAAGCAGTGATGAAGTCAATCTCTCTTCCACTCTGAGTCAGGAGAGACTGACATGCATGTCATCAATGTTAGCTCTCCGTGTACTCTTAAGGGCCATCAGTGCTACCTGTTCTGAGCCAACTGCAATTTTCCCAAGTCCCTTTTTGTGGCACTTGACCACAATACTGAACAGTAGTCTATGTGCGACAAAACTAGGGCCTGTAGGACCTGCCTTGTTGATAGTGTTGTTAAGAAGGCAGAGCAGCGCTTAATTATGGACATACTTCTCCCCATCTTAGCTACTGTTGTATCAATATGCTTTGACCATGACAGTCTACAATCCAGAGTTACTCCAAGCAGTTTAGTCACCTCGATTTGTTCAATTTCCACATTATTCATTAATAGATGTAGTTGAGGTTTAGGGTTTAGTGAATGGTTTACAATGCTTTTAGTTTTGGAAATATTCAGGACTAACTTATTCCTTGCCACCCATTCCGAAACTAACTGCAACTCTTTGTTAAGTGTTGCAGTTACAGTGGGGGGAAAAGGTATTTAGTCAGCCACCAATTGTGCAAGTTCTCCCACTTAAAAAGATGAGAGAGGCCTGTAATTTTCTCAATACTTTGTTATATACCCTTTGTTGGCAATGACACAGGTCAAACGTTTTCTGTAAGTCTTCACAAGGTTTTCACACACTGTTGCTGGTATTTTGGCCCATTCCTCCATGCAGATCTCCTCTAGAGCAGTGATGTTTTGGGGTTGTCGCTGGGCAACACAGACTTTCAACTCCCTCCAAAGATTTTCTATGGGGTTGAGATCTGGAGACTGGCTAGGCCACTCCAGGACCTTGAAATGCTTCTTACGAAGCCACTCCTTCGTTGCCCGGGCGGTGTGTTTGGGATCATTGTCATGCTGAAAGACCCAGCCACGTTTCATCTTCAATGCCCTTGCTGATGGAAGGAGGTTTTCACTCAAAATCTCACGATACATGGCCCCATTCATTCTTTCCTTTACACGGATCAGTCGTCCTGGTCCCTTTGCAGAAAAACAGCCCCAAAGCATGATGTTTCCACCCCCATGCTTCACAGTAGGTATGGTGTTCTTTGGATGCAACTCAGCATTCTTTGTCCTCCAAACACGACAAGTTGAGTTTTTACCAAAAAGTTATATTTTGGTTTCATCTGACCATATGACATTCTCCCAATCCTCTTCTGGATCATCCAAATGCACTCTAGCAAACTTCAGACGGGCCTGGACATGTACTGGCTTAAGCAGGGGGACACGTCTGGCACTGCAGGATTTGAGTCCCTGCCGGCGTAGTGTGTTACTGATGGTAGGCTTTGTTACTTTGGTCCCAGCTCTCTGCAGGTCATTCACTAGGTCCCCCCCGTGTGGTTCTGGGATTTTTGCTCACCGTTCTTGTGATCATTTTGACCCCACGGGGTGAGATCTTGCGTGGAGCCCCAGATCGAGGGAGATTATCAGTGGTCTTGTATGTCTTCCATTTCCTAATAATTGCTCCCACAGTTGATTTCTTCAAACCAAGCTGCTTACCTATTGCAGATTCAGTCTTCCCAGCCTGGTGCAGGTCTACAATTTTGTTTCTGGTGTCCTTTGACAGCTCTTTGGTCTTGGCCATAGTGGAGTTTGGAGTGTGACTGTTTGAGGTTGTGGACAGGTGTCTTTTATACTGATAACAAGTTCAAACAGGTGCCATTAATACAGGTAACGAGTGGAGGACAGAGGAGCCTCTTAAAGAAGAAGTTACAGGTCTGTGAGAGCCAGAAATCTTGCTTGTTTGTAGGTGACCAAATACTTATTTTCCACCATAATTTGCAAATAAATTCATAAAAAATCCTACAATGTGATTTTCTGGATTTTTTTCTTCTCAATTTGTCTGTCATAGTTGACGTGTACCTATGATGAACATTACAGGCCTCTCTCATCTTTTTAAGTGGGAGAACTTGCACAATTGGTGGCTGACTAAATACTTTTTTCCCCCACTGTATTTCAGTTGCTGTAGTAGCTGACGTGTATAGTGTTGAGTCATCCGTACAGGCAAAACGATCAATTGTGTCGATAAAACCAGGCTCCAGTCTACTCACTAGAGTCCCTAGAATACAAATCAGGTGCGTTTGAACAAGGTCAGGAAGTGTTGCTGGACTTTTACTGTGGTCAAACAGCTTAAAATGGAGCCAATGGACACTATGGTACGAATATAACACCGTACAGGCAAAACGATTGATTGTTTGTCCAGAAAACCAGGGTCAAGTCTACTCACTAGAATCGACCTTTTCCTTGTAAGCACATAGCTATTTTATGAGGCAATTATATGTCACACAATCACAAAAACCTGAACCCACAAGTCCAAGATGCAAACCTTTTGATTGATTGCGACCAGGGTGGGTTGAAGAAAAGTGCTGTTTACCTCTGTGATAACCATTGATAGTCTATAGGCATAATTGGGGTGATACTTACCTATAGCAGCATGATCTTACTAGGATACTGCTTCAAAAAATAAATGGTATTTGTCTAGCCAAAACGCTTGACCTGATGCATGTTTTGGCACGTAAGGCTGGCCTTGGGCTGATTTAAATGTGTGAAGTCTGCAGCCTGCTCATCATCATTAGTTCAGTCGAGTACAGGCTTAACTGAATGACAACAGAGACAGAATACAATATGGCATTTTATTGAACATTTTGGGGTAGGCCTCGTCTCTGAAGAATGCTCCTCAGGGCCAGATATAATAATTACCGTATAAAAGGTGAGAGAAAGCGATGTGAGTTATGAGTTTACTAGATGAATGAAAAGTCAGCAGAGAATTAAAGAGACAGTCCAAAAGTGTAGAAGTATGATTTAGACTCAAAATGAGTTCATCGACCTCATAGCCTCAGAGAAGGGGCTGTTAAAATCCAATCAAATGTTACCAAGCCTTGCTGTTCTGGGCCTCATCTGTTTACTTGAAGAAAGAGGCTTGAAGAGGCGATTGGCTATTTTGTATTCTAGGGACTCTAGTGTGTAGACTGGAGTGGGTGGAGTAGAAAGTGTTGCTGGGCATATACTGTAGACCTCAGTCCCCATGAAATAACACCATATATAGATTCAACAGACCCTAGTGAGTAATCCCAACCCCACTTTTACTTCTGCACCCAGAATACTTTTCTCTCTATAAGCCAATATGTATTTCATATACAGTGTATTAATAATAATAATAAGCCATTTAGCAGACACTTTTATCCAAAGCAACTTACAGTCATGCGTGCATACATTTTTTGAGTATGGGTGGTCCCGGGGATCGAACCCACTACCTTGGCGTTACAAGCGCCGTCCGTGCTCTACCAGCTGAGCTACAGAGGACCACATTGTATTGGGGACATTTATTTGACCTTGGGACATGTTTTAAAACCCAAATGTAATGCAAATTCCACTTAATTATGAACAAATATGAATCATTGTTGATGTTTAGAACAAATTAAACTGTTCTACTATGATTTGTAGCTCAGTTGGTAGAGCATGGCGCTTGCAACGTCAGGGTTGTGGGGGTTCGATTCCCACGGGGGGCCAGTATGAAAATAAAAATATATGCACTCACTAACTGTAAGTCGCTCTGGATAAAAGCGTCTGCTAAATGAAAAAAAAAAGATTTAAAAAATGTAGGGGACTTTTATTTGGAAAATTACCAAAATTCCATGACCCGGAAGTACCTGTTAGTGTTGCTGATGACACGGTGGTCGTTCGTTCATGGAGAGAAAAAACAATCGCTTCCGTGTTGTTATCGGTTGTTATTCTGACAAATAGCTAGCTAAGTACTTGACCCAAAGCGGGATTGCTAGCCAGTTATTTGGTGGTTAAACCATAATGGTTTTGTAGGATCAATACATAGTATAGTTTTATTCGCCAGAATGTCGTTGCTACAAGGCTCCAAGAAAAAGGACAAGCGTATTTTGTCCGGTACCTGCCCAGACCCAAAATGCCAGGCGAGGCTATTCTTCCCTGCTTACGGCTCGATTAGCATTGAATGCACTGAGTGTGGCCAACGCCACGAACAGAATAATCTTTTAAATGTGGAAGAAGTAACTGATCCAGACGTTGTGCTTCACAATTTGTTAAGAAATGCCTTACTTGGTGTCACTGGGGCCCCGAAGAAGGGAACCGAGCTGGTGAAAGTGATGGGGCTTTCCAACTACCATTGCAAGCTCCTCTCTCCTATTCTCACAAGGTATGGAATGGATAAGCAGACGGGAAAAGCGAAACTGCTGCGGGAAATGAATCAAGGAGAAATGTTCGACTGTTCACTTCTAGGAGACAGGGCGTTTCTAATTGAACAGGAGCATGTATCTACAGTTGGCTATGGCAAGGACAGATCCGGGAGCCTGATATACCTTCATGACACTTTGGAGGAGATGAAGAAAGCGAACAGCAACAAAGAATGCCTAATTCCTGTTCATGTGGATGGAGATGGACATTGCCTTGTTCATGCTGTGTCCAGGGCCCTGGTAGGCAGAGAACTGTTCTGGCATGCGTTGAGAGAGAATTTGAAACAACATTTCAAACAAAACCTGGATCGTTACAAGGCACTCTTTCAGGATTTTATTGATGCAGCCGAATGGGAGGACATCATCAACGAATGTGACCCTCTGTTTATCCCACCGGAGGGTGTGCCACTGGGACTTCGAAACATTCACATATTCGGCTTGGCCAATGTGCTGCACCGCCCCATAATCTTGTTAGATTCACTGAGTGGAATGAGGAGCTCCGGGGATTACTCTGCAACTTTTCTCCCAGGGCTCGTGCCGGAAGAGCAGTGCAAAGGAAAAGATGGGAAGTTCAACAAGCCTATATGCATTGCCTGGAGTAGCTCAGGGCGTAACCACTACATCCCTCTCGTCGGGATAAAGAACACTCTCCTCCCCAAGCTGCCACCAAGGCTACTCCCCAAGGCCTGGGGAGTGCCACAGGAGCTCATCAAGAAGTACATAAAGCTGGAACAAGACGGGAGCTGTGTCATTGGGGGAGACAGGAGCTTACAAGACAAGTATCTGATGAGACTGGTCAATGCCATGGAGGAAATCTTCATGGAGAAGCATGGCATCCACCCCTCCCTTGTGGCAGACGTGCATCAGTACGTTTACAGACGGACCGGTGTGATCGGTGTCCAACCCGAAGAGGTGACGGAGGCTGCCAGGAAATCAGTCATGGAAAACCGGCTACATCGCTGTCTGATCTGCAATGCACTCTCTGAGCTTCATGTTCTACCTGAGTGGCTGGCTCCAGGTGGTAAGCTCTACAACTTGGCTAAATCCACCCACGGGCAGCTCAGACCTGACAAGAACTACAGCTTCCCGCTGAACAACGTAGTCTGCTGTTACGACCCTGAGAGGGACATCCTCATTCCTGACTACAAGCTGAGCTCTTTGAACACCTGCAACTGGTGCCATGGCACCTCAGTGCGCCACATCCATGGCAACGGCTCTGTGGTGTATCTGGATGGAGACAGAACCAACACCCGCTCCCAGGGGGGCAAATGTGGCTGTGGCTTTAAGCACTACTGGGAGGGAAAGGAGTACGACAATCTGCCAGAGGCTTTCCCCATCACTCTGGAGTGGGGTGGGCGAGTCGTGCGGGAGACTGTGTACTGGTTCCAGTATGAGATGAATGTGGACCTGAACAGCAACGTGTATGATGTTGCCATGAAACTGGTCACCAAGCATTTCCCTGGGGAGTTTGGGAGTGAGCTCCTGGTGCAGAAAGTGGTGAACACCATCTTACATCACACTGCCAAAAAGAACCCAGACGAGTATAACCCAGTCTCCATTGACGGGGCGCATGCTCACAGGGTCACAGACGTAGTGGAAACCCAACAGGCTGTTGACACACAGCCACCGACTAAGATCATACTAACTGGGCAGAAATCAAAGACCATTCACAAAGAGGAGCTTACGATGAGTAAGGCAGAGCGGAGCCTTCAGCAAAGCATCAGCGAGCAGGCCCTAGTGACCCAGAAGAGGAGGACAGATCGACTGAAGCAGAAGGGACAGGGCAGGCCACCCTCCCCAAGTGCTGCTCAGGAACCTTCTTCCTCCTCCGCCCCAGCCACGCCCACCAAATCCTCCTCCTCCCCCACTGCCAGTAAGGAGAAGAAGATCCGTGTAACCACTAGCGATGGGCGGCAGGCCATGCTCACTCTACAGGCTCAGACCACCTTCTCCGATCTCCAGAGGAGCATTGCTAATGAGTTCACCGTGCCTCCAGCCCAGCAATGTATCCGACATGGGTTCCCTCCCAAAGAACTTTTCCCTCCCAAGGATGGAGAGGAGAATGAGCCTGTGGCCCTCCAACACGGGGACAGGGTGACTGTGGAGATCCTGAGAGGTCCAGAGGACCGCAAGGCATCCGCCCCAAGCGCTTCCAGTTCCTATTCATCCCTGCATTCCCTCCTCTCTGTGAAGAGTGATGATCCAGTGACTTCCAGCAGAATGAATACTAGCAGAGAGCTGCAGGACAATATTGACCTTGAGATGTCCTCCCTCTGTCTCCTAGCAACCTTAATGGGTAAGAAAGGGGAAAGGTTTTAGTTTAAGTCAATAGTTAGTTAGGCTATCTTTATCTTTACATTCTATAATTATTTACTGCTACAAAAGACAGACAATCTAGCAACACATAAGTGACATAGGAGTTAAGCAGAACACAGCTGTGATGTCATTACAAAAAGTCTAAAATGACTGGCTGTAGAGGGAGAACTTGTTTGATGATTCTCCTTTTAGACTAGGCCTATAGTTCCAGGCATATTAGTTATCAAGTCTTAGAAGCGTCGTGCCTTAGAACATCCCTTCAGTAAATATAAGGCCAGCAACTGAATGTGATAGGTGTGAGAGTGACAGGCTAGTATATAGGCGTCCCAGACAGTAGCTTTACACAGCATAAGGGCATGCTGTTCTTGGATTAGTTACAAGAAGCAGGATGAATGACAAAGTAGCCTACTACAGGTGTTGAGTGACTGGGTGGGCTTGCCAGGGATAGATCAAGGCCCAATCTTTGGGGATAATGACTTTTTTCCACTTGAAATAATTATAATCTACTCCAAGTGCTTTTTGTATAGCCTACATCAGCAACATGGCATTTGGTATTCATTGAAATGCGTGCAGCAGCAGTCTCAGGAAGAGAGAACAGGGTAGATTTGATATCCACCTCGCCCTACCAATTTTTTTTTAGCGATGGTGGGGGAATCGATACAGTTACATATCGGGATATTATTTTTGACGATATATCGTATAGTTTTTACAATATAGCAATATTATTTTTGCGCTAGTTGGCTGTATCTGCACCTAAACTCCAGTATTTTTCCTTCATAGCTTGTTCTCCATCTTCTTTTTAAATAGGGAGCCAATTTGTTTTCAGCTCTTTATTTCCATGACTGATCAAAACTCATTTTCTCATGTCTGTCTCTTGTCGAATCACAGTAAAACCACAGTATCAAATCGCAATACATATAGAATCGTAGTACATATCGTATCGGCAATTCCCAGCCCTACTATTTTTACTACATAATTAGAATTTTGATCAAAGGCACACATTTCTCTGAGGAATTTTTGTGTATTAATTTATTTTCATGTTTCAAATGCTAATTGCAGTATGTTTTATTCCTATTCAGGAGAAGATGTCTGGTCATATGCCAAAAAACTGCCTCACTTATTCCACCAAGGTGGAGTTTTCTACAACATTGTGAAGAAAGATATGGGTATGTATTCATGTTTTCTGTTATAGGCTTTATGCTCTTAGCAATTTGTGTAACTTAAATGACAGCTACGGTATATTAGACTTTGCATGTGATATGTACTGATCTGTGTTTATGACCACCTATAATGGCTCTTGTCTCGTCTGCAGGCCTGATGGATGGCAAGCACTGCACCCTCCCACACCTGACTGGAAAGACGTTTGTTTACAACGCAGCAGAGGAGCGTCTGGAGCTGTGTGTGGATGCAGCTGGACATTTCCCTGTGGGCCCTGACGTGGAGGACCTCGTCAAGGAGGCCCTGGTGCAGCTCCACTCTGAGGCTGCCTCCAGGAGTCGCGAGGGAAGCCCCTCTCACAGCATGCTGAGGCTCGGGAGTGGAGGTGTGGTGCGCAAGAAGGAGCAGCTCCAGAGTGTCAACGCCTTCCAGGGTAAGGGCCACTCCCTGGGCAGCGCCCCAGGCGGCTCTCCCCCTGAACACAAGCCCATCACCAGGCAGCACAGCAGCGGGGTGGACCTGAGCGCCAGCGCCTCCAAGGGACCCGACCTCTCTGACATCTCAGAGGACGCGACCAAGAAGCTGGTGCGCATGGCTCCCGGTTTTGTCACCATGAAAGACAGCCGACACCTGGACCCTAGTATGATCGAAGAGCAGAGGAAAAAACTACAGGAGATGGTCTCATCCATCCAAGCCTCCATGGACAGGCACCTGAGAGAGCAGAGCAATGCAGGGGCAGACACTGGGGGCCCTGCAGAGAGGACAAGTGGGGCTAAGATGAGTGCTTCCCAATCTGCCCCAGGGGCAGGCGACAAGGAGGCCTCTTCAATGGACGTATCTACTGCTGGTGCTCATGGCACACCAGTGGAGGCAGGGAACATGCCTGATGGAAAATATGCAGAGTCAGAGGAGCTGGAGGAAATGGATAGCCAGGATGCAGAGCATACCAATGCCCTGGAGCCAATGGATCATTCCTGATGGCAAAAGGGCCTGGTCCTATACTTTTCTCAATCATGATCAGTCACCCCTCTATCTGGTTGACATTAGTGTGGGAATGCTTCAGGTTGTATCCAAGCTTTGGTATTCATTGTGTTTTGTTGTCTTTACTGCATGATTGACAAAGAGGTTGACCGTTTCTGCCTTTGGTGACAGTCTAATGCTATTATACAGAAACATGCACCAAGATCCAAGGAGCAATGCTGGTTCTTGTGTGTGAAATGCATTCCTGTACATGTCCTCCAAATCTTAAAGGTCCAATGCAGCCGTTTTTATCTCAATATCAAATCATGTCTAGTTAACAATTAAGTACCGTACTAACCATGTTTCCATCCACAGTTTTTATTTGAGTAAAGTAATACTGTATATAAAAATATACAAAAATTACGATAGCTGTGATGGAAATAGGACGTTTTGGTACAATTGTATAAATGCCACAGATAATTTGTTCATTCGACATAGTGGGATCTTTTTATGTCGGTAAAATTAATTAATGCGAGAAATGGCAGTGGAAACAATGACATGGTGTGTGGTCCTCGACTCCTCCCACGACGACTCGGGAAATTATGCAGTTTATTAGGCTACAGATTAAATAAATGATGATGCACTTCATAGGGTGGTGAAAGTGCATTGTATGAGCTTGATCCTCCTTTCCAATAAATGTTGAGGGTCTTATTCTGGTGACATGATGATCGATGCTTGACTGCCGTTTGACAAATAAAAATGTTCTCGCTCTTATTCATAATATTCACATCATGTAGACCAGGGGTGGGCATCCCTGTTCCTGGAGTGCCGCATGTACTGCAGGATTTGGTTCCAACTAGGCACCATGCCTGCCCAACTGAGCTAATTGATCGGTTCAGTGATTGCCTAAATTCAACACACCTGGTCTTCCAGGTTGGTTAAATCAAAAACATGGATCAGGGTTGCTTACCCCTGATGTAGACTAAGCTACATGCACAGCCTACCTGCACTGTATTTGTAAGCTGTTGGCTAGAGCGCACGTACCAAGACCAGAGGAGGCACATTTGCTATTTAAAGCAACCGTTTGTGACAAAACACTATCTGTTGAAAATGCGATGGAAACACATTGAACATTAGATTTGTATTCGGTACATGAAAACGTAGGCAAAAAAGTACATTTTGTGTGGACTACGTCGTCACACACTGATTTTTATCCGCAACAAGTCAGTTTGGTGGAAACACCACTGGTGGGAAAATGCGCATATTTTCTTTATGCAGATTTTAGAATATTTGCATGAAAATCTGTCGCCAATTGGATGGAAACCTAGCTACTGTGATTGTTTTCAATTAAAATGGTCAACAAAAAACAAAAATAGCTTCTTAGGAAAGAGCAATTTCTCAAGCAAGATTTTTGCTAGGACTGTCTGAGTTGGGAGGGGGAAATGGAAAACTATCTGTTATTGGTAGAGAGTTATTCACAGTATTTCACAGTATTATTCCAACCTCATAGTGTGGGAATGTATATAAAGCAGAGGAAAATCACGTTTTTGACTGCACTGGGCCATTAAGACAGGGAGTAGAAGAGCTTGAGTTAAGATCCCATCCCACACCAGCATTGTAATGTCCACAAACATCCGCTTCAGCATAGTGCACATTGTAAAGGCACTAGCCCTCAAACATGAAAACCTACTGTACCATCACATTTTCTGCTTTACCAACATATTTGCTATACCAACATATTTGCTTTAAACAACAGTGAAATATTCCAAATTAGTTTTATTTTATTGAACTTTGCTCCCCATGTGAAGGTTTGCTGTCTTAATTCCTGAAGGAAGGAGTCACATGCCCTTATGATAAGTAACATATGCATCAACATTTGTTGTCGGAAAACCTTGTGAAAAAGCTTTTTTAGTTTGGATTTGTTTTGGGAAAATTGTATAAGAGTTTAAAGATTTTGTTAAAAAATGTAATTGAGATTAATGCCATTTCAAGGGAAGCACTGTTCTGAAAATAACTAAGTTAATTGGTGAATCTATTTTGCCGGTGTGGACTGATTGGGGAAGATTCCTGTTGATTATTTTGGGTTCAAGGTTCATGCTACTTGCTAATGTTTGAAGTTATTTATGCTACTTTTCATATTTCTCACGAAACCCAAATGAGTGGGCCAAGTTAAGTGTGCTGTGCAAGTGCTGAACTACTTGATGTGGTGCTGTATTCCATTGGAAGGACCGGCATAACATACTACACACACCTGTGAGTACTGTTTATTCCATTTCCTCAATCACTTTTTTGACTTTAGTGAAAGATTGAATGCAGTGCAGGGTATTTTTTCGAAACATATTTCTAAAGTAAGACTTGATTTATGAATTTTCCTTTACCATACATGTATATGTGTGTGTGTGTGTGTACATAGTTCAGGTTTATAGATTATCAGGAATGATAAATCAATTCAAGAATAGCTGATAATTCTTTTTCCACGAACTGCCTGCAGTTTTAGTTGTTTTGTGAACAATGCTGGCATTTTATTATTCAATCGAAATAATACATTTACGTTTGCACTTGAATTCAAGAGGTGGAAATAAGGCGTGTTGTTGTGCAGGGGTGTGTTGAGCCCTATATATGCTCCCTTTAGTGCTCTTCCCATTAGTTGTGATAAACTTGGGATCATTCAACCATAAAAATTGAATGATTCATTCTAATTCTTTGGAACCAACAATCAGCTGGTATTACTAAGAATGTTATGTCTAGTTGCTTTATTGCTATTCAGCTCTAGAATTTCAACACAACATCCATAGTTTTAATCACTCAAAAAAGAACTGGGTCAATGGGATATATTAAAGTGCTGTGAACATGTATGCCTGGTTGCTGAGTATGACAACGTGATGTCTCCCTTGAGAAATCCTTGAAAGAAGTGTCATGGAGAAGGTATATTTGGTATCTCATAAACACAGAACTACATCTCACAGTGGTGTGTGAAGTATATTTCCAATTGGTTGTTCATCGAATGCAGTTGAATGTAAACGTATAGGCAAACTGTGTAGTAACATGTTGCATTCAGATCAGTTTTGTGGCATTAAATTCCTCTCCAGACATTATATATAAAACGTAACTCTTGGTTTGTTTGTTGGAATTTCAACCAAAAAGTGGGTTAGGGTGTTGATAGGCCCTCGCCTCAGAAGGCAGAGGTCTCACAAATTTAGAGATATTATGGCCACATTGAGTTTACACTTTTGTTACCGACCCAGATTTTGGAGTATTCCAGATCACCTTGTTGTTCTAGAATGACATGGTAACTTTGGATGCTGCCATTATCGGTTTATGGCCTTAAATCATTGAGTCTTACTGAGTCTTGACCTGACTTCTGGACAAGGTTTCTTATTATGGCAAAAAGCAGTTATATTTGTACCTGTCTAAAAAAACAAAAACATTAATTGCAGGTAATATTTTTTTACAGCTCCATGGCTTTTCTTTTGAGTGAACAAAATGTAAAACTCAGCACTTTTAGAAAAAGAGAGACTGTTAGAATAGAGCATATACTAGCTAAACGCAAATTTAGATATTGTCAGTCCAAGGAAAAATAAAAAGGAATTATTAAACTCGCCTAACTCAGACAACACTGATTTGACAAACTTGACGTTTGTTTTTTGAGACTGCTGTACTAATTACATGTATTGTAAGCCAGTTGTATTATAATAGTATATATTATAGTATACTTTGATCTGTACAGAAACTCAAATTGTTCAGTAAACATTTTTGTTAACTTTTTTTCTTGTTTGCTAATAAAATATTGAAGATACCACAGCTACAACATTGCTGTGTGCATGTGTGATGACTTTTCAACCCAACAATAAAGTAATTGCTTCACAATTTTGTATTGTGGTCACTAATACTGCCTTAACTACTTGCCTTTGAATTCACTTTATATATATTTTTTTTTACTTTTGATCAATGGCCTATGCTTGATCCCATAATCTTAAAGTTTGTTTCTTTGTGACTGCTGTACTTGTATTATAATACTTTATATTGTAGTATACTTTGATCTGTACAGAAACTCAAGTTGTTCAGTAGCCTATGCTTGATCCCATCATCCATTGAGCCTCGTTCACGCATTGAATGTGTATGTGCCATCCATTGTCTGTAACTTGCTTGGCAGGCCTATCTTTATTTCACCAGGGAGGGGTCACTGCCTTGTGGCTCACAGACAAGAATGTGACAGACTTTCAATTAGACTAATGGCAGGCAATAATACGTGCAAGGTTCTCTGTTATCTGTCCACCAGGCAGTAGAATTGCATTACTTTAAAATATCAAAAACATTCCATCCGCATACAGCTTTCAGCTGTTAAAATGTAATTGTAAGATTTTCATGAATGACTTGTCCAACAAAAGCTCTGTTAATGATACAGGTGTTGTTGTCGGCTTTTAAAATAACCTGACTGCCTGAAAATTAATTTGATATATTTCACAGGGCTGATTTGACAGATACTTTGCGATTCTGACCAATGAGGAGAGAGTCCGCGTGCGATGCACCTCTCTGGAAGGGGGTGGGCGCGAGATTCGGCGGGATAGACACATTTCTGAACAAGAATCCCCCAAAGAGACGGTCACCACGGAGAATTTAAATAAATCAAAAGGAGATGGGATGTGAGTAGCAAGATGAAGACATGAGCTGGAAACAGAATATATAATAGTTTTTGATCATCAGTCATAAACTCAACCACATGAATTACAAACATTGGATGTTTTGTAAATTGTTATTTTAGCTAGCTGGCTCAGCTAACAGTAACAAAGTATAGCTAGTTTTAGCTAGCCAGACATATTAGTTGGCTAATTAGCTTCTTGCTAGCTAGCTAGTTTCAAGTTTAAACGTTTTATTGTCGCATGCACAGGATACAGCAGGTGTAAAACAGTACAGTGAAATGCTTAACTTGCGAGCTCTTTTACAACAATGCAGGAATAAAGGTATCTAATAATATAGATAAGAAGAAGAACACGCGTGAAATACACACACAAAAAAAAGAAGAGAAACACGATAATGCAGTTATATCCAGGTCAGTGCCAGTACCATTATTACAATGTGCAGGGGTACTGGAGTGATTGAGGTAGGTATACATATGTAAGCAGGGATGACCTTGTCATCCTTCTCTGTTTCTAGGAGTACTAGCAACCTAGTTTTGAGTTTCTTGTTGAACAAGAGTTCCCACGGGGGGCCAGTATGAAAAATGTATACACTCACTAACTGTAAGTCGCTCTGGATAAGAGCGTCTGCTAAATGACTAAAATGTAACAACAGCTCTGCAGGAGACAGACCATGTTTTAGTGGAGTAGCCCTGTAGTTTAACAAGGCTAGATACGGCTCTGTCTTTGAGTCGAGAGCTTTCTTAAGCAGTTGTTTTACTGTTTTGACACCGTTCTCAACTAACGCATTAGACTGTGGGTACAGTGGGTTGGATGTGACATGCTTGAACCCGTACAGTTTAGCAAAATCACTGAAAGCTGAACTGTGAGGCGTTGTCCGTACAGACTACCTCTGTGACCCCATGACTAGCAAAGAATGACTTAATGTGAGTTTATCACCTGACTAGCAGGAGCGTCCTTCAGCAAAGCCATCTCTGGGTAATGAGAGTAATAGTCCATCAGTAGAGCATAGTTCTTGCCCTCAAGAGAAAAGAGATCTATTCCTACTTTGCCCCATGGTCTCAATACCTCTTTTTACCTCAACCCACATTGGCTCTTTGCTCTGTTTTGATCTATATTTCTGGCATGTTTCACAGGCTCTGACTGTCTGCTCTATGTCAGCATGAATCTTGGGCCAGAATAACACTGCTTTTGCATGTCGTTTTGACTTTTCCATCCCTAGATGGCCATCGTATTTTGATCAACATGTTTTTCTGTAACACACTTGGTATCATAATTCTTGAACCCTTAAACAGAATGCCATCAAGTACAGATAGCTCATCCCTGTATTGACCATAAGGGTATGGTATAGCTTGTACAGACCACCTGCATATTATGGCTTGAATACCCTTTTGCAAACACTCATCTTCTGCAGTAGCATGTGAAATAACTGTCCACATTTCATCTATGAGACTGGGCAACTCATTCCGATAAGGTTTACATGTATGGTCTCGTTCTGCTCGTATATCTGGTTTGGTTCTGAGCTGTCAAAAGCTGTGGACAATGTGTCTGCCACTATCAATTCTTTCCCTGGTCTGTACTCGAGTTGCAAGTCATATTCCTGAAGTTTTAGAAATGGTCTCTGTTCCCTTGGTGGTGTGTATGTTAGACCCTTCTTTGCAATAGTAACCAAAGGTTTATGATCTGTTTCAGCCCACACTGTTTTACCATAGATAAACACATGGAATTTCTCACATGCATATGACAATGCCAATGCCTCTTTCTCAATCTGAGTTTAGTTACACTCAGAACTTGTCAGAGCCCTGGAGGCATATGCGACTGGGCGCCATCTAGTGCCATACTGCTGTAACAACACTGCACCTAAACCTGCTTTAGAGGCATCTGCTGAGATTTTGGTTTTGCGCTTTTCATCATAGAACCTCAGTACTGGAGCATGCATGATTCATGCCTTGACAAGGAGTTAATGTTAGCTAGTTGACGTGAAGCCTCTTGGCGCCGGTAAGGATTTTCGACCAAAACTTGATGATGGATGAGTCAAAGGCGTGTTCTGTCACTCCTGGTACCATGTTGTATATTCTTGTCTAAGAAATACTAAAGAAAATAACTGTTTTTTAAAAACGTAAGTCCATTTTTATTCAAGTTAACCAGAGCCGTACAAGTATCATGCATTGAGCTGAGCTCTCCCACCCTCTGCGCGGGCTGTGCGTCCCCTAAGTGGTCATATTTCACAGAGTCGTGCGTGGGTAAACAGGTAGTACAGGAGGGGCTAAGCGCACACCCCAGGGGGGCCTCCGTGTTGAGGGTCAGCGTTGCGGAGGTGTTGTTGCCTACCCTCAACACCTGGGGGCGGCCCGTCAGGAAGTCCAGGATCCAGTTGCAGAGGGAGGTATTCAGTCCCAGGGTCTTAAGCTTGGTGATGAGCTTGGAAGGGATTACGGTGTTGACACTGAGCAGTAGTCAATGAACAGCATTCTCACAAAGGTATTCCTCTTATCCCGGTGGGAGAGAGCAGTGTGAAGTGCAATTGAGATTGTGTCGTCTGTTGATCTGTTGGGACGGTATGCAAATTGGAGTGGGTCCCTGGTATCTGGGATGATGGTGTTGATATGTGCCATGACCAGCCTTTCAAAAGCACACATGATTACAGATGTGAGTCATTTACAGATGATAGTCATTTAGGCAGGTTACCTTAGATTTTTTGGGAACAGGAACAATGGTGGTCAGCTTGAAACATGTTGGGATTACAGACTGGGACAAGGAGAGGTTGAAAATGCATGCTCTGAGAACGCGCCCTGGTATTCCGTCTGGCCCAGCGGTCTTGCGTGTGTTAACCTGTTTAAAAGTCTTACTCACATCAGCCACGGAGAGCGAGATCACACAGTCGTCCAGAACAGCAGGGGCTCTCATGCATGACTCAGTGTTGTTTCCCTCGAATCCAGCATAGAAGGCATTTAGCTAGTCTGGGAGGCCTGCGTCACTGGGCAACTCACGGCTGGGTCCACCTTTGTAATCCGTAATAGTCTGCAAGCCCTTCATAGCTATTTTATCTGATCTATTATTTCAGCAAACTACATTTAATCAACATCTGATGCTTCTTGTATGCTTTCTCCATAGTTTGTCAATAAGGTTGCTGCATAACGAAAACAATTTGAACAGGAGACAGTATGGCTAGCAGTGGCAGCAGAAGAAGTCGATACCTTTGGTAAGTTTGAGGGGATGTCTGTTGCCTGGAAACATTATTCTCCTCTCCTCTCTTGTATATGAATCTTATTGGTCTTTCCTTTCTCAGTGATGTTGGGGATGACCATGACTGCATTGAGGTGAAATGTCCCAAGAAGTCTTTGCAGAAAGTCAAGTGGTCGAGGGAAGAGGTAAGTCATGCCTTGAGTGAGTTGTCTTCTGTGGTAGCAGAGTTAACTCCCGAGAAAATAATATTTAATCTGTTTCTCCCTCTTGATCACAAGGATGAGAGGCTGAAGAGGCTTGTGGATGAACACGGAGCAGATGATTGGAATGTGATTGCAGATAATTTCAAGGTAAGTGTCACCCACACAAAATATGCCCAACTCTGACGTTTTTGTCCCTTGCGTACCTGTATATTGGACTGATGTCTTCCTCTTTTCTTTGCATTTCTCCACTCTGACAGAAAAGGTCTGAGTCTCAGTGTCAGCACCGATGGCAGAAGGTGCTCAACCCAGAGCTGGTGAAAGGGCCATGGACCAAGGAGGAGGATGAGAGGGTAAAGACAGTTTCTATTCAGTTTTCTGTCTACCAAGTTCACTACATGACCAAAAGTATGTGGACACCTGCTCGTCGAACATCTCATTCCAAATTATCATGAGCATTAATATGGAGGTGGTCCCCCCTTTGCTGCTATAACAGCCGCCACTCTTCTGGGAAGGCTTTCCGCTAGATGTTGGAACATTGCTGCGGGAACTTGCTTCCATTCAGCCACGAGCATTAGTGAGGTCGGGCACTGATGTTGGGCAATTAGGCCTGGCTTGCAGTTGGCGTTCCAATTCATCTCAAAGGTGTTCGATGGGGTTGAGGTCAGGGCTCTGTGCAGGCCAGTCAAGTTCTTCCACATCGATCTCGACAAACCATTTCTGTATGGACCTTGCTTTGTGCACGGGGGCATTGTCATGCTGAAACAGGAAAGGGCCTTCCCCAAACTGTTGCCACAATGTTGGAAGCACAGAATTAGAATGTCATTGTATGCTGTAGCGTTAATATTTCCCTTCACTGGAACTAAGGGGCCTAGCCCGAACCATGAAAAATAGCTCCAGACCATTATTCCTCCTCCACCAAACTTTACAGTTGGCGCTATGCATTGGGGCAGGTAGCGTTCTCCTGGCATCCGCCAAACCCAGATTTGTCCGTCGAACTGCCAGATGGTGAAGCGTGATTTATCACTACAGAGAACGCGTTTCCACTGCTCCAGCTGACGCTTGACATTGCGCATGGTGATCTTAGGCTTGTGTGTGGCTGCTCGGCCATGATAACCCATTTCATGAAGCTCCAGACGAACAGTTATTGTGCTGAAGTTTCTTCCAGAGGCAGTTTGGAACTCGGTAGTGAGTGTTGCAACCGAGGATAGATGATTTTTACGCGCATCAGCACTCGGCGGTCCCGTTCTGTGAGCTTGTGTGGCCTACCACTTCGCGGCTCAGCCGTTGTTGCTCCTAGACATTTCCACTTCACAATAACAGCACTTACAGTTGACCGGGGCAGCTCTAGCAGGGCAGAAATTTTACGAACTGACTTGTTGGAAAGGTGGCATCCTATGACGGTGCCACATTGAAAGTCACTGAGCTCTTCAGTAAGGCCATTCTACTGCCAATGTTTGTCTATGGAGATTGCATGGCGGTGTGCTCGATTTTATACACCTGTCAGCAACGGGTATGGATGAAATAGCCAAATCCACTCATTTGAAGGGGTGTCCACATACTTTTGGCCATGTAGTGTATATGTATCACATGCTAAATTCTTAACCTTGCTGTGGGTCAATGTATCTGTGCACAGGTCATCGAGTTGGTCCACAGATATGGCCCCAAGCGCTGGTCCATCATTGCCAAGCATCTGCACGGGCGTATCGGCAAGCAGTGCCGGGAGCGCTGGCACAACCACCTTAACCCTGAGGTGAAGAAGTCGTGCTGGACTCAGGAGGAGGATCGGATCATATACGCTGCTCACAAACGTATCGGGAACCGCTGGGCTGAGATAGCCAAGCTGCTGCCTGGCAGGTAGTAACACTTTTATAACAAGTCATAACACTGTTATAACAGGCTATAACACTCTGTGTGTGTCCCAAATGGCACCCTATTCTCTAGATAGTGCATTCCTTTTGACCAGAGCCCATAGGAATCTGGTCAAAAGTAGTGCACAATGTAGGGAATAGGGTGCTATTTTGGGCGCCATCTCTGTTTCTAATGGCATCAGACTTATATGTAGAAATCTCATGAGATTGATCAAATATATTTTGTTTGTCTGAATCACAGGGATATATAACAAATAACAAAAAATATAGTGTTGACAATATAGAACATAATATTGTTCTAATTCCATTTATTTGGTCTGAATCCCCCATAGGACAGACAACTCTATAAAGAATCACTGGAACTCCACCATGCTTAGGAAGGTGGAGCATGAGGGCTACCTGCAGGACGTCCCGACTCGGGTCTACAAGACCAAGGCTTCCATCAAGAAAAGGACCAAGTCCTCCTGCTCGTCCTGGCGGAGACAGAATCACTATTTCATGACTATCCCTACAAAGGTGTGCACAGATTTACCAATCAGCACAATAAACTAGGCTGAAGAAATCGACTGAAAATCACCATTGAAATCAGTCCCAAACTGTTTGTTCATTTTATTACACTGTTGTTTGTGTTGTGAATGTGTGTTTTGGTAGATTTCAGGATATTCCCTTGGCTTGTTGGATGGCCAGTACATGGACAGTGTTCCTGAAACCTCTTTCTTTGTCCCGGTGAGTATCCCCTCTCTGCACTCACTCAGCTTAGCTCAACCATGTTGCAAGTGAACTCCTTCCCTCCAATGTATAGTAGTTCCTCCTCTGTAATTCAGCATTAAATGTAAGATAAGAGTGGAATAAGACTTGTAAATCAGCTGTTTTTCCAATCTCTCCTGGGCTGCGTGTACCCCAGCAGTCGTTCACTGATGGCTCCCCCAACAAAGAGCAGAGAATTAAGGAACTCGAGCTGCTCCTTATGGCAGCCGAGAGCGAAGTTGGGAGACGAGAAGCTTCATGTGTAAGAAGGAACACGTATGTGTAGTCAGTAGTGTAGTATGCTCTAGAACCCATCCCTACCACCCTCCCCACCGGCTTCCCATCTCACTCCACTCACCCCATCTCACTCCACTCACCCCTGGTTAGCTAGCCGTTCACCCCTGGTTAGCTAGCCGTTCACCCCCAGTTAGCTAGCCACTCACCCCCGGTTAGCTAGCCACTCACCCCCGGTTAGCTAGCCACTCACCCATGGTTAGCTAGCCACTCACCCCCGGTTAGTTAGCCACTCACCCCAGGTTAGCTAGCCACACCCCCGGTGTCAAGCCAAACATGACAATTGGCATGAAAGTTGTATGAGGAGTTGGCAAGAGCAGAAACGCACTGATACTCAGGCTAGCTGTTCACAACATCTGTCAGGACTCTTTAGATAGATGAATGAAAAAATGCACAGTTCATGTTTAAGTTTCGGCATGAAAGTGAGGCTCCTGCTGATGTCCACCCTTAGTCTCATTACATTTACATTGGTAAATGTACACTACCAGTTACAAGTTTGGACACACCTACTCATTCAAGGGTTGTTCTTTATTTTTACTATTTTTTACATTGTAGAATAATAGTGAAGACATCAAAACTATGAAATAACACATATGGAATCATATAGTAACCAAAAAAGTGTTAAACAAATCAAAATATATTTTATATTTGAGATTCTTCATATAGCCACCCTTTGCCTTGATGACAGCTTTGCACACTCTTGGCATTCTCTCAACCAGCTTCATGAGGTAGTCACCTGGAATGCATTTCAATTAACAGGTGTGCCTTCTTAAAAGTTTGTGGACTTTCTTTCCTTCTGAATGCGTTTGAACTAATCAGTTGTGTTGTGACAAGGTAGGGGGGTATACAGAAGATAGCCCTATTTGGTAGAAGACCAAGTCCATATTATGGCAAGAACAGCTCAAATAAGCAAAGAGAAATGACAGTCCATCATTACTTTAAGACATGAAGGTCAGTCAATACGGAACATTTCAAGAACTTTGAAAGTTTCTTCAAGTGCAGTTGCAAAAACCATCAAGCGCTATGATGAAACTGGCTCTCATGAGGACCGCCTTTTGACTGGTACTGTACACCTCATGGTTAGGGCCCAGAGTTTTTTCTGGCCAGATCTCGTGGTCAGGAAAATTCCTGGTCCTACTCATCATTGGTTCTGACCTTTCCATAGCTCTGGTCCAGGGTGTTTTGTACGGCTTGCTTACGCTATGCCGTCAGCATTAAGGTCTCCGCTTGCTTCCCAGCCGAAACAGTTTGGAAGAGTTTGGGCATATATTATGACAAAGTTTTTGTTAGTTTTGGACTTTGGTGAGGGTTTTTCGGCCGTACGGGCACACATATTTTTTCTAGAGGCAAGCCGAAGTTCGGAGACAAAGTCTATCTTAGTTAGATGTAAAATTGCTCGACTAAGATCTCGGCAAAAACATTAAAATGAATGACAGATTTCTTGAGTTATCTTATATTAATTTGGACTATTTTGAGCTACGGTGTCTCAAAATAGACAAACAGTACTATTGCTGCTTTCTTCTCGTTTTTTCAAGCGAAGGTCTTTTAAGAGAGTATGCGAGCACACTCGTTCGGTTCGACTAGACGAATTCGGCTTGGCACCAGCCGAGCTGAAGTATGCTGATGCCTTTAGCAATCCACATGTAACGCACTGGACCAGAGCTAACCTTTCTTTGACCCCTCCCGCTCAACAGAACACGGAAGGTCACTACTCCAGCTGGTCCAGCAGCCTGACAGACGACGGTCTGACCAACACGACCCTGAGCAGCTTGGGGGACCAGAGTATGGAGGGCCATGGCTCGGCTGTCTACACTCCTATGTCTCCCAGCAGGTTCCTGGCCGTGGAGGCAAGCGCTGTCCTCTCCTCCCTACAAACCATCCCCGAGTTCGCAGAGACTCTGGAGCTCATTGACTCGGTCAGTTGGGTGATTCTCATGAAAGCAGTTTTAACCATGGAAGTAGCAAAATGAGTTAGAAAAACCATGATGCATCTGCAACAATCAACTATCATTCTGAAGACTATGTTGCATAGTTTATGGCACAGTGTCTCATTTTAAATACATTTTACATTTTCGCCTGAATTTTATACATTTTCAGGCCAAATTCTTAATACTGAAATGCGTCCGTATTAAATTGTCGGGGCATTTTATACAATTTTACTTTAGAAAACTCCAATTTATTTGAATAAAAAACCAAATATGTTGCTGTAGTTTGTCCATAAATCAGAAAAATTGTATACTAGGTGAAGTTTACGTTAAGCTATAATGTTTATTACGTAAAAACACAGTGTCTGGACATGTTTCTCATTACCATAGCAATTTTTCAAGTTGCTGTAAAAACTCCAATCATTTTTTAAATAAAGTTTTATTCACCCATGATACATTATCTAGAGGAGCAGTCCTTAGATGAGCACAAGTTCATTTAATGTCTTCACTTATATGCCTTCAGAATGAGGATCTTATTCTCAAACAACCCCTTTATGACAATTGACCTTCTCATTACCGAAATGACTAAAAAGCTCAAATTGAGAATAACTTAGAGAACTATTACCTTACCAACATGGAGGCATGATTGGGCTTTAGTGATGTGGTCAATTGTTTGCTGATTCATAATAGCTGTCTCCTATTACTTGCAGATTGAGCTAAGGGCCTCTCAATACCGAAACACACATTTTTCATTACTGTATCATTTTAAGGTCCTTTTCGGTAATGAAATCCTTAATTTCGGCAATGATAATAAGCTAATTCTAATGTATGTAATGGGTGTGCTGTGCTGGTAACTTTAATTATTTACTAAGACCACTCCTTACACCTATTGTATAGATTTTTTGTAAAACATCAGTTATTTGATTAAGTAGGGTTTGTCAAGAAATATCGGTGTATAAACCCCATTTATTTAACTTAAAGCCACAATCTGGAGTTTGTGTTTCAGCAAAGAGCAATCTTCCATTTAAAGGAGGATATCCCCCATTTTGACATGTGTACCTGTTTTAGCACTTACGTATACTGTTGTTTGATATCCCAAGACAGTTTTTAGGCCATATCCCACATATTTAGATACTTTATAGGCATATCATATTTGCTCATAGGATCCCATTCAATTTAGAAATCAATCTAAAATACCTTAGAACCACACATATCCATGTCCTAAAACACCAATGTTACCTGTAAACACCTTGGAGAAAGTCCCTTATTTATGCTTAAGTCCACTTCTGACTTTTGAAAATACATGCATGTAATTACAGTACTTATACACTGAACAAAAATATAAACACAACATGCAATAATTTCAAAGATTTACACTTCATATAAGGAAATCAGTCAATTGAAATAAATTCATTAGGCCCTGGTCTATGGATTTCACATGACTGGGAATACAGATATGCATCTGTTGGTAACAGATGCCTTAAATAAAAAAGGTAGGGGTGTGGATCAGAAAACCAGTCATGTGGTGTCTGGTGTGACCACCATTTGCCTCATGCAGTGCGAAACATCTCCTTTGCATAGAGTTGATCAGGCTGTTAATTGTGGCCTGTGGAATGTTGTCCCACTCTTTAATGGCTGTGCAAAGTTGCTGGATATCGGCGGGAACTGGAACACGCTGTCATACACGTCGATCCAGAGCATCCCAAACATGCTCAATAGGTGACATGTCTGGTGAGTATGCAGGCCATGGAAGAACTGGGACATTTTCAGCTTCCAGGAATTGTGTACAGACCCTTGCGACATGGGGCCGTGCGTTATCATGCTGAAACATGAGGTGATGGCAGCGAATTAATGGCATGACAATGGGCTTCAGGATCTCGCCACGGTATCTCTGTGCATTCATTTTGCCATCGATAAAATGCAATTGTGTTCGTTGTCCGTAGCTTATACCTGCCCATACCATAACCCCACCGCCACCATGGGGCACTCTGTTCACAACGTTAACATCAGCAAACCACAAGATGCCACACAAGATGCCATACACGCTGTCTGCCATCTGCCCGGTACAGTTAAAACCGGGATTCATATGTGAAGAGTACACTTCTCCAGCGTGCCAGTGGCCATCAAGGGTGAGCATTTGCCCATTGAAGTCGGTTACGACGCGAACTGCAGTCAGGTCAAGACCCTGGTGAGGACGACGAGCACGCAGATGAGCTTCCCTGAGACGGTTGTGCAAACCCACAGTTTCATCAGCTGTCCAGGTGGCTAGTCTCAGATGATCCCGCAGGTGAAAAAGCTGGGTGTGGAGGTCCTGGGCTGGCGTGGGTGCACGTGGTCTGCGGTTGTCAGGCCATTGAAAGTGCTGCAAAATTCTCTAAAACGACGTTGGCTTATGGTAAAGAAATTAAAATTAAATTCTCTGGCAACAGCTCTGGTGGACATTCCTGCAGTCAGCATGCCAATTGCAGGCCAATCTGTGGCATTGTGTTGTGTGACAAAACTGCACATTTTAGAGTGGCCTTTTATTGTCTCCAGCACAAGGTGCACATGTGTAATGATCGTGCTGTTTAATTAGCTTCTTGATATGCCACACCTGTCAGGTGGATGAATTATCTTGGCGAAGGAGAATTGCTCACTAACAGGGATTTAAACACATTTTTGCACAAAATTTGAGAGAAATATGCTTTTTGTGCGTATGGAACATTTCTGGAATATTTTAGTTCAGCTCATGAAACATGGGACTAACACTTTACATGTTGCGTTTATATTTTTGTTCAGTGTACTTATGCTAAAATAACGGGTCTTTAGTCAATTGCGTTATCAGTGATTTTAGTTTTATGCAAGTCATTTGGGGTTGACAAATGACACAGTTTGATGATGTATTGGGTTACTGAATCTCTAATAGTGCCCGGTACAGTTTTTCAATGGCAAACTATGAAACACTCATTACCGAAACATGCATTCTCATCTCTGAAACCTGTTTATCATTACTGTAATGCACCAATATTTATAAAATATTAGGAAAAATAAAATGTGTACTTGAGTAATTTTGGCTTAATCTGATAGTGTGCCTTTTGTTCTCTATCTAATATGTCATTATAAATACCTAAACATGCCAAGTAGCTATGACAAAAGAAACTAGATTAAGAAAAGGTTATGTGTTGCGGAAAAATGACAAAATACATTTTAATAATTACATTTTAAATATATTTGTTTTCAGTGTCAGGCCTTTTAATTAGATGAGCAATGTACAAAAAATATTAGAAATATATTTGTTTAACTTTTTTTGGACTTCGAAAACTCTTGCTGTAATGAGAATTTTTGGATTGGTAGTTGTTGAAATTGTGGTAAAATGCATAATATCTGATCAATAAACATAACAATCATTATGAAATCGATAAATACAGATCCTGATCTTAGTGATCCAAGAGGAATTATGGTGGAAAATGTGTTTCTTTTTTTTGTCATTTTGTTTTGTCAAATGAAAATTATTAGCATTCTATTTATGTGGTAGTGCTCCTCCTGTCTCCCTGTTGGGTCTGACTCAGTATGACACATAGATACAATATAATACTACAACAAGTTGTCTATTTAATTCTGTGGTGTTATTTCTGCTCTTTTTCCTCCTGTCTCTCATGTTTATTTTCAAACGAAGCACTGGCTCAGTTTTTTCATCCTGTGAAGTGTGTTCATAGATTAAGGTTATTGAACATGCAGATAACTGTTAGGTTGTGTAATTCTGGTTAACAATCCAAATACAATTAAGTATAGTCATTGTGTTATAATCACGTTTATGTCAAACCATTCATTCTTATTTGACCCTGTAGGACCCAGTGGCTTGGAGCGAGGTGACCAGTTTCAGCCTGAAGGAAATGACTTCGCCCCTGAAACAGGAAGTGACATTGTCTGTCTCTCAGGTGGGGATGCCAGAAGGAGCTAGCTACCATTTTGAGGACTCAGTCATAATGGACCTGAGTGAGAAATACACTGAACTGATGCCTGCCTCTTCACCCAACGTGACCAAGCTGAGCACACCTACCTCCATCCTGAAGAGGAGGGAGAGTGGGGAGCAGTACCCTGCTAGTCAGTGTCACAGCGCCTCCTTTTTGGATAACAGCACCTCCTCACCTAGCATCACTCATGTCAAAGCACTGCCATTCTCTCCCTCCCAGGTAGGATGTCCTGTTTAGGTAATGTATAATATAATACCATCAAGTAATTATGCAAACCACTGATCTATGATCTAAACAGATCAACATTCACAAGGCCACAGGGCAGACGGATTACAAGGACGTGTGCGCTGACCAACTGGAAAGTGTCTTCACTGACGTTATCAACCTGTCCCTGACTGAGTCTGTAATACCAACATGTTTCAAGCAGACCACCATAATCCCTGTGCCCAAGAACACCAAGGTAACCTGCCTTGAGCCATGACTATCGACCCGTAGAACTCACGTCTGTAGCCATGAAGTGCTTTGAAAGGCTGGTCATGGCTCACATCAACACCATCATCCCAGAAACCCTAGACCCACTCCAATTCGCATACCGCCCCAACAGATCCACAGATGACACAATCTCTATTGCACTCCACACTGCCCTTTCCCACCTGGACAAAATGAACACCTAAGTGAGAATGCTGTTAATTGACTACAGCTCAGTGTTCAACACCATAGCTTAGTGAGGAGCTCTGAGCGCACTAAGGACCCTGGGACTAAACACCTCCCTCTGCAACTGGATCCTGGACTTCCTGATGGGCCGCCCCCAGGTGGTAAGGGTAGGCAACAACACATCTGCCACACTGATCCTCAACACAGGGGCCCTTCAGGAGTGAGTGCTTAGTCCCCTGCTGTACTCCCTGTTCACCCACGACTGCGTGGCCAAGCACGACTCCAACACCATCATTAAGTTTGCCGTCAACACAACGGTGGTAGGCCTGATCAACGACAACGATGAGACAGCATATAGGGAGGAGGTCAGAGACCTGGCAGTGGGGTGCCAGGACAACAACCGCTCCCTCAATGTGATCAAGACAAAGGAGATGACTCCCGAGTTGCGCAATGGTCTAAGGCACTGCATCGCAGTGCTAGCTGTGCCACTAGAGATCCTGGTTCGAGTCCAGGCTCTGTCGCAGCCGGCCGCGACCGGGAGACCCATGGGCGGCACACAATTGGTCCAGCGTCGTCCAAGGTAGGGGAGGGTTTGGCCGGCAGGGATGTGGGTTCGTTTCCCACGGGTGGCCAGTATGAATTTAAAAAAAATAATAATAATAATAACATGTATGCATTCACTAACTGTAAGTCGCTCTGGATAAGAGCGTCTGCTAAATGACTAAAATGTTAATGTTAATGATCATGGACTACAAGAAAAGGAGGGCCAAGCACGTCCCCATTCTCATCGACGGTGCTGTAGTGGAGCAGGTTGAAAGCTTCAAGTTCCTTGGTGTCCACATCACCAACAAACTATCATGGTCCAAACACACCAAGACAGTCATGAAGAGGGCACGACAATGCCTGTTCCCCCTCAGGAGACTGAAAAGATTTGGCATGGGTCCTCAGATCCTCAAAAAGTTAAACAGCTGCACCATCGAGAGCATCCTGACTGGTTGCATCACCGCCTGGTATGGCAACTGCTCGGCCTCTGACCGCAAGGCGCTACAGAGGGTAGTGTGTACGGCCCAGTACATCACTGGGGCCAAGCTTCATGCCATCCAGGACTTCTATACCAGGCGGTGTCAAGAGGAAGGCCCTAAAAATTGCCAAAGACTCCAGCCATCCGGAGCGCCAAATCTATGTCCAAAAGGCTTCTTAACAGCTTCTACCCCCAAGCCATAAGACTGCAGAACAGCTAATCAAATGGCTACCCGGACAATTTGCATTAAAAATATATATATAATTGCTGCTGCTACTCGCTGTTTATTATCTATGCATTCACTTCACCCCTACCTACATGTATACAGTGGGGAAAAAAAGTATTTAGTCAGCCACCAAGTGTGCAAGTTCTCCCACTTAAAAAGATGAGAGAGGCCTGTAATTGTCATCATAGGTACACGTCAACTATGACAGACAAAATGAGAAAAAATATCCAGAAAATCACATTGTAGGATTTTTTATGAATTTATTTGCAAATTATGGTGGAAAATAAGTATTTGGTCAATAACAAAAGTTTCTCAATACTTTGTTATATACCCTTTGTTGGCAATGACACAGGTCAAACGTTTTCTGTAAATCTTCACAAGGTTTTCACACACTGTTGCTGGTATTTTGGCCCATTCCTCCATGCAGATCTCCTCTAGAGCAGTGATGTTTTGGGGCTGTCGCTGGGCAACACGGACTTTCAACTCCCTCCAAAGATTTTCTATGGGGTTGAGATCTGGAGACTGGCTAGGCCACTCCAGGACCTTGAAATGCTTCTTACGAAGCCACTCCTTCGTTGCCCGGGCGGTGTGTTTGGGATCATTGTCATGCTGAAAGACCCAGCCACGTTTCATCTTCAATGCCCTTGCTGATGGAAGGAGGTTTTCACTCAAAATCTCACGATACATGGCCCCATTCATTCTTTCCTTTACACGGATCAGTTGTCCTGGTCCCTTTGCAGAAAAACAGCCCCAAAGCATGATGTTTCCACCCCCATGCTTCACAGTAGGTATGGTGTTCTTTGGATGCAACTCAGCATTCTTTGTCCTCCAAACACGACGAGTTGAGTTTTTACCAAAAAGTTATATTTTGGTTTCATCTGACCATATGACATTCTCCCAATCCTCTTCTGGATCATCCAAATGCACTCTAGCAAACTTCAGACAGGCCTGGACATGTACTGGCTTAAGCAGGGGGACACGTCTTGCACTGCAGGATTTGAGTCCCTGGCGGCGTAGTGTGTTACTGATGGTAGGCTTTGTTACTTTGGTCCCAGCTCTCTGCAGGTCATTCACTAGGTCCCCCTGTGTGGTTCTGGGATTTTTGCTCACCGTTCTTGTGATCATTTTGACCCCACGGGGTGAGATCTTGCGTGGAGCCCCAGATTGAGGGAGATTATCAGTGGTCTTGTATGTCTTCCATTTCCTAATAATTGCTCCCAAAGTTGATTTCTTCAAACCAAGCTGCTTACCTATTGCAGATTCAGTCTTCCCAGCCTGGTGCAGGTCTACAATTTTGTTTCTGGTGTCCTTTGACAGCTCTTTGGTCTTGGCCATAGTGGAGTTTGGAGTGTGACTGTTTGAGGTTGTGGACAGGTGTCTTTTATACTGATAACAAGTTCAAACAGGTGCCATTAATACAGGTAACGAGTGGAGGACAGAGGAGCCTCTTAAAGAAGAAGTTACAGGTCTGTGAGAGCCAGAAATCTTGCTTGTTTGTAGGTGACCAAATACTTATTTTCCACCATAATTTGCAATAAATTCATTAAAAATCCTACAATGTGATTTTCTGGATTTATTTTTCTCAATTTGTCTGTCATAGTTGACGTGTACCTATGATGAAAATTACAGGCCTATCTCATCTTTTTAAGTGGGAGAACTTGCACAATTGGTGGCTGACTAAATACTTTTTTTCCCCACTGTATATTACCTCAATTACCTTGACTAACCTGTACCCTCGCACATTGACTCGTTACCGGTACCCCCTGTATATAGCCTCGTTATTGTTATTTTATTGTTACTTTTTATTTTGTAAATATTTTCTTAACTCTCATTTCTCTTAAAACTGCATTGTTGGTTAAGGGCTTGTAAGTAAGCATTTCACGGTAAGGTCTACACCTGTTGTATTCGGTGCATGTGACAAATATAATTTGATTTGATTGTCATATAATTATAATAATTTATTCTCTGCAAATTGACCACAACTAAGCCCAAAAAGAGATTGTATTTGAAAATGACAATAATTTCATATCTTGATTACCGTAATTTTCAGACTATAAGCCGCGCCTTTTTCCCCATTTTTCGACCCTGCGGCTTATATAACGGTGTGGCTAATCTATGGATTTTTACAGCTAACGGCCACTAGAAGACCTCCTAGGTATTAAACATTAAAACACCTGCGGCTTATAGTCCAGTGCGGCTTATATATGTACACATCATTCAATTTAGCTGCTGCGGCTTATATTCCGGTGCGCCTTATAGTGCGGAAAATACGGTACATTGAGACACAATTGCATATGTCTATAATTGGTGAACAGATTTCCTAAATGAAACTCATTTTTAGCAGAATTCCTGGAGATTTTATTTTATTTTACCAAAAACTAAAATCCCCTAAAAACGTTGGGCTAAAAACCTAGGCGGGTCCAAGAAAGTCACTTGCGCGCCGGTTTTGGCCCGCGGGCCTCCTGTTGCCGACCCCTGCAGTAGAGTACATTTGTGATATATTATATAAATATATGGTACAAACACTACCCTGAACTTCTGTATTTCTCTGTAGTTTTTCAACGTGTCTGGAGTTGAGGATTTGACTCTAGACAACCCAGCTCTGACGTCCACCCCAGTGTGCGGTCACAAACGTGCCAACACCACCCCCCTCCAGAAGGAGTTAACAACTAAGTATCAGAAGGAGAATGCTGGGTAAGTGAGTTTTCTAGAACAGTTCTGTGTTAATATTTCACTCCTCCACCCATAGAGGGTTTCTCACATGCATGTACTGTCTGACTGTGTTACAAGGTTCAGGACCCCCAAGATTCGTAAAGCCATCATGTTTCCCATGCCACTAACTCCAACACCCTTCAAGACTGTCACGGCCACCCAAGAGAAGATGCAGGCCCAGCTGAAAATGATGGTATATTTATAACACAGGAATAACATGTTTATAAGTAATGTCTGTATTGTGTGTATTGTATTTGTCGTGTGAGGGGATGTAACTCTTCCTGAGTGATGTGTGTGTGACTGCGTGCGCGCGCGTCCATGTATGTGTGTGCCCTTGCTCATGTTTCTATGTGTGTGTGTGGGTTCTGTTAGATGCAGCAGCCCCAGTCCCTGGCCTACCTGGAGGAAGAGGTGCTGAGAGAGGAGAACAAGGTTGATATGTTAATTCATGGAGAAACTCAGGCTGACTTCTGCTCCTCCTGGAAACATGAGGTATCCGAAGCTCGTATTCATCCATAGAGATTTGTACACAGTAATTATGAAGTAATTCAATTCCATTCAAACAACTTTATTTGTCCCCTTAGGGCAATTATGTCAGGGCTATAGCGGTGCTTAAGACACATTCAACAAACAACAAATGAGCACTAAAGAGTAAATCGAGAATAAATAGACAAGAACATGAGATATATTGACTTCAAAGTGCCGTCCAATAAATATATTAGTATTAAACATAGATGGAAATAAACATTTTGTTTTTTTACAGTCCTATCCATTCCATGTTTTGTAACCCAGGTTGATCCATCGTCCAGGAGTGTTAGGAAATCCCTGGCTGTGGAACCCTGGAGTAAGGACTGCCACAGTGCTCAACTCTATTCCCAAGAACACTTCAACAATGTACAGGTGAGAGGAGAGGATCAGTGAGAAATCACTATTAAAGTTACCATCAGAAACACTGAAAATGAGACTCATACAGACTATTGTAGATGAGGGTGGCAAACCACGGTGAGAGTGAAGGACAATTAAGAGAGGATTGAAGAATGAGACAGTACTTTAAAACTCTGTCTCAGATCCATGGGGAGAGCCTGCTGATCAGCGCGCCCCTGAGGTCATCCATGCTGGGCTGTGAGGAGCTGGTGTACTCGCCATCCCCTGTAGTAGTACCAGGGAGAGAGGAGCCATGCTGTTACCTGCCCCACCACACCCTCACCATCGCCCCGAGGAGAGACGACAACTGTGAGTGGGATGCTGTGGTATTTGGGAAGACTGATGATCAGATGATCGTAGCTGAGCAGGCCAGACAGTTCCTCAGCTCCCAGACACCTGGCTTTACCTCCAGAACCTTGGTACTCTGACAGGATCTCAATACTACTTAGGCTGTTTTTAGACATTCAGCCCAATTCTGATTTTGTTTGCCACTAATTGGTCTTTTGACCAATCAGATCAGATCTTTTGCCAGTAATTGGGCAAAAGATCAGAATTGGGCTGCTTTAGTAGTGCAGCTTTAGTAGCTAACAGTTAGCCTGGTCCTTCTGTTTGTGCTGTCTGGCTTGACACTGACGATGGGAGTTGGCAAGAGAGCACAAACAGATCTGGGTCAGACTAGCTAACAGTCACTAAGATAGTTTTTACACAGAGGTATGCTAATACTAGACAATCTTACTATAGGTAGGAAACATCATATTACCTACTTTTATTTTTTGTCCAAGATTCCCACAAAACAACCACTTGTATTTCTTTATTTGTCTGTTTTCAATTAGAGGTTGATAGGAAAATGACAACCACATGTAGCCGATTAACCATACTGGTAGCAATTAATGTAAGTTATTTTGTATTTAATAACCTTATTTTGAATGTGCTCCGTTAGCACTTATTATTTAAAAGGTGAATATGAAGAGAAATTCATAAATTGAAGTCTTAAAGACCATAATTCTGTTGATTTTGCACTATAAAAAAGTGGTATCTCTATGTGATGCATACTGTAGCAAGAGAAAGGTGGAGGCATTTAATGAATGTTTTCTGCATTGAAGGTGCAGAGAAATTGGAATGGGTACCTTTTAAATTTATTGTGCAGAAGCCTTTGAAGCTTTTCTCATCAAAAATCATATTTAAGTTGGACATCTGAAGGTGTTAATGCTGTGTTACTGTTAAACAAAACCCCACCTGATCTGAATTTTTAACACTTCATCAGTGAATCATGTTGGATACTGAATGTACTTTTCAAAACTTATATTGAAATGTACTGTTACTTCTTTGCACAGACTGTAAACATTTTCTAATTATTTTGAATTGGACAATAGCTTGTGTATCTAATATCTCTCCCTGGAGATGAAAGCATTGCAAAAACACATCCTGCCCCATGTTCACATTTTGTCCCATATTATTACAAACACCGTTGATAGCCTTCCACCTCAGATGTCTATGCAGATGCAAATTGCACTTATTGTTTTCAAAATGTGTGTATTCCTTTGGATGTAGCATACACATTTTGTTATGAGTTAATGTACTGTTAACTGTTATTATTAACCAGAAGTAATGGTGATGGAGGAGTTGGGTATTGTGGCATGGTACTGTGTGCATATTTTGCTGCTACTGAGACAAAGCAGGTCATGCACTTCTGAGGGTCAGAAGCCATTGGAAAAATACTGCCTGGGATAAACATACTTGATGTGTACATAAGTTAAAGTACTTGCTCTATGGGTGTCAAAAGAGTTTGTTTTATGTTTATGAAAGGTACACTGATGCAGTGTAGAATGATTTTACTTACCGGTAGCTAAAATTGTAAAATGGATAGGTATGTAAACTGATTCCTTTCTTAGCAAAGTTTTAAACATGGATTTTAATTTGAAATCATAAAACACTATTTAGCAAGTTCCGTAAGGCATTTTTAAGAAGGTCAAGTGTTGATCTACAGTATTTGATTCTGAATCTTAGTGTGTTAATAGTTTTACCCTACATTAAGAAGTATTTTATCAACCCGTGCAAGCTATAGGTAATACATCCAGCTAAATATAGGGAGTGACATTTTTTGGCAAATAGGTTTCAGTTGGTAGGAGTACTAGGGCAACTGAAGGATATTCCAATCAAAGTTCATTTCAAGTGTACTGCATCTTTGTGTAAAGATTTATTGTAATATGGTTTAACATTTTGTTTACCTGTAATATAGTTTATTTTTAAACCTGTTCCTAATTATAGGTTTGGAGGGGAAAAGGTACATGCAGCACTGTGGTCTTTTATAAAATATAAATTTGTTTTTCAGTTTTTATGACACATTGTTTATGTCACCTATGTATAGAGTCACTGCCAACTCATGCACATGTACCTCAGTTTGGTAATAATAAAATGCTAAAACTATTATCTTGTGTTGCAGTAAGTTCCCACTAGAGGAGTGTGTTTTGCTTTTGAGTGCCTGAAGACTGGGTGGGCAGGATGCTCAATCTTCAATGTCATTCATACTATGAAGAAGGCAAACAATGATGTAACATTACAATGTATTTTATAAAAATATAATATATACAATATGTACAAATTAAAGTGAAGCAACAGTGCAAATAACAATGGGGTAAAAACAGCTAAAAATAAGGGATCACGGTTGGATATAAACAGTAAAGAAGACGGACAGAACATGTACCTTTGCTGTACTCCATTAATCTCAATGGTAAATAGAGGATAAACAACATACTCCAGAACAAGTAGTGCAACATGTCACATGCTTATGATAGATCTTTCACTATTACCCCAAAATATGACAGCTATAATAGCTACAGTTTTGTGAACTGTGTAGTTTGTGTTTTGATTAACTTAACAGCCATGGAAACTACCACAGAATAAAGGCCTGCACAAACAGTACCAGTCAAAAGTTTGGACACACCTACTCATTCCAGGGTTTTTCCATTTGTACTATTTTCTACATTGTAGAAGAATAGTGAAGACATCACAACTATGAAATAACACATACAGTTGAAGTTGGAAGTTTACATACACCTTAGCCAAATACATTTAAACTCAGTTTTTCACAATTCCTGACATTTAATCCTAGTAACAATTCCCTGTTTTAGGTCAGTTAGGATCACCACTTTATTTTAAGAATGTGAAATGTCAGAATAATTGTTGAGAATGATTTACTTCAGCTTTTATTTCTTTCATCACATTCCCAGTGGGTCAGAAGTTTACATACACTCAATTAGTATTTGGTAGCATTGCCTTTAAATTGTTTAACTTGGGTCAAATGTTTCGGGTAGCCTTCCACAAGCTTCCCACAATAAGTTGGGTGAATTTTAGCCCATTCCTCCTGACAGAGCTGGTGTAACTGAGTCAGGTTTGTAGGCCTCCTTGCTCGTACATGCTTTTTCAGTTCTACCCACAAATGTTCTATAGGATTGAGGTCAGGGCTTTGTGATGGCCACTCCAATACCTTGACTTTGTTGTCCTTAAGCCATTTTGCCAGAATTCCGGAAGTATGCTTGGGGTCATTGTCCATTTGGAAGACCCATTTGCGACCAAGCTTTAACTTCCTGACTGATGTCTTGAGATGTTGCTTCAATATATCCACATAATTTTCCTCATGATGCCATCTATTTTGTGAAGTGCACCAGTCCCTCCTGCAGCAAAGCACCCCCACAGCATGATGCTGCCACCCCCGTGCTTCACGGTTGGGATGGTGTTTAGCGGCAGGTAGCTTAGTGGTTAAGAGCGTTGTGCCAGTAACCGAATGGTCGCTGGTTCTAATCCCCGAGCCGACTAGGTGAAAAATCTGTCTGTGCCCTTGAGCAAAGCACTTAACCCTAATTGCTCCTGTAAGTCGCTCTGGATAAGAGCGTCTGCTAAATGACTAAAATGTAATGTAAAATGTGTTTTCCTCCAAACATAACGATGGTCATTATGGCCAAACAGTTCTATTTTTGTTTCATCAGACCAGAGGACATTTCTCCAAAAAGTAAGATCTTTGTCCCCATGTGCAGTTGCAAACCGTAGTCAGATTTTTTTATGGTGGTTTTGGAGCAGTGGCTTCTTCCTTGCTGAGCGGCCTTTCAGGTTATGTCGATATAGGACTCGTTTTACTGTGGATATAGATACTTTTGTACCTGTTTCCTCCAGCATCTTCACAAGGTCCTTTGCTGTTCTGGGATTGATTTGCACTTTTCGCACCAAAGTACGTTCATCTCTAGGAGATAGAACGCATCTCCTTCCTGAGCGGTATGACGGCTGCGTGGTCCCATGGTGTTTATACTTGCGTACTATTGTTTGTACAGATGAACGTGGTACCTTCAGGCATTTGGAAATTGCTCCCAAGGATGAACCAGACTTGTGGAGGTCTACAATTATTTTTCTGAGGTCTTGGCTGATTTACATTTACATTTTTTTACATTTTAGTCATTTAGCAGACGCTCTTATCCAGAGCGACTTACAGTTAGTGAATGCATACATGTTTTTTTTTCATACTGGCCCCCCGTGGGAAACGAACCCACATCCCTGCCGGCCAAACCCTTCTTTTGATTTTCCCATGATGTCAAGCAAAGAGGCACTGAGTTTGAAGGTAGGCCTTGAAATACATCCACAGGTACACCTCCAATTGACTCAAATGATGTCAATTAGCCTATCAGAAGCTTCTAAAGCCATGACATCATTTTCTGGAATTTTCCAAGCTGTTTAAAAGGCACAGTCAACTAAGTGTATGTAAACTTCTGACCCACTGGAATTGTGATACAGTGAATTATAAGTGAAATAATCTGTCTGTAAACAATTGTTGGAAAGATTACTTGTGTCATGCACAAAGTAGATGTCCTAACCGACTTGCCAAAACTATAGTTTGTTAACAAGAAATGTGTAAACTTATGTAAACTTCCGACTTCAACTGCATGGAATCAAGTAGTAACCAAAAAAGTGTTAAACAAATCAAAATATATTTGAGATTCTTCAAAGTAGCAACCCTTTGCCTTGATGACAGCTTTGCACACTCTTGGCATTCTCTCAACCAGCTTCATGAGGTAGTCACCTGGAATGCATTTCACTTAACAGGTGTGCCTTGTTAAAAGTTAATTTGTGGAATTTCTTTCCTTCTTAATGCGTTTGAGCCAATCAGTTGTGTTGTGACAAGGTAGGGTTGGTATACAGAAGATAGCCCTATTTGGTAAAAGACCAAGTCCATATTATGGCAAGAACAGCTCAAATAAGCAAAGAGGAACTACAGTCCATCATTACTTTAAGACATGAAGGTCAGTCAATCTGCACAATTTCAATAACTTTGAAAGTTTCTTCAAGTGCAAGTGCAAAAACCATCAAGCACTATGATGAAACAGGACAATGACCCAACACACCTCCAGGCTGTGTAAGGGCTATTTGACCAAGAAGGAGAGTGATGGAGAGCTGCATCAGATAACCTGGCCTCCACAATCCCCCGACCTCAACCCAATTGAGATGGTTTGGGATGAGTTGGACCGCAGATTGAAGGAAAAGCAGCCAACAAGTGCTCAGCATATGTGGGAACTCCTTCAAGACTGTTGGTAAAGCATTCCAGGTGAAGCTGGTTGAGAGAATGCCAAGAGTGTGCAAAGCTGTCATCAAGGCAAAGGGTGCCTACTTTGAAGAATTTGTTTTAACACTTTTTTGGTTACTACATGATTCCATATGTGTTATTTCATAGTTTTGATGTCTTCAATATTATTCTACAATATAGAAAAAATAATGGAAAACCCTTCAATGAGTAAGTGTCCAAACTTTTGACTGGTACTGTACATGATACAATTCTAAGAGATAAACAATCAGTCAGGTTCGAATGCTACATTGATGGAGCCATTGACGGAGCAATTTACATCTCCCAGTCCCTGGGCGTCACTCCTCCTCCGGTGGCCCTTGGACAGCACACGGTGCAGCAGGCTGGGGGAGCTGTGGGCTGAGCCTGACTTTGAGGAGGCCTTGTGTCCCAAAGCCCGTAAGAGGCTCTCTTTCTCATGCCTGGGGAGCTTTGGAGTACTACGACTGCTGCATACATAAAGAGGGAAACAAACACAGAGGGCTTCTTGTTGATTCTCTGACCCAATTTATAGAAGTCCTATGGGAGGGGAAAACTGCATAAGGTGGGAACAACTAAAAATATTCTAGTTTTTTATTTAAAACTGTTAAACAAATTACTATACTGAGGACAACTACAATCAACTGATGTCAATTGCCTCTGTGGTTTTGTTGGGTGGGGAGGAGGTGGGATTGGATCACAGATGTTCTTACCTTGTGCAGCCACAGGGGGCATCAGGAGCTGCATCCTTGGATGAACTCCGTAACGAGCTTGGATTGGCATTCACTGGCTCATGATCATCACTCTGTAAACACAAACCAAACTCACTTGCCAAAATTAGACCTCCTGGTCAACATCCATGAATACATCATCAAGTTTTTGTCCAACAATTAGTTGGGAGGGTTTATTTCTGTTGAGTTCATTGCCAGGAAGCTATATTATATATCTACACGGTAAGTTCTACACTGTGAAAACATGCTTGAAATCTATTTTTAGTGCAATATCTGGATGAGGAACCTTAAAATGAAAAGTTGTTAGCATACAAAAATAGAAAAAAACTTTCTACATTCCTATTTTTTATTTTTTTTTATCTTGCTTTTCAGCAGGCAGGGGAAAACCTTACCTGGTTCAGTCTGGTCACACATGCGGTTGGGAAGTACCCCTCTGCCCCGTTCTGTAGACGCCCGAACCACCACGACGGCTCATCTCTGAAGAGAACTTGGATGACGTCACCCTGACATAGTTGAAGCTCATCTGGCCAATGAGGCCTGTAGTTGACTGCTGCTACCACCTGAAGGAGAAGAAGTAAGTTACCACTGTAAGTCAATAAGAGACAAAGGACAATGTACAACTCAAGGAAAAGTTGATCTATGTTTGGTTCCAACTTCCAGAACCTCTTTCATTTGTTTACGCAAGACGATAAGAACTGAGCATGCTCTCTCCCTTTACCTGAGACAACTGAAGTTAAACTCTGTGCACTCAGAATATTAAATCATGCTATATAGCCTATTCTTGAGATTTAATTAATGAATTAATATATTTAATTCATGAATTGTCTATCTTGCTGAACCAACAGGTCACAGAGGCCAAACCCAGCCGCTGCTCTTTCATTCAAAATGTCCCCACAGAAGACCAGATAAGAGGATTATCTTGTCTTAAATTACAAGTACTGTATGTCCTTCTTACACTGACATCAGTGACATGTAACTTTTGCCAGGAGAGAGACTTGGACACTACCGTGGACAGTGTATTTGTTGCTCTATGTAAACAGTAGTTACCGTACAGTTTATGAGCACAGAAGTTAGATAATAATGAGTTACTGAACACTAGCCAAAGAGAGGGATAAGAGTCTATCTCGGTCTCCTGTTCCTCATGTCTGTCAACAGTCCAAGGCTGTCTGGAGTTGATCTCCTTTAAATAACCTGTAGAGAGCTATATATAGATGGTCCTTAGCTGTGATGTGGAAAACAGAGAGGGGGTCAAGGCCTGCCTGGAGGAGTAGGCTAAACCACACAATACGGGGCAACACTGCTTCCCTCAAGTCATTCCCTTATGTCACTTTCTGCTGAGACAGCCCACCCTTACCTGTTTTTTCAACCAATCACATCTGACTAATCTTGCAAAATTATAAGTACACCTTGTAGCTCTACTATATACTGTATAGTTTTCACTGTGTTCATCTTATCATGCATTCATTTTGTTGCTCCATTCCTCTAGTCTAAATGACAACACATCTTGATCCTCTGCAGAACATCACCCTGACACTGGATCGTTCACATCTGTGATGTTCTGGTTGTGACTTACTATACATGTAGCTCTATCAATAATGAGAAATCATTAACATACCTTCACTGCTTCCCTAGGCCTGTATCTTGTTCTTGCTCTACAAGCTGATAAAAAAGGGTTGAAATTTAGATATGAAGTCATAAAGAGCTGTTAGGCAAGATGACAGCAAAACTATGATAGGCTCCCGAAAACCAGTTAATGAAAATAACCTGAAAAGGCAAATAAATTAATCTCTATGCACAATAATAACCTCAATAAAGACCAAGACAGTATGACAACATGAGACTAGCCCATAATAGAACTGGGTCCGTAATGGATCAAGAGTCTCAGAGTACTCTAGGATAAGTTACTTCCTGTTCATGCATTCTTATTCATTGTGATTCAAGGCAAAACTGATCCTAAATTAGCACTCCTACACTGAGAAACTTCATACCTACAGCCCCAGAGAGGATTGCAGGTGGTACTCACCTTGTGGGGGGAAGACAGTGGTGAACACCTCAAAGTGCCCATCACTCTGCATGTATATCTTCTGCATCCTCTCCTGCTGTGTCTGAGACACTGTCTGGCAGCCCCACACTATAGCTCTCCGCTTTAAATAACACCAGTGTCACTAATCCCACTGCACAGAAACACAGTAACACATACCCTTGCCCTCCATCACACACACACGCAAGTCGCATACAACAGTGTTTCTTCGAACTCGCTGACACCTTTTAATCTATTTTCATCTGCAATCTGTTATTTTTATTCAAACGAATACGATGACGCAAAACAAAACTGAGCTCAACAAAAAGTATGATTGATCCACCATTAACATTTTAAATCGTTGCCATGTAAAAACACAAGTATAATGTACTGCAGATTTTTTCTGTATACTCATTCATTTGTAGCCCACATAATAAAATGTGGTTTTAATTAAAGTTTACAGTATTTAAATTACTATTAATTAATTGCAATACTTAATCTATTGAAATTCTTATTTTCTTATTCAGAAAAATTAAATGTGATATATGCATATATGAACAGGAGTGAAAAAATAAACATTGCCAAGACATGCTGTGAGAGGCGGCAAAGAAAACAGAAACTAAAATGATTTAGTGATTTTAAGGGATCAGAGTCATGTACGTTTAGAAAATATCAATTATTCTTCCTATACTTGTAACCTAAAATGTATTTATTTTGACATCCAGTTATATCCTGCTTTACATCAGGACCTAACAGTAATGAGGATGGAGCGTAAATCTATTGCCATGTCAATATACAGTATCTATAATTAATAATGGCACCCTATTCCCTATATAGTGCACCAGTTTTGACCAAAAGTGAATAGGGTGCCATTTGGGATGCAATGATATTCTGTATCATATTGATACCTTAACTTGGCTCTCTTTCTCTCAATGGACTTTAACATCTCTCCTAGTGTGCTCTCCTGGGTTAACCCACTTAAAAGCAGCCAGATCAGAGATTTTCTAAGCATTAGGGCACACTTTACATAACAGTTAACCTGAGTAATCTGGAAACTAGATTAAAAATAGTACACTTTAAGAATGACGCAACACTGCCAAAACAATATAGTCCAGTCCAGACCAGTACAATCTATTCTCAAATGAATGGGTGGGGAACATGACAGCAACTGTGTACTATATTGTAGTAAATACGAATCAAAACTCACATTTGAAATAGGGGTAATATACTGTATAATCAAATAAGGAACCTTATCATTTAATTGTATCTATCAATAAAATAAGGATGGGATGGCAAACCAGTGGGAGGCTACGTCTCAAATGGCACCCTATTCCCTATATAGTGCACAACGTTTGACCAGAGCCCTATGGGTACTGGTCAAAAGTAGTGTGCTGAATAGGGTGCCATTTGAGAACCAGTGAGAGATAAGCACAGAATCCTTTGGGCTCTCATCATCTCACACAGGTACAGTAGGAGAGTGGGTGATGACAAACAAGAGAGCCAGTCTTAGTACAGCTTCAGGGAGGCCTCAAACAAATGACTCAAATCTTCCTCTGTGTGTTCCCTAGGAGACAGCTTTGTCACCCTTTCCTGCAAGAGACCATAGTGACACGATCAGGGGCAGACACAGGAAATTCCATTCAGAAAAA